>NC_081290.1:1964090-2267121 GCF_030435805.1 Mustela lutreola | reverse complement strand
GCTTGCTTTCGCACAAAAGAGTAGAAGTAACAGAATTGGGACTAGATCCCAGGTCTCCTAATCCCAGATCCAGATTCTTTTAACATTCCAACATGCTGGGTATTTATCTAAGTGTACATATGACTTGAGAGTCTGTATTTTGCTTTACTTCATTTTATTTTAAAAACAGCACTAGCTTCACTAGTGATAATCAAAACCTGGTCCCCTTGCTGTAACTAATGTTCACAATCTCACAATCTCACACCCGTCTATGCCATCTTCCTTCATCTGTGCCTGAGGTAACACGCGGAGAAACTAGAGAGTGAAGTCACATGGACGAAATCCAAATCCATCTACAGTACTTCTGGTGGGGGAATTCTGAAGCCATTCTGGAACTGAATTTAGCATAGAGACTTACTGCTCTTTCCACCCTGATTCCCCCTGACCCCAGAGATTCTGCTCTCCACATTAGAAAAGTCATCTCAAACTTCAGGAGTTGAGATTAGCATTCAGTAAGACAGAATTCTACTTAAACATTTTTTTAGGATTCAAAGCAAGCAAAACCCTCCAGCATTAGATTAAAAACTCCCACCAACTTCCCCGTCTTGTTTCATGTGTCTACCTACCTCTTCATGCTTTCATTACAAAGAAGCACTCACTGTTTCCTAGAACATCATGCTCTTTCATGACCCTCTACTGGATATACCTAGACCCACATGCTCTACCCAGAAGCCCTTTCTTAACCACACAGTTCAAGTGTGACCTTTTCCAAATTCTTCCATTCCCGGAACTGAGTTCACCAAGGTGATTCCATATCCTTGTGTCTACCTCTTTTCTTTTCTATTAGTTACAACATGATTTTGACATGTTTACTGTGAGCTCTTCAGCACAGGAACAACCACGGTGTTGGAGGTTTCAGATACCAAATATCTGTACCTCCTCTCTTCTCGTGGCTGTAACTGCCAAGTGACTAACACAGCAACCCCTCTGGGGAGTCATCCAACAGAGAGTTCCAGAATACCTTTGATGTGCCAAGTTCTAGGACTGGGGATACAATAACCAGAAAAAAGTAAATATGTTTTCATAGAGTTTATAGTTGGTGGTAGGAGATAGAAAATAAACCAAATATGTCTATCCATCTGTATGTATGTATACGTATTCGTATATACTATAGAGACTTATGCTAAGTAATTAAGTAGAAAATTCAGCGTCTATACCTCTGTAGGAAATGTCAGAGCAAGGTACGCGCTGTGGAGGAAAATGGAGTGGAAGGGGGACTTCTGGGTGCCTTTTGAAATTAAGGTGGCCATGGAAGACCTCATTGTGCCATAGAGCTGGCACAAGCCCAGGGACCTGAAGGCACTGAGGCCGGAGGGACCAGGCAGGAGGCCGGCGTAGGCCGAGGACGCAAGCTCCTGAGGCTGGTCTGTGCGGGGAAGAGCTCGGCCGCAGTGGGGGGTCATGCAGAGCACGTCGGAACGAGGTCGGGAAGAAGCGGAGCCAGTCACATAGGACGTTACAAGTTGTAAGGACCGCATGTTCATGCTGAGTAGAACAGGGAGCCACTGGAGAGTTTTCCACAGTGGACCCATGTGATTCGCATTGCATTTTTGCCTGACCAGGGGCGCCTGGGTGGCTCAGTCTGTTAAGCGGCTGCTTGTAATCCGGGTCGTGATCTCAGGGTCCGGGGTCAAGCCCCACGTCGCCAGGTTCCCTGCCCAGTGGGGAGCCTGCTCCTCCCTTTCCTTTTGCTTTTCCCACCGTGCTCATGCCGGTTCACTCACTCTCTCTCAAACAAATAAAATCTTATTTTTCCCCACACTTTGCAGAATTGGGAGAAGGCAGGTAAGGACAGAGGCTGTGAGAGGCAAAGCGTTAGCTTTGTCCGTGGTAGTCGGTAACCCGAGCTCTGAGTTTTCTGATAACGTTGGTCCAAGCTGTGGTTCTTAAACTTGACCACGGCCCCGAATCACCTGAAGTGCCTGTCAAAGCCGGAGTTCTGGCCCTGTTCCCAGCAGCCCTGTCTCACGAAGCTGCTCCCTTCCAAAGGCCATGCGCCAGACAGCGAAAAGTCTCCCAGCAGCCCTGTGCTGACTTTGGGACACATGGACCCTGCCCTGGGGATGTATGGCTCAAAGCAGTCAGGTCGCCACCCTTCGTCGCAGACGTTTCCTCCAGGATCCTCTCCTGTGGAGATGTGCACAGTGTATTTCTGTTTGTGAAATAGTTGCCTCTGTAGTGCCGATCTAAAGCCTGGCACTGGGCAGGGACTTACTAAAAATTTATTCCATGAATATTTGAATGAAATGAGCAATTTTTAATGAAGGAAATCTTCAAACTGATTTTGAAAAATATCAGGAATGAAGTTTTTACTTAAAATATTTACTGGGGCTCCTGAGCAGCTCAGTCCTTAAGCGTCTGCCTTCAGCTCAGGTCATGATCCCAGGGTCCTGGGATCAAGCCCTGATGGGGCTCCCCCCTCAGTGGGAAGCCTGCTTCTCCCTCTCCCACTCCCCATGCTTGTGTTCCCTCTCTCACTGTGACTTCCTCTGTCAAATAAATAAATAAAATCTTTAAAAAAAAAAAATTTACTTATGGTGTGCCTGGGTGGCTCAGTCCGTTAAGCATCTGACTCTTGATTTGGGCTCAGGTCATGATCTCAGGGTGGTGAGGTGGAGCCCTGCATAGGGCTCTGAGCATGGAACCTGCTAAAAATTCACTCTCTCCGTCTTTCCCTCCCCCTTCTCACGTGCCCTCCCTATATAAACAAACAAACAAACAAACAAAATCTTTTAAAAAATGAAATAAAATAATAAAATGTTTACTTAAAAACCATCTTAGCATTGTGGAAAACAATTTCGATAAAAGAGAAAAGTTGTATATTAATTGCTTTTACTTAGGGTTGATTTTCATTTTGTTATAACTCTGGGTATCTGGCCCAATAATTTGAATCTGCTCTGGCTGTTAATTAATACTATAGCATTTCTGTCAAAAGGTTATTATGTTGTATTTTAAGTCTGGATTTTTGCTGCTGATTCACAAAATTTGCTTTGGTGGTAGGACAGAGTTTTCAGTAGATTTGAAACTGTCAGATAACTTGAGAACGTTTTCATAAGTGTTTCCAAATCAAATTCCATCTCACAGCATGAAGTAAAAGTTAGAAAATAATTAAAATTTTAGTATAAGCTTGTTTTCAATGTTTTCATAAATATCCAAGAGTATAGGGTATGATACGTAATGTCTCTGCATTTCCTTCTGATGTTAGCATAGAAAGGGTTTTCTTTATATTATTGGATTCCCAGTTGGTTCCAGTTTGTTACATAAAAGGAATGCATTGGGCCATGGGACACAGCAGCTTGTGCTTGAACTTTAGAACTTCAGCTGTCAAAATGCTCATAAAATTAAATTAATTTCATCTCCAATTTTAGGAAATTGAATGAAACAATGTGATACCAGTTTCTTCAAACAATATAGGATTTCATTTTTAAATATTACAAAATGTCAATAAATGTCAAAACCAGGACATTTTGAAAAAATCAAATTGATCTTAAGGACTTTGCTGTAAGGAGAGCCATCTGTGTATTGTTCTGCATTTTCCCTACCTCTACTTTTAGGAGTAAAGATGGGTCATTTTAAAAGAACTAAATAATTTAGTTCAATTTGATAATATTTCAGTTTGTATCCATGGACTAACTTGAGAAGAATGAAACAGAACCCTGATTCAATTATGTCTGATCCTTGACTATTTCTGTAGGAAGATCCAGGAACATATGAAGATTTCACACCCAATCCTAAGGATGTTCAACTGAAGTAGTCAAACTGAGCTGAGTTTTCCAGAGTATTTGAATTCAGAAAACATTGGTTCTTTGCCTACCTTTCCCACATTAGCAGAATTAGATGTTATTTAGCCATAGAAATGGCAGGATGGTGTATTTATTTAAACCCTTACATATACACACAAAAATATAGTAAAGTCTTATTAACATATTAATATAATTCTGAGTCATTAAAGTTCAACCACCCATAAATTTGTGAAGACACAACAGAAGGAAAGTTAATTTGGTGACAAATCTAAAAACACTGTACCAACATTGCTATTCTTTTAACTCTCAGCATGTTTATTCTCTATTTTTTATATTTATATTGGATTTTTACTTATTATTTTGCTTAATAATTTTTTCAGAAACAGTATGAAGGAGATAAGACTTTCGGTTGTATAATTCTATGCATGATCGCACCTTACAATCCAGTAACATATGCATGCATCTCTGTACTGAAATTTAATGACACAGAATAATGGTACTTTCTTAAGTTGTATAGCTTCTTCAGTCAGAACTCAGAACTCAAGCTGTCATTTCCCTCTCCCAAATAAAGAAAACAATAAGCAAGTCCAAAACGAAAAAGCAAGTCATTGGGTATGCCAACACACTGTCTCATTAGTTCCCATAATCTCTAATTCATTATCCTCCACCTGACCTGAAGTCTGCATTGTCAAGCCTTTGCGGTTTTCCTGTTTAAGCTGTAGAGTATTCTGGGTGCCCAAGTCCTCTGACTATGACACACTAGCAAGAAAGTGAAGAAAAATGAACATGGAACAAACAGGAAGGGAAAGGAAAGGAAACAACGTGAAAGGCAAGGGGAACGGGAAGCAGAGAGCGGGGGAGGGAGGAAGGCTGGAGGTTTACTGAGACGCCTGGAAGAGATCTCAAACCTCTTCATTTCATGTGTGAATACATGAGATGAGCCCATTAAACAATAATTTTTGCCGTGGTTCTTCAACTCATGTTAATTAAAGCCACTTTAAAAACATTTGGGTGAAATACTCCATAGTTGGCTAATCGACCTGTAATAGATGAGAACAAAACTAGAAACTTTCTCAATTTCCTGGAAAGGTTTATTTGCTTTATTTTCCAAATGCCTCCTTCATGTTCCTTATAAATCTAGGCTTGTCCCGTTAGTTTTCAAGGAATACATATGACTCCACTGATATAGAACCAGACAATTATGCTTGGGTCTTTCTGTAGTCAGTCTCCTTGAATGCTCTCTTAAAGAAAGCTAGAAGCGATGAGAACTGTCACAAAGAGATTTAAGTCACTCTTTCTGTGCAAGGCATATAGGATTAGCCCCTAGTCTCAACTTGTCTAAAGATGAACAGGAGCTGTTTAGCTCATCTGGGAAGCAGCTGTGCAAAACTATGGAAGGCAGTGGTAAGGAAAAACCACTATTAGGTAAACAAAAGTAACAGAAAGACGGGGAAAGGGTAAAGGAGTAAGAAATTAGAATCCATTCAAACACAACTTTTGGATGAATGAGGGAGAAAGTCTTTTCCTGCCAACCTAGTAAATGTTTAATCTGGAAAAGCATGCTTCCACATCTGGCTTATATTTTATATTGCAAATATTACTTCTTTCATTTTTTTTTAATTTTATTTTTGATGTAAATGTTGGTTTGTTAACAAAAATAAAATAAAATAAAAATCAATGGAGAGATGTGGTATTACAAATGCTAAGTATTTCAAATAAAATATTCAAAATACAAACTATTACCTGCTCTCAAACATAGGCCAACAAAGCCTCTAAAGAAGAAAAGTGAAAATATTGGAAATAATAAACATTTCTATTATTTGAATTTGAGTCACCTAATATAGTAAATACCATGGAAAAACTCTCCAAATGACCGGAGTAGTTATTTTGTGATTCTTGCAATTCAGTATGATTCTCAAAGTGGGTATAATTTATTTAAAGAAAAAAAGGAAGTAAAAATGATTCACTTACTTTTTTTTGTTTGAGGACAATATCGTAATGTTTGAAGGAATAAGCTAGTTCCAAAATGAATTATTGCTTAATTTTCTGAACAATGACTCTGAGGACTGCTACTCTTCTACTTGTTGAGTCAGCCACGTGACTTAGCATGCGGCCTCCCATGGCTTCTTGGCCTTTCTTTCCAGAGCTTGGAAAAGTCGGGTCAGGTGTAAGGCCAGTAGCTCCACGAAAGAAAAGATAAATGGGATAAATTAGAAGTCTGTGTACCTGGGAAGAGAAACAAGTACAATTGAGTAATAATTTTTCTCTGTTTCTGCTTGTAGTAATAAAGATAATAACTTACATTTGTGAGTTCATAGCACATTTTCACAAGCTTTGTGTCATTTTCAGGATCTTCACCCATATATTTTATTTCACCTAGTAATTTCAACACAATGACTCAGAATAATATAATGTTATAATAAAATATCTACAACGTACTATAGGAACACAGATTAAGATGTGGTTAATTAAACATTTGGGGAAGTACAAGAAAGGTTGCTGCTGCCAAAAAAAAAATAATAATTCAGTTTGTCCTTGAAAAATGAGTAGGAGTCTTCCCAAAAGAGTAGTGGAGGATTGGGTATTCTAAGTATGAGCAGAAACATGAGCAAACATGACAAATTTAGGAATACTGAGTAACTGATACCTCTTTAGCTATCTCAACTCCATATATAGATAGATAGATAGATAGATATACAGATCTATATCTGTATAGATATACAGATCTATCTATCTATCCATATATATATATCTCATATTCTAGGACTGAGTTCAAATGAAATATAATACACCTAGAGAATGAGCAAAGTAGCCTGTCAGGAGGTTCCTTAGAAGGTATCCCAAAGCAGTTTCTATCATTGCAGGAGAAGCTAAGCCTTTCTAAAACTTTGTCATGAAATTCAGTCATTATATATTAATACCTACAGCAAGTTAAGATATGCCCGGCATTGAGAACTCAGCAATGGGCAGTAAAAGGTTAACTTCTCTTGGACTCATATTCTGTAGGTAAGAGAGACCCAAGAAGAATTGGGTGTATCCATCAGCATTCTTAGTTGCAGACATCAGTCTCTTCTGAGGCTCGTTTAAACACAAAGAGATTTAATGAGGCTATAGGAAGCTCAGGGAATCACTAGGACTGAGGAAGCAGACATACACTGAGTTTCCTCACCACAGCCACACTGCAGAACTGAGCCCGCAGAGAAGCTGCAGCCTCCAGCAACAAGCAGGAAACTACACTGTCCGGAAGCTTCCACCACAGTGAGCGACTCAGGGACATGCTCCTTGTGCAACAATCAGGAGCCACATTATTTGGAATCTTCTGCCACACCGGACGGCTCTGACATTGTGCCTTCTCTGCCATAATCTATTTGAGCAAAATTGCTCCTCATGCTCTGTGTCTCTCCCCACATAACTGAGTTCCAAATTAAATTCTGTGAGAGCTTCTGATTGGTGACTATTAAATCATGAGAAAAGCCCGTCGCCAAGGAAACCTTGGAAAAGTAGATTATAGCTCTCCCATCTCTAAGTACAGGAGGCACATCAGAAAGGGGTCACACTGAGTACTGGGCAACACAATCCGTGGTATCTGACAAAAGTGGTGAGTAAATCGCATGGCTTACAACTTTTTTTTTTTTTTTTTTAACATTTTTACTTATTTGAGAGAGAGACAGAGATAGTGAGAGAGAGCACATGAGTGGGGAGGTGAGGGAGAAGCAGGCTCTTCAGTGAGCAGGGAGCCTGACGCAGGGCTTGATCCCAGGGTTCTGGGATCAAGACTGGAGCCTAAGGCAGACGCTTAAGCGACTGAGCCACCCAGGCACCCCAACTTACAACTTTTAATCAGTAATTGTATGGAAATGACCTGAGGGCTAAAACAGGACAAGCAGACAGGAGCTGCTCTAGATAAGATGGTGAACAGCAGCCTCTCCACATAGGTAAAACTCAGGCTCGTTTCTCAAAGTTGAGAGTGCTTCCTACCTACCACATGAAGAGTAAGGAAAAACCGATTTCAGGCAAAGAGATCATTCAGAGCCTAGCAGTTAAAGAGCCAGATCTCTGGAACTAAACTGGGCTAAAACTGTCATTGCTCCTTACTTTATTATCTTGGAAAAATCACTCAAACTCTCTAACTTATCTTCCTAGTTTATAAAATGGGGATGATAATAGTACCTACCCAAGAAGGTTACTGTGAAGAGAGTAAGAGTTGGCATATGTAAAGCATTTGTAACAGTGACTGGCACGTACTATGTTCAAGACACAAGTTTCTATTATCACTAACTTTTCAAATATGTTAAATGTGAATTATCTCTGACATATGTCTTGAGTTGAAAAGTCCAAAGATACAAATATGAAAGTATCAACAGAAAGTTAGTGCTTAAATCTGTCAGAAAGAACGTTACAACTAGGGAAGAGAAGAGACAAAATGTGAGATTCCCAAATTTGAGCTGTTCAGAAGAGGAGAGGAGTAGAATCCATACACTAAAGTGAGGAGGAAGGCACGGAGCAAAAGCAGAGCATGGTCATATCATGGAATTCAAGAGAAAGACGTATTTCAGGAAAAAAAAAAAAAATTCAGGATTAGAAAACGGCATGAGCTTCCTCCAGAAATTAAAAACTAAACAGAACTGTCGTATGATCCAGCAACGCCACTTCTGGGTACATATCCAAAGAGACGACGACGGGACCTCGGAGAGCTATCTACATTCCCATCTCCACTGCAGCACTACTCACAACAGCCGGGAGAGGGAAACTGGCTAAGAGTCCATGGGCAGACGGATGGACGAAGACAGGGTGGTGTACAAACAGTGGAATTCGCCCATGAGAAAGAAAGACGTCCTGCCGTTTGTGACAGCATGGATGGACCCTGAGTGCATTTTGCTAAGTGAAATAAGTCAGATGAGAACAAGGACTGTATGATACCATTTACAGGTGGAATCTCAAAAAGCCGGATGCACAGAAACAGAGAGACTAGAGTGGTAACCCCCACGGGTTGTGGGAAGTGGGGAGGGGGACAGAGGGGAAATGTCTGAACGGTAAAAACCTCCAGCTGTAAGATGAGTAAGTCTTGAGGCTCCAAGGTACAGCATGGTGATTATATTAATAGGACTATTAAGAGAAATAATACAGGTAGAAAATTCTAGAAATTTGATGAGGAAAATTAAATGGAGTTGAGGGTCCATATCTGGGCTCTCTACTCTGTTCCACTGGTCTATGTGTCTGTTTTTATGCCAGTACCATGCTGTCTTGGTGATCACAGCTTTGTAAGAAAGCTTGAAATCAGGTAACGTGATGCCCCCAGTTTTATTTTTGTTTTTCAACATTTCCTTAGCGATTCGGGGTCTCTTCTGATTCCATACAAATTTTTGGATTATTTGTTCCAGCTCTTTGAAGAATACTGGTGGAATTTTGATCGGAATGGCATTAAAAGTATAGATTGCTTTAGGCAGTATAGACATTTTAACAATGTTTATTCTTCCGATCCAAGAGCATGGAATGGTCTTCCATCTTTTTGTGTCTTCTTCAATTTCTTTCATAGTGTTCTGTAGTTCCTCGAGTACAGATCCTTTACCTCTTTGGTTAGGTTGATTCCCAGGTATCTTATGGTTCTTGGTGCTATAGTCAATGGAATCGATTCTCTAATGTCCCTTCTGTATTTTCATTGTTAGTGTATAAGAAAGCCACTGATTTCTGTACATTGACTTTGTATCCTGCCACGTTGCTGAATTGCTGTAAAAAAAAAAAGAAAGAAAGAAAAACTAAATGGAAAGGAAAGAAATGGGGTTTGTGTATATTTGCATGCAATGTGTGTGCTCATTCATGAGGTAGATGAAAATTAGTCTATTATGGAAGAGAGATATGGGAACTAAGGTAAAAGGTTTTTTTTTTTTTTTTTTTTTTTTTTTTTTCCAAACAAGAGATGTAAGAGCTAAAAGGAATTAGAAAGGCAATCAAATAATTTCATCCTGTGGCATCATAAATCAGTTCTTTTACATTTTTCTGTTATTATCACATCCTATAATGACACAGTGAATATAATAGGGAAGATGCTAAAACAGGAATGCCACTGTCTGGTAGTGCACCTTATGTTTGAAAAGGCTGGGCTTTGCAATCACTCAAACCTCATTTCTAATTCTTGTTGTATCATCTCGAGCAAATATCTTGACCTCTCTGTATTGTGTACATCTTTATACAAATTGGTAAATAATACCTTCCTCAATTGGTAGCGAATCATATGATCAATAAAGACTTGCATATAAAGTACCTAGCATGAAAACCAGCCCGGAGTAGATCTGAATATATTAAGACACTGTTAAGCATTTTTATCAAGGAGTACTGAGTATCAATGAGTAATGAAGTTGAAGTTGGCATTTTTTAAAAAGTGGAATAAAAAATTTACAAAGGCCAGTAAAAATGTCAATTTCCACAGACCCTATAATGTGAACTATACTTTGAGAAAAATGTATGAAGTACTAGGATAATTTTGGTCCTAAAACTGGACAGTGGACAGCTCTGGACCACCATAAGTAAAACCACAAAGCCCCTCATAGTAAGCAGCTGTGCACCAATCAGATGGCAAGGTTGCCTATTTGAGGCAAGACTCTACTGGGGGCATGAATAAGGTGGAGAAGGCACGTAGGAAGGTAAACAAAATACACCCGGTGCAGTATGAAACACAATTTCCGGTGGAGGGTCTGTTTTTAAAGGGTCAGGCGAGAACATGTGCATGCACACGTACGAACACATTGCATATTAAGCGGCCGTCATTTCTGAAGGCCTTTGCTTTATCAGAGCCTTGATTGTTTTGGCAGTTCTCGGGATCTGCTAGAAACATTCTCTTCTCCTTTGGACGAAGCACTGTAATGATGTAATGGCTGTTACAAGATACTGTTCTTAAACATTCTGGGTCTTTGTGAAGGTAGAAAAGAAGTCTTTGCTCTCATATCATCCAAGGGAGCAAATATATATATTTTTAAGAAAGATATTTGGCTTCACCCTGTCGTGACCAGTAGGTTTTGCCACAAGTACATGACAGCCTGTTTTATCTGCTTGGAACTTCAAACACCCATGGAAACTGGGTCACTGTGAATTTTCAACTGATTCCACTGTCTAGAATAACAGGTTTCTGGACAATAGATTTAATAATCGTTAATGGTTTATCCTCTAGGCCCGACTGTTGTCAGTTGTTTGTCCAACTCTCTCATTTCTCTCAGATACAGATACCTAATCTAGCTTGAATATGACCAGAGACTAATTAAGCTTGAAATATCCAAAGAGAACTCTAAACTAAATCTTCTTTGAAAGTTTTAGAGTAGCTTTCATTTTCCTCTCAGGAATTGCCAGTTGAATTCTTCCCCTTCGTCCTCCATTGGCCGGCTAGCTTTCGGCGTAGGCTCAAGTTTATCTTCCCTGTCTCCCTACTCCGATCTCCCCATCTCTAAAATACACACTTTTGCACGTACATACAGCCTTCCCAAAAACGTTCCGTTCAAGGGTGGTGATTTTAAATAGTAAACGCGTGATTTTTTCATCTGAGTCCGGTGCCTCTTTCTTCATCATTGTGAGACACCCTCAGGTCCCACTTCTTCCATGAGGAAAGTCTGAATACTTTTCCTAAGGTGGAGAAGCAGCTTTCTTTCTCCGGGCCAGGACGGAAAGAAGATCCATCCCAACCATCCGCACATCTACAGTGAATGCCTGGCAGAGGATGACTCCTGATTTTTAGTGATACGTTTTTGAACTGATTTAGAGAATCTCTAGGTAGGACTACAATATATCTTCAGTCCTTGGTAAAAAGAGAAATGGCTGCTTTGCTAACCACAGAAGAATTTATTTCAAGGGAACATCACTTTCTCTAAGTGCAGACTTTTTGAAGTAATTTTTAAAGATGATGATGATAAACTACTTATCTCCAATTCGATTTTATAGCTATTCAAATCAGACAATATATGATTTTTATAGAGTAAAATGGAATTTGTAGGACATTATGGCAGTGGTTTGTTGACTTATATACATGCATACGTATCTGTCAGTGAGTATTGTTGTGCTGCAAATAAGTTAGATTTTTAGAATATTTTAGTATAATTTCTCACAAAGCATTAAAGTATAAGAGGTCATTATAATTTACTAGATTCTTCGAATCCTCCAAGATGAGCCTTTTAAATTAATTAATTGGCAAAGACAAAGTGAGAAAATCTAAATCTTTGGCGAGATGATATTGGAAGTTTTCCTATCTTTTGGGGGGAGGGTAAACTATGGAATGTTACAAACACCTTCTGTTTGGATGACTGTTGCCACACTGGGACACCATGACCTTAGAAGTCAAATCACGTCTTGTCTGCAGATGGGTCAGAGATACGAAGTCCTCGATGTGGTCCACACCCATATCATTAGTCTGCCACAGCCCAAGCAGAGATTTTTTTCCAACCGGCCCAACAAAGAGCCTAAAATTCCGGGGAATTTGGGAAATGGAAAAGGGAGAGAACTAACCCTACTTATTATCCAGAGGGGACGTTTCTAGTTCTATAAGTTGCATAGAAAAAAAATTGAAAGCAAATGTAGTGAACTTTCTCATACGAAATTTTTATTAGAAAACATTTTTGGTTGTAATTATAAGGATGATTTACTTTTATGAAGACAATACAGAAAGTACACAAGAGTATAAAGAAAATCAAAATCACCCATAATTTTACCATTCTGAGGTATTACTATTGTTTGGACTTTTTTCCTTTTAGTATTCCTTTATGTGTGGAAATATAATTTACTGGTATTAAATTGATATCAACATAAGAACAAATATAGACATATTGCTATATAGAGATACATACTAATATTGATATATAGATATATAGAGGGATAGATATTGAGATATATACAATTGACATAAATATTAACAATATTAAAGTTGATACCAATATAGAAACAAATATAGATAAATATCCAGATCCTAATATAGAATTTTTCAAAACTTTAATCATGCTCTCATACAAAATTATTTCAATTGCTCTAAGAAAATCTGTGTTAGAATAATTATTTCAATTGCTATAAGTCCCTCAGATATATCTGGGAAGTATCAGTCAATTCACAATGAAATTCACTAAATAATTCTGATTGTAACAGACACAATAATGTAACACATAGTCATCGGTCTCAAGAAGCTTTTATTATTTCTTTCATTTATATAAAGACTCATAGAAAATAAAATTAAAATTAAATTCATACTTGATCAGGAGCATGGAGAAGCATTCTCTGAACTGTCCAAAGACATACACACTTAGGAGAAAATCTGTCATGTTTATTTGATGATATATTTCATGAAGGTAATGTTATTGTGAAATAATTCTCATAATGTGCCTGTATGCTTTATTTGGATCAACAAATGTGAGGTGCAATTATCTAATTATCAATGAATGTAAAGAAACATAGAACAGTTTCTCAGTTTTTAATATATTGTTTTTGGAAATGTTACAGTTACTGCTGTTTGCCAAGCATGATGCTAAGTGTTACCTGGCTTAATGCTATGATGCGATTGGAGGAGTAAACATTTTTGGTCTCAGGAACACTGGATCCAGTTGGGGTAAATTGGAAGGGGAGGTGAACCATGAGAGACTATGGACTCTGAAAAACAATTTGAGGGGTTTGAAGTGGCGGGGGGGTGGGAGGTTGGGGGAACCAGCTGGTGAGTATTATAGAGGGCACGGATTGCATGGAGCACTGGGTGTGGTGCAAAAATACTGAATACTGTTATGCTGAAAATAAATAAATTTAAAAAAAAAGAAAAACATGATCCAAATTTGTTAGTTAAAATAAAATAATTTTCAATAGACACAGTATTCCCACTCCCTTTACTTTCTATATTAAGGCCTCCATTTCTTGAGATTGGGAAAAACTGGAAAAGCTTAACTTCTCTAGTTCTGTAAACTAACAGAATTCTTTGGGCTGCATTGCAAACCTAGGTATTACTTGACTGCTGACTTTTACTATTTTGACCATTTGATTATTTTAATCCACCTAGTTAATGGTCAATACATTTGAACCTACTCCATTCAGTGGAAGAGCTAGGAAAAAAGAAAACCCGCTATTAGACCAAACTGACTGGGGAGTTTGCCCTATGGACTGCCACCTAATCCCTGCTCCCAAGCTGGGAGTGCTGAGCTGACTTTCATTGTTCCTTCTAATCATTAAAATAATTTTAACCAGAAATTATATCTGTTTTAAAGAGACTAGAATTCTAAGAACTTGGATGTGTGCGGCAGTCAGATCTCAAAAGAAAATCTCCTGACAGTGTTTTCCCTCTGCATCTCTCTCACCTTGACTAGGGCCAAAAAAGCATCAAGTCCACCTAGAGAAATCTGCCAGAAAGTTGAAGGGACCCAGTCCCTTGCTGCAATGGAAGAATGGTTCTGTTCGTTCCCTTTGGCTTTCAGAGCAGTTTCTCTATGGCAAAGCACCCTTTCCTGCAATTTTCATTGTGTGTGTGTGTGTGTGTGTGTGTGTGTGTGTGTGTGTGTGTTTCTTTTTTTTCCCCACACGTCTCAAGATTAACAGGCAAAGTGTTTTCAAGCTTTGCTCAGGAAGCCTCAAGTGTCTTTTTCGTGGGTGTTTGGATTTGTCACACACTCTTCTGTTCTCTCAACGGTCCACGATGGCCACTGAGTCAGTGTGTCATGAACTGTGGTGTTGCAGCTGAGACGCTCACGTCTGTATCCGAGGGCAGCTTGCCTGCAAGTAGTGGACAGACCCTGTAGGTAACATTTGTCAAAGCTGTGTAAGCGGCTGCAAAACACAAAGTCAATAATACTTAATTTATTTTGCTAATAGGACGTCCCAGAGTTTAAACTTTACAGACATTCTCTTGAGTTCAGGTTTTGTTCTCCCCCACTTCTTGTTTAATATTTTGAGAATATGGATTTAGCATGACATTCCTACCTGCTTAAGTAACAAGGCTTGGAAAAAAATAGCGAAGTGATCCAAGAAAGAGTTGCTTGCATGCCAGGATTTTATTCTTGCCTACTCTGCTTTGGAGATGCACCTGTGCCTACATATTAGAGCCACCGGAGGGAAAGCATTTCCTTAAGGACTGCTTCTTATTACCTCTCCAGCTCAAAATGTCCTTCGGAAATAAGTGTGCCAGCCCAATTGCCTTGTTGGTATTAGTGTACTGTGCCTTGGGTAATATTGCTAAGGTTGTTTAATTAATCAGTAGATAGATTTGTTACAGCGGTTTGCAGGTTGGATCACGTTACCCTTTGGTACTAATGCTCACCTGTCTCACCACTGCTTTACCCTTGTGTTTGACCTATGCCAAAAACCTAACTCTGATTTATTCCAAATGTTTGGAAATGCATTTTAAATATACAAACATACACGTGCCTATGTGCACACAAATACACATACACGTTTGCACATTTTGCCTTAGCACCTGATTTGAATCGTCAGGTAATGAGTCCTATGCTGACACTGACATTATGCCCCCAAACTCTGCGTAGTCTCATGAATGATAAGAGATTTGTACTCTCCAAAACACCTGAACAACTTTCTGTAATTCTCAAAAATCTCCCCAATCTTACAATTGCAAAACCTGTAATCACTTACTTAAAATAAACATTCACAGTGACGGTTGTGAATTTAAATTCTTAAACTTATCTGGTCATTTGCCTTAATTTTTTCTATGACTTGAATACTAAAAATTAACTATACTCGGTTCGGCAAGCACCAAGCTTCAGAAGGTGTCTAGGGTGGCTCATAATTGCAGTAGAAAGAGTTGAGTGTTTTCTACAAGAGTTTATCTGGATATTTGTTACAAGACTTGGTTTCCAACTTTAACACCAGATTAAAATTTGTAATTTAGGGGCGCCTGGGTGGCTCAGTGTGTTAAAGTCTCTGCCTTTGGCTCAGGTCATGATCCCAGAGTCCTGGGATCGAGCCCCGCATTGGGCTCTCTGCTCCGCAGGGAGCCTGCTTCCTCCCCTCTCTCTCTGCCTGCCTCTCTGCCTACTTGTGATTTCTCTCTGTCAAATAAATAAAATCTTTAAAAAAAATTTGTAATTTAATTTTATGATAATTTTAATGGTAAATTCATAATTAGTTACTCAAAACAGATAACGGGAAATTAATCTATTATATAATGGCTTAATGTCACAAAGAAATATGTATCAATAATATGTAATTTTAGAGTCCCAGAAAACCTTTAAATGAGACATTAAATATGCAGTGTATGCCCTGCAGTTCCAAATTTTTCATTCTGAGAAAGTTTTTTTCATTATACGTTATCTTTTATAAACTTCAGGTGGAAAAAGAATTTACCATATTTTTAAAATTCTTATTCTC
Organism: Mustela lutreola; assembly: GCF_030435805.1. Lineage (NCBI taxonomy): Eukaryota > Metazoa > Chordata > Mammalia > Carnivora > Mustelidae > Mustela > Mustela lutreola. The sequence continues at coordinate 2,251,012 of NC_081290.1, read as the reverse complement.
TTTCACAGATTGAAATGTTTTGATATTCTAAAATGATAAAATCTCTGTGATTTTAAAAAGCATAAATGAACTATATAAAATTTAGAAAACTGGATGTTTTAAACCCTTTAATCAATTTCAGTATTTTCTGAAATAGGCTTGCAACAGTAACATTTTTTTAAAGACTCAAATTAAAATAATTGAATTTTTTGAAGCCATAAATTGAATTCAAAGAACCTATTATTAACTATCTTTTGAATAACAATTCCTTGAATTAATTCATACCTGATCACCAACTGATGTTAACAACTAAATTAAATATGCAAAGAAAAGGTTCAAAAAAATGAAATTCATGTTTGGTCATAAAAAGTCCGCTTAGGCTAGCAGATCAGTACACCAAAGTTTACATCTGAACTTTATCTCCAAATAGACAGTCTATTTTATATAACTTATCAATTTCATTAAAACAGGTCATTGTTATTATTGGCTACTCTGTAAGTAGAATAGCCTGGGAAATATGAACTCAGTTCTCTGCAACATTTGTGCCATCCTTTCTAGTTCTCAAGACAAGCTGTCAAAAGTGCTTCCAAATTTAAAAAAAAAAAAAAAAAAAAGAAAGAAAGAAAGAAAGTAATTTGATGAAGTCCCAAAAGTTCATTTTCGCTTTTGTTTCCTTTGCCTTTGGAGACATATCTTGAAAGCAGTTGTTGTGGCTGATATCGAAGAGGTTACTGCCTATGTTCTCCTCTAGGATTCTGATGGATTCCTGCCTCACCTTGAGGTCTTTTATCCATTTTGAGTTTATCATTGTGTACGGTGTAAGAGAATGGTTGAGTTTCATTCTTCTACACTTCTATAGCTGTCCAATTTTCCCAGCACCTTTTATTGAAGACACTGTCTTTTTTCCACTGTATATTTTTTCCTGCTTTATTGAAGATTAGTTGACCATAGAGTTGAGGGTCCATACCTGGGCTTTCTATTCTGCTCCACTGGTCTATATGTCTGTTTTTCGCCAGTACCATGCTGTCTTGGTGATCACAGCTTTGTAGTAAAGCTTGAAATCAGGCAATGTGATGCCCCCAGTTTTGCTTTTCTTTTTCAACATTTCCTTAGTAATTCAGGGCCTCTTCTGATTCCATACAAATTTTAAGATTGTTTGCTCCAGCTCTTTGAAAAATGCTGGTGGAATTTTGATTGGGATGGCATTGAAAGTATAGACACTTTAATAATGTTTATTCTTCTGATCCATGAGCATGGAATGATCAAAAGCTTCTGCACAGGAAAGGAAACAGTCAACAAAACAAAGAGGCAACACACAGAATGGGAGAAGATATTCACAAGTGACAGTACAAAGGACTGATAGCCAAGATCTATAAAGAACTCCTCAAACTCAACACACACAAAACAGATAATCATGTCAAAAAATGGGCAGAAGACACAAACAGACACTTCTCCAATGAAGATGCACAAATGGCTAATTTGTATGTCTTTATGTCATCATCAACCAAGATGAACACATGAAAAAGTGTTCATCATCAATAGCCATCAGGGAGATTCAAATCAAAACCACATTGAGATACCACCTTAAACGAGTTAGAATGGCCAAAATCAACAAGACAGTAAACAACATGTGTTGGAGGGAATGTGGAGAAAGGGGAACCCTCTTACACTGTTGGTGGGAATGTAAGTTGGTGCAACCACTTTGGAAGACAGTTTGGAGATTCCTTAAGAAATTAAAAATAGAGCTACACTATGACCCTGCAATTGCATTACTGGGTATTTACCCCCAAAATACAGATGTAGTGAAAAGAAGGGCCATCTGTACCCCAATGTTCATAGCAGCAATGGCTACAGTCACCAAACTGTAGAAAGAACCAAGGTGCCCTTCAATCGATGAATGGATAAAGAAGATGTGGTCCATATGTACAATGGAATATTACTTAGCAGTCAGAAAGGATGAACTCAACTTTTATATCAACATGGACAGGACTAGAGGAGATTATGCTGAGTGAAATAAGTCAAGCAGAGAGAGTCAATTATCATATAGTTTCACTTATTTGTGGAGCATAAGGAATAACACGGAGGACATGGGGAGATGGAGAGGAGAAGGGAGTTGGGGGAAATTCGAGGGAAAGATGAACCATGAGAGAATATGGACTCTGAGAAACAAACTGTGGGTTTTGAAGGGAAGGGGGTGAGCCTGGTGGTTGTATTGTGGAGGGCACATATTGCATGGAGCACTGGGTGTGGTACATAAACAATGAATTCTGGAACACTGAAAATAAATTTAAAAAATAAAAATTAAAAAAAGTAATTTGGGTAATATGACACATATTCAATAACCCTTGGTCTTAATAAGCTTTTCCTAATCTTTGGTTTTTAATTTCTTGACTCATATCAAACTTAACATTTCACTCTTAAAATATTTATATTTAAAATACTTAAGCATTTATAATTTATAAATTTACAATTTATAAAATATAAATCAGAAAAATTATTTTCTTATAATAATAATATGTAATATTATATATTAAATAATATATATAATATGTAATATAATATTATATATAATTATATGTGATTATATATTATTACATATTATTATATAATTATTTAATATAATATTTATAATATAATTATAAAATATAATCTATAAATTATAATTTATAATACTTTATAATAACAAAGTGTTTAAGTAAACTGAAGGGGTGGCTGGGTGGCTCAGTCATTTAAGTGTCTGCCTTCTGCTCAGGTCATGATCCCAGGGTCCTGAATAGACCCTCACATGTCTCAGTGGGGAGCCTGCTTCTCTCTCTCCCTCTGGTATTCTCTTTGCCTGTGCTCTATCACTAGCTCTCTCTCTCTCAAATAAGTAAGTAAAATCTTAAAAAAAAAAAAAAAAAAAGAAAAGAAAAGAAACAAGTTGTCCCATTCTATGTTCCTGTATCTGTGATCTGCTTCATTATTTTAAGGTTTATCTTTTTCTTGGGGTTGTTTAACTTTGGGCCTTCTAATCCATCTTCTCGATATTTTTCTTCTCTAGTATTTCTTTTTTCAGCCCTTCCCCGCCTTCTTCACTCACATATTCCTCCCAATGCGTTCTGAAAAACTCCTATCCAAATACATAATTCTGACATAAATACTAACCAATTTACAAAAATTTCCACATCAAATACGAGTGAATATGTTGATTAAAAAAAAGAGAAAGAGGCTCTTATGGTTTGTCTCCCTCCCCAGTCCCATTAAAAGACTCTTAATCTCAGGAAACCAACTGAGGGCTGCTGGAAGGGAGCGGGATGGCAGCGATGGGGTGGCTGCCGGATGGACACTGGGGAGGGCATGTGCTATGGTGAGCACTGCGAGTTGTGTAACACTGATGATTCACAGACCTGTACTCCTGGGGCAAATAATACATTTTATGTTAATAAAATATTAAAAAAAAAAAGAAGGAGAATCAAAACCTTTTCCAGCTTACTTTACTACTAACAGTATTTTGATGGATTTACTTTACTACTAACAGTATTTTGATGGATTTGGAACCCAGTATCTATTCCAAATGGTTTTTGTTTGTTTGGTTGGTTGGTTGGTTTGGTTTGGTTTTGATTTTGGTTTTGGTTTTGGTTTTGGGTTTGTTTTTTGTTTTTGTTTTTGTTTTTGTTTTTTACCATGTATTTGTCTGTATGCTAAGAGGAAATTAAAATTGCATGCATTCCTCATCCAAACTGACATCAAGCTTAGTTTTTTAGAAAAAATTTTAGCCGTAATAAGATTCTGGTCAATTCCATAAATCTCATGATGACTTTCATGTCATACTAAAGTACATCAAACCAACCTTTAAAATATACCACATATCAGGGAAAGGAAGCCAGCATTGCTTCTATCAGAATCAGCACAATGCTGTGAGAAGTACTTCAAAGGGAGAAAGATTCACAGAAAAAGAAGAGGCACTTGTTCTACATTCAAGAAACCTGTCCATTGACTTCTTTTTCATACCGTGCCAAAATGGTTTAGTCTTTGACATTATAGCAGGCTTAGAACTCAATTTCAAAAGTAGAGTTTGTCTGTAGTTGCCCAGAGGGGGGAAAAATGTATATTTTACTCTTCTGTTTGAGGAATACTGACCCTAAGATAATAAGCCAACATTATTTAATAGCTTCCTTTTTCGAGAGGGAATATTAAGTATCCAAACCCTTCAATGGAACATTTGGTTTATTGAAAATACTGAGTATTCCATGGGTCTTTCAATCAGTCCATCAGAGAAAAAACAAACAGTAAGCACATTTTAGTGCCAAAGGGAGAGCTAGAAACAGTGAAAATGCAAAAGATACTGAAGATACAGTGTCTCTTCTAGGGCAAGATCTTATTCTGTCTCCAAGGCATAATTGACATGTAGGCTGCAGTTAGAAAACACTTAAGCACGAAATTACCACTGCACTCTGCCTTCTACCCATTCCACAGAAGGACAGGGGAGGGTCTGATGGGCAGAGCCAGTGAGGACAGTGCTTTTCCACACCCACATGACCTCAGACAGACCCAGAAGAACATGAATTCCTCAAAATCCATCCTTAATCTTATCTGGGAACACAATTTCCTGTGATTCTCCGAAGGAAATGTTGCGACAGCCAATGGAGCCCTCCGTGAACCAGACCACCTCCAGCTAATGGATCCAGGAAGAACCCAGAGGTGTGAGTTCTGGGGCTTCTTGAATCTTTTGGTAGACTCTACAAGCAGCAGTCAGGGATAAAGTGTCAGGGAGCACCGTGAAGGGGAAAAATAGGAACCAGGGGTAGTACAGGTCTTGGTGCAGTCTGATTCTCCACCCATTGAGGACTACCTCCTGCGGGTGGTCCCCAGCACTAGGAACCACGGAAAGGCACTGAGACATTTTTTTATAAAGGCTCTCCCAAGCATGGGGTTCTCAGAGATATAAGTCCTGGCTTCCTGCCCCTAAGCACAATACTGTCAGAAAGAAGAGCTGGAACTAAGCTTGGAAATATAGTGAGGATCCAGGTAGGAAGAAAGGAAGACTTAACAGTAAGAAAGAGGGGAAAATTTGGGAGGCAGCAAAGGAGAAATCCCAAATGAGAAGAAAAATGAACATTACACATGAAGGGCAGCAGAGACCAGCCAGGCTGGTCTATTGGAAGGTGAGCTGAGGAATTATGGTGGGTCCTTTAGAATGGCTCCTTCGTTTTCAGTTCCAACTTCCATTTAATACGCCTTCAGGTACGGTGGAATCTGGATAGCTAACGAAGACACGGCTCAGACTTCAGACAGCAAGGACTCTCGCCCAGAGACAGGCTGTCCTGCTTCAGTGTGGAAGTGACTTTGTGGAGAAGAGGCCGCTGGAGTGTCCTATGGCTGAGGAAGTAGAGAGAGCTGTAGATGCAGCTTCCGCCCGGGGAAGGAGGAATCCTGATTTTGGTAGAGGCTAAGTCAGGCTGAAACTCACAGCTGTAAGAGGAGTTCCCCTCATCTGGCATGCAGTCTCTTTTTTTCTTTCTTTTTTTTTTTTTTTTAACTTTAATCAGTTTATTTTGACATATAACCTACATGCAGAGAAACTTCCTGACTGTGAAGTGTGCAATTCACGAGTTTCAGCAAGTATACAGTATGCAAATGACTATGCAAAGACCACCTCGATGAAAACATAGAGCATTCACCTCATCCACTAAAACGTAACCTTTAGTCGATCCCCAACCCCCGCTCTAGCCCCACTGGTCTGCTTTTTTGGTACTATAGTACTTCTTTCTCTTAAAATCCCTATAAATGAAATTAAACAGAAAATAGCCTTTGGGTTATGGCTTCTTTCGCTTGGATTAGTGCTGTTGGCAGTCCATCTGTGCTGATGATGGGCCAGTGCCTTATTCTTTGTCCTTGCTCAGCCGTGTTTATGTATGTATATAGGTACCTGTGCGTATACATAGATAAATATGTAAACACATACATACACCATCAGTTTGCTCATTTATCAGTTGATGGACGTTTGGGTTCTTCCCAGTTTGTGGCTAATTTGAATAGAAGGGACAGGAACATACACAGTCTTTGTGTGGACATAAGTTTTCATTTTCCTTGGGTAAATACCTACCCGCAGGATTGGTGAATTCAGTAGGCTCATGTTTAACACTGTAAGAAACCGGCCAGACTGTTTTCCAGAGACAGTGTAACACCTTTCACGTCTATCATCTTTTACAAGTTTCTTTTGCTCCACATTCTTGCCAACATTGGTATTTTAACTCTTTTTAATTTTAACTATCCATGTGCGTGTGCGTGTCAACTCTTTTAAGCTCAGCACTATTGACATGTAGAGATAGAATTTTTTGTTCTGTCCATTGTAAGATGTTTAGAGGCGTTCCTGTCCTCTGCCAGCCAGAGGCCAGTAGCAGCCCTCCAGTTAGAATGACCAAAATTGTGTCCAGACATTGCCAAAATTCCCCTGGAGGTAAATACACTCCTCCCTGCTGAGAACCACTAATGTAGAGGTACATCACTGTGGATTTAATTTACATCTCTGTATTGACCCATGGCAGTGAACACCTTTGCTTGAATTTATCTATAGGGCTCTCCAGTTTATCTATTCCCTCAGTTAGGCTTCGACAGTTTGTGTCTTTCAAAGGATTTGTCCATCTCATCTAAGTTAAGAGGGGGGAAGGAAGGGGAAAGAATCTCAAGCAGACTCCCCACTGAGCACAGACCTTAATGCAGGAGTCGATCTTATGATACTGAGATCATGACCTGAGCTGAAACCAGGAGTCAGATGCCCAACCGACTGAGACACCCAGGTGCCCCATGACACTTGTTTTTAAGCCTTGTTTGGGCAGGTGCAGAACAATAAGTAGGAGAATATAAATCATAAAAGATAATGACAGTCAAGCTGAAAGCCCAGTTCTAACTTAATGTAAAAGTAAAGATGGAACTATTATTGATTTTTGAGAAGATAGAGGATACAACATAAGGAATTAAAATCTGGGGTGAGTTAATATGTCCCATGTATTCAAGAAAAGAAAGTCTAGGGCCCCTGGGTGGCTCAGTGGGTTAAAGCCTCCACCTTCGGCTCAGGTCATGATCCCGGGGTTCTGGGATCGAGCCCCACATTGGGCTCTGCTCAGCAAGGAGCCTGCTTACTGCTCTTTCTCTCTCTGCCTGCTTCTCTACCTACTTGTTATCTCTGTCTGTTGAATAAATAAGTAAGATCTTAAAAAAAAAGAAAAGAAAAGAAAGTCTAGAATTAGGGAAACCAGCTAGGAAGTGAATTAAGTAGTCCAGGTGTTGCTTAATAGTGATGAGCCTAGAATAGTAAGAAGAGAAAAAATGGTTAATATGAGCAATATTTGTAAGGAAGAAATGATTTGAAAAGTGTGATAACAAACTAGATAGAATTAGAAATGGAAAGGGAAGTGTTGATGACTCCAGGGTGATACTGAAAGAAATGAGCAAGGGAAACTAACTTTCAAGGGTAGATGATAAGTAAGTTTTGGACTTTTGTTTTGTGATGAAGGTGAGCACATCCAAGTAACAATGTCTGGGGGGCTGTTGAAAAATAACACAGTTTCACAAATAATAGATATGAGCAGGAAGCCTAAATCTGCACAAAAAGAGACATGGTGAATATGGATGAGTTTAGTTGCTTTTTAAAGGTATTATGGTCCAAAATCCTATCCTCATGTCAATCTTATTTTAGCAAAAGAAAAACTAATAATATTTTCTCTGTTTTAGATTTTGAATGCCTCTTGGTTTCTAGATTTGAAAAGGAATTAGAAATATCATAATAACGCAAGGGAAGCTATTCTTCTGTGTAATTACTTACACAAGTATTGGAAGCCTCGCATAAAGTTGTTGTGTTTGAGGGAACTCCAGCCCATATTCTTTACCAGAATTTTGGCTAACTTTCAGGTAAACAAGCCTCCAAATAGTTTAATAGTCACCACCAGCAGTTGCCAGGCTAATGCTTTCATTTCCCTTCATGGCACATTTCCCAAAGAATCTGAGCCTTTCGTGTCTTGAGGAAAGATTTCATACAGCAGAAGTAGGCTTAAAAACACAATAGATTATTATTTTGTTTGTTCATGATACAGACAACTTCCAAGATACATCACACAATTTTCTGTTCTCTACAAACAATTTCCTAGAGTAACAACCCATTCATTCACTAATGCTATTCAAATTAATCACTAGACGGAACACTGGAAATCACCTACTCCAGATGCTTTATTGAGAAGATGTAGAAATTGTTGATGAGAAGGTATAATTCAGATTAATGACCTAGTTACAAGAACTAAGTTTCTTGATACTCTGTCCAGTGCTATATGCTGTATCTTTAGCTCTGCTACCTTGAAAATATTTTTGAAAAACTTCAGGAAGAGGCCAATCAAACATGATTTTCTTGATTAATTCCCCTTTACTGTCAGTATCTTATTTTGTCCTGGTTTTCTATTGCACTCATAAAGCAGATGGGTAGCCCTGTATAATCCACTAATTGGCCTATAGTGATTCAGTCCATTTCACAACACATCTAAAACCAGTATTTTGCTTATATCTCTTTTGTTACTACATGCCTTGATTCTAATTATGACATAAATTTCTAGTTTTTATGGCTATGAATAACAAAGCAAATTTTCTTCCCACTTTATTTTTTAAATCTGTTTCTTTATTTCAATTGTCAGTTTTATTTTTTTCTCTTATTATTATTTCAGTCCCATTTCACATGATTTTTATTTTTTAATTTTTTTCTTCATTTTATTATTTAAATTCAATTAGTTAACATGTAGTATGTCATTAGTTTCAGTTGTATTATTCAATAATTTAAGGGGTTGGGGGGGGTGTTTTTGTTTTTGTTTTTGTAATCTCTACACCCAGCCTTGGGCTTGAACTCATGACCCAAGATAAAGAGTCCCATGCTCTACTTCCTGAGCCAGCCCGGCCCCCTTCTCCCCACTTAAAAGTAGAAAAAGCTAGCGGATGGTAGGTTTTGATTTATGACTTAATCATATCAAGCTTATCCTTGTAGACCCCAATTTACATAAGATTTCTATTCCAGAAGTTTGCAAACTGGCTATGAGAAACATTTATATGTGACCAACAGTGTTATATATTGCAGTTAGGTAAATTCAATAATACCATTATTTCTGGTGTGTGCGTGTGTGTCTGAGTGTGTAAACTTTTAATATCAAACTGGTAACTATCTTTTCTTTATACTACTGGTTTGTAAAACTTTTTTATTACGAGTTCTAATATTTGTTGTCCACAATACCTCTCCCCCACCCCAAAAGAAAGGGATAGTTTCCCACGGTACCCAGGCTGCCCAATCACAGTTCCAGTCGAGGAAGGGGGAGAAGGAGGGAAGAAAGCATGATGGAATCTCACAAATCTTACAGTCTGCTGTTCGGGTTGTTTCGGGGCAGCTGCTGGATTCAAGGAAATGTTTCTGAGGATGTGAGTTTTATTTACAGGGTTAATCTGTAAGGTAGACCCAAGTGAAAGGTTTGTGGACTGTGATGGTAGGTGAGGAGTCTGGCGTCAGTATCAGCCCGTCTTTCAATCAGGACAGTAAAGAGCAGACTGTGTAACTGTTAGTTATGAGGTGAATAAGCAAAAGCCAGGGACTGTCTGTGGACCGCACAACTTGGCACCAAATCCAAAACCCTGAGGACCTGAAAGTATTTTCTTCTTACTATGCCAGTAAATGCACATTTAGTTCTAAATACTAGTTCCTAAAACATGCTACAAGTTGAGCAAATTACCAAACAGAGTATTCATAGTCAGATGGTTTCTAGATTCCACAATTCAGGTTATAATCCAATATATTATATCAGTATTTTAGCCTCTATATGTTTTAATAACCATGTTGAATTACCATGCAACTCTCTAACTCAACTTATTGGACAAATGTGGTACATGAAGTTCAAGAATTTAGCCCCTGGTCACAATCATGTCTAAGGCAGAAATGTAGTCATCTGCAGTTCTCAGCACATTATAATTCCAATGGGTAGAATTTTCTGTTACAGTTTCAGGCTATTGCAATGTTTTCCATTTTCCACCATCAGTATGAGATCCTCAGGTAAAGCTGAATTATCCATTACTTAAAGTTAAGCAGTTTTTTTCATTTTCCAAGCTACATAAGAAACTGTTTTTTCTTGAGTCCATGACTCACAAATTCAATATGTTTGATTTCTTTACTAGGTAGACACCATTTTCTGTTGTTTTCAGTCCAAATTTATCTGGTCCACATAGACTCAGTACACTGAGTTCATTTGAGGAAAATGTATTAATTTCTATTATTTCCAGGCCAGTGTCAGATTCTACTATTACGAAGATCACCATCCAGATAGAATTAAAGGTGGCTGTAATTTTCTCACATGAACCCAGGTGCCTGAGGTGCCAAAAGTTGGATGACCACATCATTTGCATGGTCAGGGTTTTGATGTACCCCTGTATCTATGTGCCTCCGGGAATACCCCATAGTAAAAATTTGGACTTGCAGAACCTCCTTTATGAAAAACACTACGCTTTTTGTTATTATACATCATTTATATATTATATATTATTTACACATTTTGCATTGTAGTTCGTTCATCTATTTGGAAATGAGTTAAAATAGAACTATAAATTTGCAAGTTAGAACCCAAATTAATCTTGCTGCCCTCTGATTTCACAGGCATTGTTGTTTGTTTGTCTTAATTGAAGTATAGTTGTCTTGTAATGTCGGGTGTACAACGTAGTGTTCTACACGTCTGTATGTTACGCTATGCTCACCACAAGTGGGGCTACCATCTGTGTCAGTGTACAACACTATTACAATATCATTGATGATTTTCCTTGTGCTGTACCTATTATCCTCAAACTGCTACCCTTGTATGATGTGTTTTCCCACTCCCACTCCCACCCTAGGATCTTGCATTAAAATTATGGGGCAAGACAAATAATCCTGGTCAGAAATCGCTCCTGACAGATAGCTCATAATGAAGATTGTTAAGTATCCATGGACTAAGATGGAGCTAGACTACTGGCTCTTCAGTGTGCGTGTGACTCACCTGTCTTCCCTCCGATGAATGCGTGTTGGATCCTGACCGAACCAAAGCTAAACAAAGCACTGAGAATGGGGTCATGTAGGGTTCAAGCCAGACTGTTAGTGTCAGCACCTAATCTGCTCCTTGTACCACAGAAGGGGCCAAGACTCGTGACTCAAGTCTTCCCACCATGTCCTTAGGCTCGAGAGGGTATGCCACATGGATGCACTCTTATCCTCAAATTCTAACCCCCTCTCCCACTTGCTCATCCCACAATGCATCTTCCTTTTAGCTCCTTTCCGTGGGATGTCTCTGAGCCAGCCTGCCCTTGACGTGTGACCTTCCACTACAAAAAGTAATGCCTCAACTTCCAGTTTCTTTTTATTGCTTCCCGGAATGTCCACGACTTCTTCCTACAGCAGGAAGGGGTGAGCTCTGACCTCATTTCTTACTACTTTGGTGGACCTGCAGGGGTTCAGGTAAAGCAGGGTAGAGATGTGGTTAAATAAGGGTAAAAACTATTTTGGCTTGTGGCTGATTTCCTGGATGCAACTGAAATTAAAGCCAATTTACCAATAAAACATTATTTTCTTATTAAGGGTTACTCAACCAAATCCTTATGAAAAACACAAATTCCTTCTTTTAAACTTCTCTTAACTTTTATTCTGTCCCCCTGAATTAAGAATCATTTTCTTATTTGCTATAGGTGTATTTGCCTCCCTCTAGTCTAAGTTTTCATAACAGGTTCCCCCATGTTAATTGACAAAGACAAGCACTAAACCCGAATTCATATCCTTAATCCCCAGGTAGTCAGTCTACCCTTCCACATGTGATTTATTCCTTTATTTTCTAAATTCCTATTTGTGAACCTACTATGTGTTGGGCAGAGTATTAGGTGATTTGACAAAAGATAAATAAGACTCAATTCCTTCCTTCAACTAACACAGTGTCTGGTCAACATAGAGAGGTAATTGTAGAACAATTTGGAAGTACAATGATATGGATTTACTGGGAGCATATCCAAGTATAAAGGAGAATATACAAGGAATGAGTGCAGGGGAAAGAAAAGCAAGTCTTGCTGGAAGCAGTGCGGACAGAGCTCAATCATAAGGAATGCGTGGGCATTTCCAGGCGTGGAGGATGAAGAAATCGCATGTAGGCCAAGGGGACCGTGTGGACAAGGGCATAAAACAACACGATCTATGAAGAAGAAGCTGTTAGCTGTTCGCTGTCACTATAGCATAAACTTCAGACTCAAAGAAATAAGACATGAAGAGACATGCAAACCAAATTAAAAAGGTCCTAATTTATGCTCTAAGTGGTGATGTGTCATTGAAAGGGATTTGCATCAGGGAATAACATGGTTAAATCCAGGTGTGAGGAACAGGTTTGGAGACTGCGAGGAAGATGGATTGAGGAGACACAAGGCAGGAGGCCCGGAGGCAAACAAGCTGCTGCTCAGGACCTGGATTAGGACGGTGGTGGAGGGTGACGTGCCAAGGGCCCACCCGCTGTGAGAGAGGTTTATGGAGCCCTACAAGGACACGGGCTGCACGGAGAGGGAAGAACTGAGCACAGTTCCAAATCTAAATCACAGGTGTCTCCGTAAATAGGATACAACAAATATAAAACAGAGAATTCGAGGTGTCAGTAGTTCAGGGAGAGGATCTAGGACCCAGTTCTGGGCGACTTGCTTTTAAAATGCATGTGGGAATCGGGAACACAGTAGATGGACATATATGTCTGAATCTCCGAGATGACTGGGCAGAGAAATAGATATGGAATTTTTGAAATATAAATAGTAACTAAAACTAAAACAATGAGAGAAGATGAAATTTTCCAAGGAGGGCATTATTTATTTATTTATTTATTTATTTATTTATTTTTAGCATCAGCAGTGATAACATTCTTTCTACAGGAGTACCAGTTTTGCTTACTATTTTTGAAGAATGACTGTCATTCTTTGTATGTATGTGAAAAGCACATATTTTTGAGAAATACATTTGGCAGATATGCTTACAGCTTTAGTTGCGAATTAAAATATAAAAAGGTGAGGAAACAGGTATGATTCTTTTTATGGTTCCATGACTAAAAACTCGAGGGGTAATTATAAATATTGTTTCTGAACACACAACAATAGCTTTACTATATACAGATGGATATCATGTCTATTCTTACAGTTCTAGATAAAAGCCTCAAGGATACTTGACTTCTCAAAGTCAACCCCAGTTTATATTCCAAGATGTTTCATGTAATGTTTCTAAGTATATCACAGACGGATACTTAGGAGCCAAACGAAAACCAAGCATTGTATTTATCTATTTGATACACATCTTGTAACAAAGGATTTTCTATTTCATCCATATAAAAGAAACACTTCATTCTTTTTGTATTTATTTATTTTTTTTTTATTTTTTATTTTTTATAAACATATATTTTTATCCCCAGGGGTACAGGTCTGTGAATCACCAGGTTTACACACTTCACAGCACTCACCAAAGCACATACCCTCCCCAATGTCCATAATCCCACCCCCTTCTTCCAAACCCCCTTCCCCCAGCAACCCTCAGTTTGTTTTGTGAGATTAAGAGTCACTTATGGTTTGTCTCCCTCCCAATCCCATCTTGTTTCATTAATTCTTCTCCTACCCACTTAAGCCCCCATGTTGCATCACCACTTCCTCATATCAGGGAGATCATATGATAGTTGTCTTTCTCTGCTTGACTTATTTCGCTAAGCATGACACGCTCTAGTTCCATCCATGTTGTCGCAAATGGCAAGATTTCATTTCTTTTGATGGCTGCTTAGTATTCCATTGTATATATACCACATCCTCTTTATCCATTCATCTGTTGATGGACATCTAGGTTCTTTCCATAGTTTGGCTATTGTGGACATTGCTGCTATAAACATTCGAGTACACGTGCCCCTTTGGATCACTACGTTTGTATCTTTAGGGTAAATACCCAATAGTGCAATTGCTGGGTCATAGGGCAGTTCTATTTTCAACATTTTGAGGAACCTCCATGCTGTTTTCCAGAGTGGCTGCACCAGCTTGCATTCCCACCAACAGTGTATGTAGGAGGGTTCCCCTTTCTCCGCATCCTCGCCCGCATCTGTCATTTCCTGACTTGTTGATTTTAGCCATTCTGACTGGTGTGAGGTGATATCTCATTGTGGTTTTGATTTGTATTTCCCTGATGCCGAGTGATATGGAGCACTTTTTCATGTGTCTGTTGGCCATCTGGATGTCTTCTTTGCAGAAATGTCTGTTCATGTCCTCTGCCCATTTCTTGATTGGATTATTTGTTCTTTGGGTGTTGCGTTTGCTAAGTTCTTTATAGATTCTGGACACTAGTCCTTTATCTGATATGTCGTTTGCAAATATCTTCTCCCATTCTGTCAGTTGTCTTTTGATTTTGTTAACTGTGTCCTTTGCTGTGCAAAAGCTTTTGATCTTGATGAAATCCCAATAGTTCATTTTTGCCCTTGCTTCCCTTGCCTTTGGTGTTGTTCCTAGGAAGATGTTGCTGCGGCAGAGGTCGAAGAGGTTGCTGCCTTTGTTCTCCTCAAGGATTTTGATGAGTTCCTTTCGCACATTGAGGTCCTTCATCCATTTTGAGTCTATTTTTGTGTGTGGTGTAAGGAAATGGTCCAATTTCATTTTTCTGCATGTGGCTGTCCAATTTTCCCAGCACCATTTATTGAAGAGGCTGTCTTTTTTCCATTGGACATTCTTTCCTGCTTTGTCGAAGATTAGTTGACCATAGAGTTGAGGGTCTATTTCTGGGCTCTCTATTCTGTTCCATTGATCTATGTGTCTGTTTTTGTGCCAGTACCATGCTGTCTTGATGATTGCAGCTTTGTAATAGAGCTTGAAGTCCGGAATTGTGATGCCACCAACGTTGGCTTTCTTTTTTAATATCCCTTTGGCTATTCGAGGTCTTTTCTGGTTCCATATAAATTTTAGAATTATTTGTTCCATTTCTTTGAAAAAGATGGATGGTACTTTGATAGGAATTGCATTAAATGTGTAGATTGCTTTAGGTAGCATAGACATTTTCACAATAGTTATTCTTCCAATCCAGGAGCATGGAACATTTTTCCATTTCTTTGTGTCTTCCTCAATTTCTTTCATGAGTACTTTATAGTTTCCTGAGTATAGATTCTGTGTCTCTTTGGTTAGGTTTATTCCTAGGTATCTTATGTTTTGGGGTGCAATTGTAAATGGGATTGACTCCTTAATTTCTCTTTCTTCTGTCTTGCTGTTGGTGTAGAGAAATGCAACTGATTTCTGTGCATTGATTTTATATCCTGACACTTTACTGAATTCCTTTATAAGTTCTAGCAGTTTTGGAGTGGAGTCTTTTGGGTTTTCCACATATAGTATCATATCATCTGCGAAGAGTGATAATTTGACTTCTTCTTTGCCGATTTGGATGCCTTTAATTTCCTTTTGTTGTCTGATTGCTGAGGCTAGGACCTCTAGTACTATGTTGAATAGCAGTGGTGATAATGGACATCCCTGCCGTGTTCCTGACCTTAGCGGAAAAGCTTTCAGTTTTTCTCCATTGAGAATGATATTTGCGGTGGGTTTTTCATAGATGACTTTGATGATATTGAGGTATGTGCCCTCTATCCCTACACTTTGAAGAGTTTTGATCAGGAAGGGATGCTGTACTTTGTCAAATGCTTTTTCAGCATGTATTAAGAGTATCATATGGTTCTTGTTCTTTCTTTTATTGATGTGTTGTATCACATTGACTGATTTGCGGATGTTGAACCAACCTTGCAGCCCTGGAATAAATCCCACTTGGTCGTGGTGAATAATCTTTTTAATGTACTGTTGAATCCTATTGGCTAGTATTTTGTTGAGTATTTTCGCATCTGTGTTCATCAAGGATATTGGTCTATAGCTCTCTTTTTTGGTGGGATCCTTGTCTGGTTTTGGGATCAAGGTGATGCTGGCCTCATAAAATGAGTTTGGAAGTTTTCCTTCCATTTCTATTTTTTGGAACAGTTTCAGGAGAATAGGAATTAGTTCTTCTTTAAATGTTTGGAAGAATTCCCCCGGGAAGCCGTCTGGCCCTGGGCTTTTGTTTGTTTGGAGATTTTTAATGACTGTTTCAATCTCCTTACTGGTTATGGGTCTGTTCAGGCTTTCTATTTCTTCCTGGTTCAGTTGTGGTAGTTTATATGTTTCTAGGAATGCATCCATTTCTTCCAGATTGTCAAATTTATTGGCGTAGAGTTGCTCACAGTATGTTCTTATAATAGTTTGTATTTCTTTGTTGTTAGTTGTGATCTCTCCTCTTTCATTCATGATTTTATTTATTTGGGTCCTTTCTCTTTTCTTTTTGATAAGTCGGGCCAGGGATTTATCAATTTTATTAATTCTTTCAAAGAACCAGCTCCTAGTTTCGTTGATTTGTTCTATTGTTTTTTTGGTTTCTATTTCATTGATTTCTGCTCTGATCTTTATGATTTCTCTTCTCCTGCTGGGCTTAGGGTTTCTTTCTTGTTCTTTCTCCAGCTCCTTTAGGTGTAGGGTTAGGTTGTGTACCTGAGACCTTTCTTGTTTCTTGAGAAAGGCTTGTACCGCTATATATTTTCCTCTCAGGACTGCCTTTGTTGTGTCCCTCAGGTTTTGAACTGTTGTATTTTCATTATCATTTGTTTCCATGATTTTTTTCAATTCTTCTTTAATTTCCCGGTTGACCCATTCATTCTTTAGAAGGATGCTGTTTAGTCTCCATGTATTTGGGTTCTTTCCAAACTTCCTCTTGTGGTTGAGTTCTAGCTTTAGAGCATTGTGGTCTGAAAATATGCAGGGAATGATCCCAGTCTTTTGATACCGGTTGAGTCCTGATTTAGGACCGAGGATGTGATCTATTCTGGAGAATGTTTCATGTGCACTAGAGAACAATGTGTATTCTGTTGCTTTGGGATGAAATGTTCTGAATATATCTGTGATGTCCATCTGGTCCAGTGTGTCGTTTAAGGCCTTTATTTCCTTGCTGATCTTTTGCTTGGATGATCTGTCCATTTCAGTATGGGGAGTGTTAAAGTCCCCTACTATTATTGTATTATTGTTGATGTGTTTCTTTGATTTTGTTATTTATTGGTTTATATAGTTGGCTGCTCCCACGTTGGGGGCATAGATATTTAAAATTGTTAAATCTTCTTGTTGGACAGACCCTTTGAGTATGATATAGTGTCCTTCCTCATCTCTTATTATAGTCTTTGGCTTAAAATCTAATTGATCTGATATAAGGATTGCCACTCCTGCTTTCTTCTGATGTCCATTAGCATGGTAAATTCTTTTCCACCCCCTCACTTTAAATCTGGAGGTGTCTTCGGGCTTAAAATGAGTTTCTTGGAGGCAACATATAGATGGGTTTTGCTTTTTTATCCATTCTGATACCCTGTGTCTTTTGACAGGGGCATTTAGCCCATTCACATTCAGGGTAACTATTGAGAGATATGAATTTAGTGCCATTGTATTGCCTGTAAGGTGACTGTTACTGTATATGGTCTCTGTTCCTTTCTGATCTACCACTTGTAGGCTCTCTCTTTGCTTAGAGGACCCCTTTCAATATTTCCTGTAGAGCTGGTTTGGTGTTTGCAAATTCTTTCAGTTTTTGTTTGTCCTGGAAGCTTTTAATCTCTCCTTCTATTTTCAATGATAGCCTAGCTGGATATAGTATTCTTGGCTGCATGTTTTTCTCATTTAGTGCTCTGAAAATATCATGCCAGCTCTTTCTGGCCTGCCAGGTCTCTGTGGATAAGTCCGCTGCCAATCTAATATTTTTACCATTGTATGTTACAGACTTCTTTTCCCGGCCTGCTTTCAGGATTTTCTCTTTGTCACTGAGACTTGTAAATTTTACTATTAGGTGACAGGGTGTGGGCCTATTCTTATTGATTTTGAGGGGCGTTCTGTGAACCTCCTGAATTTTGATGCTCGTTCCCTTTGCCATATTGGGGAAATTTTCCCCAATAATTCTCTCCAGTATATCCTCTGCTCCCCTCTCTCTTTCTTCTTCTTCTGGAATCCCAATTATTCTAATGTTGTTTCGTCTTATGGTGTCACTTATCTCTCGAATTCTCCCCTCGTGGTCCAGTAGCTGTTTGTCCCTCTTTTGCTCAGCTTCTTTATTCTCTGTCATTTGGTCTTCTATATCACTAATTCTTTCTTCTGCCTCATTTATCCTAGCAGTGAGAGCATCCATTTTTTATTGCACCTCATTAATAGCTTTTTTGATTTCAACTTGGTTAGATTTTAGTTCTTTTATTTCTCCAGAAAGGGCTTTATATCTCTCGAGAGGGTTTCTCTAATATCTTCCATGCCTTTTTCAAGCCCGGCTAGAACCTTGGGAATTGTCATTCTGAACTCTAGATCTGACATATTACCAATGTCTGTATTGATTAGGTCCCTAGCCTTCGGTACTGCCTCTTGTTCTTTTTTTTGTGTTGAATTTTTCAGTCTTGTCATTTTGTCCAGATAAGAGTATATGAAGGGGCAAGTAAAATACTAAAAGGGTGGCAACAACCCCAAGAAAATATGCTTTAACCAAATTAGAAGAGATCCAAAATCGTGAGGGGGGAGAAAGGGGATATAAAGAGGTTCAAAAAGGAAGAAAGGAAAAAAAAAAAAAAGAAAAAAAATTACAAAAAGAAAACACCTAAGAATAATATAAAAAAGAAAAAATATATATATTAGATAAACTAGTAAAAAATCGTTAAAAAAGAAAAAGGTAATAGTTAAAAAAATTTTACCTGAAGGCGAGAAAAAAAAAAACAAAAAATGAAAAAGAAAAAGATTAAATTAACTGCAAGACTAAAAAAAAATCACAGGGAAAAAGCCATGAGTTCCGTGCTTGGCTTTCTCCTCCTCTGGAATTCTGCTGCTCTCCTTGGTATTGAAACCGCACTCCTTGGTAGGTGAACTTGGTCTCAGCTGGATTTCTTGTTGATCTTCTGGGGGAGGGGCCTGGTGTAGTGATTCTCAAGTGTCTTTGCCCCAGGCGGAATTACACTGCCCTTACCCAGGGCTGGGGTGAGTAATCCGCGGGGGTTTGCTTTCAGAAGCTTTTGTTCCCTGAGCGCTTTCCGTAGATTTCCGGAGGACGGGAATACAAATGGCGGCCTCCTGGTATCGGCCCAGAGGAGCGGAGAGCCCAGGGCCTCACTCCTCAGTGCGCTCTCAGAGAACAGCGCCCAGTTACTCCCGTCTGCCTGACCTCCGGTAGCGCCGAGCTCACCGAGCCTGCGACCGGTTCAAGGTCACCCCGAGCTGTGAGCTTACTGTCGGCTCTGTCTCTGCAGCCGGCTTTCCCGTTCCAGTACCCGCAAGCTCTGCGACACTCAGACACCCCCATCCTTCTGTGACCCTGCGGGACCTGAGGTCACGCTGACCCTGCGTGGGCTTTGCCCCGGTTTAGCCTCTGGAGCGATGTCCCTCAGCGGAACAGACTTTAAAAGTCCTGATTTTGTGCGCGGTTGCTCCGCTGCTTGCCAGGACCTGGCCCCTCCCCCCCGGGGTCTATCTTCCTGTCGCTTTGGATTCACTTCTCCGCTGGTCCTACCTTTCAGAAAGTGGTTGTTTTTCTGTTTCCAGAATTGCTGTTCTTCTTCTCTTCGATCTCCAATGGATTTTCAGGTGTTTGCAATCTTTAGATAAGCTATCTAGCTGATCTCCGGCTAGCTGAAGTAGTCTCAGCCTGCTACTTCTCCGCCATCCTGACTCCTCCTCTTTTTGTATTTAAAATAATGCCTACTCTTGTGGAAAATATGTGAACTATAGAGGAGAATGAAACATAAGAGAGAAAATTAAAATCCCTAAGTTCCCAATTCAAAATTTTAAAGTATTATAAATAGTAAAATGTTATGAAGATAAAATTTTGTAAGTTTATTTCAACTATTATAAATATCAATAGCATATAAATATAACATTTATAATATACATATATGTAGCACACGCATGCACCCAAAAATATATTTTAAAGAGCTGGGAGATGGCTACTGGGCAGAATTGTGTATTGGTCAGGTCAGTGCCTGTAGGTCCGACGTGTGCGGTGCCATCAGCTGCGTGCCTGCTACTGGTTAACAAGGACAAGAGCTGCAGAACATTTACACTTTCCTTAAATCACTTGCTCCAAAGGAAAACATCACTAGGTCAAGGAGAGTTTTCTTCATGATTGCTGTGGGCTTTGCCTTCTAAAGTCTTCTTTTATTTTTTTAAGTTTTTAAAACTTTATGTAAATCCAATTAATTAACACACACTGTATTATTAGTTCCAGAGGTAGAGTTCAGTGATTCATCAGGTGTGTAACACCCAGCACTCATTGCGTCACGTGCTCTCCTCACTACCCATCACCCCAAAACCCCCAGATACCCCCACCCCCAGAGGCCTTCTGCTAAAGAACAGTTGCCCCCAGCCAGATAGGGATGGGGGCTTCCTGACACCCTCAGGCCTCCTCCTAGTTTGTGATGTTGGAGCTGAACCCAACTGAATCCCGAGCCGTGACCCTGTCACCGCACCAAACCACTGTCCCTTCCAGTATAGCCTCTCACTTGTGCCTTTAATTACAGTCTCTAGGATACACCGCAAACAGCACATAGAGGGTATACGCTGCTCTAACGGCCAGGAGACCAAGACTCAGGGACACATTTGCCCCTTTTCGCTGTAATGTTACTCCAGGAGGGAGAGGTTTGGTTTCCTTAAAGGTGACAGGGACTGGCAAGTAGCAGCTGCACCTGTAAGCGTGTTTGTGTGTTTGCTCTCTTACTGTACACTTACCACACTAGATCTTATTATATTCTAAGCGCTTCATCTTCTCTCTGAAAATTCGGCATGAATATCAATTACAGGAGCCGCCAGGATCTTGTTTTTATGCTGTTCTTTCATTAAGCAGTTGTCAGTTACTGAACATGCCCGCGAGGGCATCCAGGACCCCGACCACATATGGACCTTACTTAGATTCTGAGTCGAGCAAACTGTACTTCCAAAAGAAATAAATGGGCCAGTTGGTGAACTTTGAATGCTACCTGGGTCCTTGATGACACTGCAGAATTATGACAGTTTTAAGATATGATAATAAAATGCAGTTTTATTTTTTATTTTTTTAATGTAGTTGTACTTTTTAAAGTTTTCTTTTAAAGGTTAAAGGAAAATTGTCAGTCTACTTACAACACTTCTGAGTCCAAGTGGTTAGTGTCAGAATTGTAGGTGGCTTGTGTCAGGCTTGTATTAAATTCTCACACTACCCAGAGTTAGTGCCAGACTCCACAGACTCAAGGACTCAGCCCCACAGAACTGCCCTTATGTCAGAAGCCGGTTGCAAATAATGGACCCCCTGGGTACCCATACTTCTATCTCATGGCTACAGAGTCAGGAGTTCCCCTACGACCACCACTGTTGGGTTTGGTGATTTGCTACAACATATTCTACCCCCGAAACTAACCCCACACTATATATTAACTAACTAGAATTGAAATAAAATCTTGGAATAAAAAAAAAAGGAAATATTTACTTATGTTTACAGGGTTTTTATAAAAATAAAAAGTTACAAAAGATCAAAAGATACAGATAAACAACCAGAGAAAGATTCATAGGTCAATGCCTGGAAAGGCCCTAAGCCCAGAAGCTTCTGCCCATGTGGAGTTTGGGATACACCATCTTCCTGGAAAGCAGATGTGTTCACCAACCCAGAAGCTTTCCCAACCCTAATGGTTAGGGGTTTTATGGAAGTTCTATGTGTGAATGATTGGCGATTAACTCAGTCTTTTGCCCTGTAGCCCCCCTTCCTTCTCCAGAAGCAAGTGTGGGGGGGCAGGGGGTGTTCTGGCTGAAAGTTCTGACCTGGTAATCATATGGTTGGTTCCTCTGGCAACCATCCCCCACCTTGAAGCGGTCTAGGGTCCCGCGGAGAGTCACCTCATAAACTCAGGTGTGGTTGGAAAGAGCTCTTTGTGAAGAACAACAGATGTACCTTTCATCCTGTCATTCAGAAGATTACAAGGGTTTGAAGCGCTCTGTGCCAGGGGCAGGATGAAAACCAGATACACATTACTTACTACATCACAGTATCAAGGAATCCACACTGAAGTGGTTCTTTGGATGAAATGATACTATGTCCAAGATTGAAAATAATCTAGCTGATGGGAGTGAGTTTGTGGGAGGGAAGGAATGGCGGCTCCGCGCCCTTTCTGAATAATTGTTGAAGCTGCAATGGACGCATGGCGACTCATTATTCTAGTCTCTCTACTTCAAGGTGGGTTTGAAATGTCCCAGGATACATTTTTTAAAAAGGGGAGCAAGGGATGAACTGAGTCTCTAAATGCACACGCTGAATAGGTATTTTGTGGAGCTTCTGTTCACCTGTACCTGGTGAAGTGCCCCCTGATATTTCTGTTCTATTCTACGCTATTCCATATTTTCATTCTGCAACTGATTTTGCAATTCAAGAAAAGACCCCAATATCCACTGTTCTCCCCAGGTTCACCTCCTACCCAGGCTTTTATTGATACTTCCTCGTCATTTCTACTTCTCTAGACCCAATTTAAATTTGAATTTTGCCTTCTGATTGCCTAGAATGGGAGTATGGTGAATTTCAAACCATCGCTTGTGAAGAATCCTGCGAACAGTCTTGTATCTGGGAACAGTATATATCTTTGTCTGTAATGCTTGGAAGTGGAATTGCAGTGTCAGGTAACATGAATACTTAGCAGGCTTGTTATGCACGTTGCCAGATTGCGTTCCAGAAATGAATAACTCGCATGCCCACAAGCGATCAATGAGCATATTTGTCTCATGGTGCCCTAGCTGGTAGGGAGTGTTACACTCTTTTTAATGATTCCTCATTTTGAAAGACAAAAACATTTTTTTCACTCAAATTTCTTTCACCATTAGCAAAACCTATGTTCTTTTCAATTATTTGTTGGCTATTTTATCTTCTATGATCTATTTTTGTCCTCTCCTGATGTTTTGAGTTAGAACCATTGAAACTTTTTTAATTACTTCATAAGAGAATTTTGTAATTTAAGGTTATTTATGGCACTTATCATTCTCTCTTAACCTTCTTCCACCAAGTTTCTGAGCAAGATATTGCTGATTTACCTTCTTATGTTTTGTTATCAAGTCCAAATATGTGTCAAAG
This sequence comes from Mustela lutreola, assembly GCF_030435805.1. NCBI lineage: Eukaryota > Metazoa > Chordata > Mammalia > Carnivora > Mustelidae > Mustela > Mustela lutreola. The sequence continues at coordinate 2,227,866 of NC_081290.1, read as the reverse complement.
GCATATTTTACTAGCCTCTTTCTTTCTTTCCTTCTTTCTTTCTTTCCTTATTTATTTCTATTTTTTTTAAGATTTTATTTATTTTTTTGACAGACAGGTCACAAGTAGGCAGAGAGGCAGGCAGAGAGAGAGGAGGAAGCAGGCTCCTTGCTGTGCAGAGAGCCTGATGCGGGGCTCGATCCCAGGACCCCAAGATCATGACCTGAGCCAAAGGCAGAGGCTTAACCGACTGAGCCACCCAGGCACCCCTCTTACTAGCTTCTTAAGGGTGAAACAATGGATTTTTATATACAATGTGTTTTACCCAACTAAAATCATCTCTGCTGTTCAACTTCCAGTGCGATGTTTGAGGCATCTGTCATACTGACCAGAGAGTTATGCTTTGTATAAACAAAAGAGGTTTCTGAATATGTGATGTGGTTGAAGGACCATCAGGAAACCACCTCACCATCTACTCAAAACCACCTCCTCTCAAAGTGCAGAGCATACACACCACAATTAGAGACACATGACATTGGCAAATGGAAAGAGAGGCAGATTTTTTTGTGCTAATATATGAGTTTCTGATAATGCCCTCACCCAAGCTTTTAGCCAGGCAGAAGACTAGAGGAGAAAGAAAGTGAAAGCAGACACAAGAGCAAAAGAGAAGCAGATTCTGGAGATGAATGTCCAGTCACGCCCCTCATGGCAATCTCATGACCTCAGAGGAACACCCTGAAGATTGGTCAGAACTAACCAAGTGCCAGGTGGTTCTGCTCGACGAATAATCGGGGAAAGCCCAGGTCCTATCCTTACCTCAGCCGAGAAGTCAGAACGGTAAATCAGTTACTGCAGGACAGAGCTCGTTTTCTGTAGTACGGTATTCATCACAGACACTGGCAGATACATGAAGCTGGCTGAGGGTTGTAGTTCCCACAGCAGGTATTGTGTGATATGAGATTTGAAGATTGAGGACTTAGCTAGGTAGAAAAAATGTGGAGAGAGCGGTCCAGGCAAAGGAAACAGCACGTCTGCATGTGGAGAAGGCCTGGCAGGGCTTTGGAATGACTTGTTTAAAGAAATGCACCTAAGGTGCCTGGGGGGCTCCATCAGTTAAGCATCCAGCTCTTGGTTTTGGCTCAGGTCATGATCTCAGGGTCGTGAGACCGAGCTCCCCGTTGGGATCTGTGCTCAGTGCCAGGTCTGCTTGAGATTTCTCTCTCTGTCTCTCTCTTTCTCTCTCTCTTTCTTCTATCCCTCTCTCCCCTGCTTGTGCTCTTTTTCTCTCTCTCTCTGAATTAGATAAGTAACTCTTTAAAAAGAGAGAGAGACACACACACACACATAGTGGGGAAGACTCGAGAAAAATATGGGGTAGTACGTGGGATGGCCAGAGAGGCAGCTTCTAGGTTTTGGAGAGTTTGTGTGCTAAGCTATAGAGTGTGTTTAGAAAGCCATTGGTGTTAGGAAAGTATTTTAAACATGGATGTCATATCTGATGTGATATTTTAAAAACTAATCATAATTGCAAGGGGATGATGGATGGAGACGAAAGCTGGGCTGAGTGTGAAGCTGTTGTAGCGATCCAGGTAAGAACTGGTGGATGACGCAGCATTTGGAAAGAAGCAGACAGACCTGGGAGATTAAGGAAGTGGAATCTGTAAGACTTGATGAGAGACAGGATGCACAGTGAGGGAGGAGGAGAAGCCGAGATGAACCACATTCCCAGCCTGGGTGATTAAGTGGGTAGTCCTGTCGCTTACTGGAGCGCCAGTCTCATCACCTCATGACTCACAAACATGATAAGACATCGCTTCTTCTGTTTGGCTACTAAAACCTGGTAAAGAAAGGAGAAGCAGAAAGAGTTGTGCAGGAAAAGAGTGCGCAGCATTGTAGTGTCGTGCAAAGAGTTCTGGTATAAGAGTTTATGGAACAGGTGTACATTAATGATCTCTCTTGTAAGTATAAAACACCTTATTATTTGAATGAAGAAGGCCTTCAGACAGAGACGGATCAGCTGAGGAAGGATACCCAGATGAGCAGCTCTAATTCTTTCTACTTAATGTTTTCCCTCTTTGATTCTCCCCACCACCAGCATGATGGACCCCAGTAAATAACTGCTCCCACTTTAATTCTGGCCCAGAAGAGCCAACCTATCTTTCCTTGACTTTGCTCTAAACAGTTGAGGTAGACGGACATTTTTTAAAGATAGCTTTCCACGTCATGTACAGAAGTACCACGCTGTCCAGAGGAAAAAGTTGAAGGCTGTGAAATGTTTAGCTTCTCTCTGCCTCAAGTTGTTTTCTGATTATGTGGATTCTCAGTGTTTTCATCTGCGTTGTTTCAGTGTTATTTTTTTATTTCTCTGTGATCACATTCTAATTACAACTTATATTACTGCTTCCCCAACCTCGAGTACAAGATGAGGTCACATTCCTTTCAACATTCAAAATAAATTTTGACCCTGTGGTCCATCCCAGTACCCTGACTGTCATAAAATGTTTATTTCTTCTTCAACTCAACTCCCTGAAGGTAATTCCAAAATCTCCACAATGTCTAATATATGAGTTTACTGTTGCTGAGTACAAATTACCACAAATTTAGCAGCTTAAAATAACACTAATTTATTATGTCATAGTTAGTAGGTCAGAAGCCTACCATGGTATGGCTGGATTCTCAGCTCAGGGTCTCACCAGGCTGAGATTAATTTGTCAGCAGACCTAGATTCCTTTCTTGATGTTCTGGGGAAGAGGCCTCCACCAAGCCCATTTCAGTTGTTGGCAGAATTCAGTTCCTTTTAGTTACAGGACTGAAGTCCCTGTTACCTCTCCAGCTTAAAGCCAGCAACGGTGCATCAGGGCCTTTTCATGCCTTGAATTAGTCTGACTTTTTCTGCCTTCCTCTTCTGTTTTTAAGGGCTCTTGTGGTTCCATGGTACCTACTTGGATAGTCCAGGATTTTCTCCTATTTTAAGGTCAAGCAGTTTATAAACTTGGTTTTATCTATAAAGTCTCTTTTACCGCAGAATGGAACATATTTTCAGATAAAAGGGTGGAAATCACAGTAGATTTAATTCTTGATTTAATAGTATTAGTAGATTAGTAGATTTAATAGTATATTTAATTCTGCCAGCTGTGTCTACCTGTTCCCAAGAGGTTAGTCTTTGTTGCTGTCCTTTGAGGGACACAAACTCACAAAACCATTTCCAATAACTAAGGAACCTCCTTTCTGATATAAGAAGTTATCCCTGTTGAAACCTGGGTACCTACCAGCTCAAGTGCCTTCCCCTTCAAGAGGGTTGTGATTTAAACACAAGAACTTTGAGCTTCTCAAAACAAACAAACAAAAAAAAAACTTTGAACTTCTCAAAATTATCTTCCTTGTAGTACCAAATGATCCTATTTCCCAGACAAGTACTACCGTCAAAACTTGGTAATGCATCTGCCTAGTAAAGCTCCTGTCCGTTTAAGAAAGGCATTTCAATGGCCTGCGGCTAACGTAGCTCCGTATTCTCACCTTCAGCTTCTTGCTGCTCCATCACAGCTCCACACTGCCGACGCTCACTTCACGATGCTCATTTATAATATGACTCTGTATTGCACACCTCTTTTAACTTACACCAGCTTGGAGCTTTTTCACCTCAAAGCACACCTACACAACCTGAGCCCGGAGGAATGGTGAGGATCCTTCCCAATACACTTACACCCAGTGTTTTCTTCCCAACTTCTCTACCTGATCTCTAGGAACCAAGATTCCCTCTTCCCATATGCTAACCCGTCCTTTAATGTCAATCTTTACTTATCACATGGTCATGAGTAAAAGATTATAATTCCCAAATTTATCCACAGATGTAGAGAAAAGTATGGTAATTACAACGCAGATTTCGTGACTCCTCATAGAAACATCAGTGAGCTGAAAGAGCGTCTTAATATTCATAATGTAGAAATGAATGATGAGGTTGCTGAAGCCATAGCTCCAAATATTTTCATATTCACAAAATTTGAGTTGCCACGACCTTCCAGGATAGAGAGAATCCGATAAGTCAGAGAATGTTTGTTATTTTTAAAGAACAGGAATTTAATCTTCCAATTCAACAGAAACAGCAAAGATTACTTATTACATAATCTTCTTAGCCTAAGATAAATACATGCTAGCCCTTAAGACGAAAGTTACCAATAACAACTGCCACATTTTGGTGGTCATTTTCTCTTTCCTTGCTTGCATTTGACAATGAGGATTTCCCTGTTATCTTTCATACCTTCTATTCCCCTTGATTCTTATCGTGCTGTCCTATCCTAACTCCCCCGCATTTGTCTGCGATTCTCGGTCTCCTTCTTGTGCCCCTGATTTATACATATACAGTGTAAATTGTGACATCAGAACCAAAACTGGGATGGAGGAGAATGTGCAAATGTAGACCTTTGTGTGCATTGGAAATCATTATCAACTTAAAAGCAACTGTCATAAATAAAAGGTATTTTGTAAGTCTCATGGTAAATACAAAATAAAAATCTATAATAAATATACAAAATGTAAAGAGAAAGAAATTTAAACATAAAACTACAGAAAATCATCAAATGACAAAGGAAGAGAGTAAGAAAACAAGAAATCAACAGAGGAATTACAAACAGCCCAAACACAAAATGGCAAAAGTAAGTCCAGACCTATCAATAATGAATGTAGATGGATTAATTTCTCTGATCAAAAGATATAGAGTGAATGAATAAAAAATATTAAAAAGTGGGACGCCTGGGTGGCTCAGTTGGTTGGACGACTGCATTCGGCTCAGGTCATGATCCCGGAGTCCCGGGATCGAGTCCTGCATCGGGCTCCCAGCTCCACGGGGAGTCTGCTTCTCTCTCTGACCTTCTCCTCGTTCATGCTCTCTCTCACTGTCTCTCTCTCAAGTAAATAAATAAAATCTTTAAAAATAAAATAAAATGCCACTCTTCAAAAAAAAATATTAAAAAGTAAAAAAAAAAAAAAAAAAAAAAAAGAACAGAAACAAGTCTCAACTATATGTTGCCTGGAAACAATTGACTTCACCTTTAAGGACACACAGACCACAAGTGAAGGGACAAAAAAACATACTCCATGCAAGTGAAAATCAAAAGAAAACAAAGGCAGCTATACTTACATCAGACAAAATAGATTGCTATAGATTATAATAAGGATCAAAACCAGATCATTATATAATGATAAATGGGTCAATTGAACAAAAGAATGTAACAATTATAAGCATTTAGGATATACATGGGGTCATAGGGTCTACTCACAGTCCACTATTCTCATTGTCACCCAATCAGTAGAGAGCAAAGGGCCAGGTCTATTCAAGTATATTTCTCTTCTTCATGGAAGCATGCCGAAAAAGTATTCATTCTAACATTCCTTAGTGCTAATAATATCACTACCCATCCAATTTCTCGAGCTAGGAACCTTAGAGTCATCTATAATGCGTCTCACTAATGACTTGTAGACTTGCTATCTGCTGTATATACGTGTGTTTGTGCGTGTGTATAATTTTTTTTTTGGCTACCCCATGACCTGTAATGCTTTTTCAATTCTAGCCTGGGGTTAGTAAACAGACTTTAATTTGGTCACATGGATTCTAGCACTCTCTACTGCCATCACCTTACATCAATTCTTCACCCACTGCCAGAATAATCTATCCAAGCTGCTTATCTTGCCCTGCCACCTTCCTATTTCCTAACCCTCAGATATTCCCACTGCCTACAGGATGAAGATAGTATTGTTTGGTATTATAAATAAGGCTTTCTGTGACTTGTTCTCTGGGTAGATCTTCAGTCTCATTTCTCACCTACCTAAGTGAACTTTCTGTTCTATTGATACTAAATTGCTGGCCGCGTTACCCCCTGCATCCTCCGTTCCAGTTCTCAACAGCATGATTTTCCATGCTGTCTCCTCTAGTTAGCGGCCGTTCTTCTATCTCCGATGCTGTCCCTCTACCTGGTTAATTCCTGTTACTCATTTAAGATTCAGGTCTCATGTTACTTCCTGTAGGGGGCTATTTTTAAATTCTGCTTATCTTCCCTCAGTCTGAGTAAAGTTTCTCTCCTCTGTCTTCCCATCAAGTTTCAAGTATATTTGTATTGTTTGGATTGTGTTTTTTCCTATTAGATAATGAACTCATAAGGTAGAAACTGCATGTTATTCCTCATTCTATCCCAAACATGAAAAATTGTGCTTGGTGCATAGTGTATCCTCTCCATTAATGTTCTTTTAAAAAAGAAGTGTGTGAATGAATAAGTGAATTACTGTAACTTCTCAGGCACTTCTTTCAGCTCCTTGCCTTGCTCTTAGTCATGTGACATCTAGACAACATATTTCCCTCTTAACTTGCAGGAAAAACTGGACAAAGAACTATTTGAAGCCAGAACCCCTCCAGATTCTTATTTCGTTCCCTATCAGAACCCCTTAGATGGCCTGGTTGGGTAGGAGGAGGAACAGCAGATGGCACCTCTTTAATCTGGACAATTGACAAAATGCCCATGAATAATGCCATGTATGTAGAGAGGCCCTGGACCAGATCTCCGGTTCTGCTCATTTCAAAGCACACTGTGTCTCACTCAGATGATAAGGCTGGTGCTCACAAACAATTGTTCCTACAAGATCCTCTCATTACGGTATCTGTAACGCCAGAGGGGGCTCTCAAACATAAACAGATCGCGCAGAAAGACTTTATTTCAATTATTGCCCTGTCGGACTGGGAAATCTATATTGAATTTTAACACACCCACCCCGCATATATCCAGCATGGTAAATGCAAGCAAAGCTCGAAGTTTTCTAATCCTGCTCTAAAACATATGGAAAATTAGGCCCAGTTTTTTAGAGGCTTCCTTTAATGCACTCCCTGAGACGAAACAACTCCTTCTTTATAACTGCTTTTTTACCATAAAGGGACAAGTGGGCTCAAAAAGCCCCATATTTGGAATTTATTCCTAGCCTTCCTCCTTATGTTTTGCTCCCAGGGGAGAACCTTCACTCCTTGCATGGGATATAGACGTAGCCCGAGAAACCGGACACAGAGGAATAGTTAGCAGACCAGAGATGAAATAACCATCTTCAAATCTCAGATTAAATGCTGATTTTGTTACACAATATCTAGAATATTCTGTAGCTCTAATTTTCTTTTCTAGAAAGTGATAATTTAGTAATAACAATAATACGTACATATATACATACCATGTCTACCACACGTGGTTGTTCTGGACATTAAAAAAGAGTATAATGGTGAAAGCTCTTTGTCTATGATAAAGCACTACATCAGTGCAAAACAATATTCACAGTAGTTGTTTCAGTAATATCAGGAGAAACAATGAGATTAAGAGAGGACTCTGTGACCCCCACCCCTCCCTGCGCCATCACTTCAAGATTCTGCTTTGAGAAATTTATTTCTTTTTTTTAAAGATTTTATTGATTTATTTGACAGAGAGGAAGATCACGAGCAGGCAGAGAGGCAGGCAGAGAGAGAGGAAGGGAAGCAGGCTCCCTGCTGAGCAGAGACACCCCCCCCCCATGTGGGACTCAATCTCAGGACCCTGGGATCATGACCCCAGCCGAAGGCAGAGGCTTTAACCCACTGAGGCACCCAGGTGCTCCTGCTTTGAGAAATTTCTGCTCCTTCAGTCTCTTTACCAAAATGGCCACAGAGCCCAGTTGCTATAGGAGCAGCTGGTGGCATCCGTTCTTGACCTTGAGGTTCTCACTCTAGGATCTGCAACTGAGAGATACTCCAAAATGTTTCTAATAATTGCTCTGATTGAAAAATCAGAAAGAGCTTTGTGTAACTTGTAAGTCTATTTCCACAGCCCTATCTTGGGGGAAATCTGGTAATGTGTTCATCTGTTACTATCACCCACTCCTTTCCCACTGCGTGGGGCTGGAAATTCCAGATTCCCCATCAGAGCGCTGGGGTCCCCAGTGAGGAGACCAGTAGACAGTCTAGGAGGATGGAAACAGGCGTGACACCCTCAGAACGGCGCCCTGTAAGAAGGGTCGCTCTGAACAAGGAGCTCCTTGGTGGTGACCTAAGAAATCTTCCCATTTGGCTATATTATCCTCTACCCTTGAGAATTCCCCTATAGTTAGTCAGGTATCCCAGGTGTTGTACTCTATTCACCATTCCCTCAGTGCTTTCTACCGCCAGTCCATCCACTGACATCAGACGTCTGGTTCAGAGCCACAGTGAGCCACACAGGTCATCTGTCTTCGTGCACGGGTGAGAGCTGAGCATGGGGGAAGGGCTCTCCCTCCATCCCTGCGCCATCGGATGAGGAGACCCGGCCTCACTGGCACTCCCTGCTTTCTTCGCTGAGCACACTCTGTCCCCAAAGGGAAGGCACACAGTTTCTGCGTTTTAGTAGGAAACAGTTAAGAATCATATTTCAGGGCGCCTGGGTGGCTCAGTGGGTTAAGCCTCTGCCTTCGGCTCAGGTCATGATCTCAGGGTCCTGGGATCGAGCCCCACATCGGGTTCTCTGCTCAGCAGGGAGCCTGCTTCCTCCTCTCTCTCTCTCTGCCTGCCTCTCTGCCTGCTTATGATCTCTGTCTGTCAAATAAATAAATAAAATCTTTTAAAAAATCATATTTCATATTTAATTTTCAGCTTACAGCCATTTTTACCTTCTGCCTTACCTCCCAGTGTATGACTGAAAATTTCTCACGGTGGTAGGAACTGATTGTGTATATTTTTCAGTTCTTATCAAATCTACTTGGTTACTAGCCTTTCCACCTAGAGTGCTTGACCCCATTACTTTCCATCAGGAAAATCTCACTAGAAATATATTTGACCAAGACATATATTCTTTCTTGACCCCTACGGTCCAAAAATACTTTACAAATATTTCTACTGTATTGTTTTTCATGCTGTTCTATAATCTTTTGTTTACATGTCTGATGTCCCATAGACTGTGAGTTCCTTGAAGGTAAAATCTGTTTTTCTGGTGCGTGTGTGTGTGTGCGTGTGCATGTGTGTGTGTGCGGGTGTGCACGTGCATGTGTGTCTGTGTGCGTGTGTGTGAGTCTGGGTGCACGTGTGTGTGCGCGCACGTGTGTGTGTTATTGTTGAATACTCAGGATCATTCCAGGCACAAACTAGATGCCCAAAATTGTGTTTAGTTGAACAGAATGACACCCTGAATATCTTTCACCAGGGATTTTAAGGTTCTCAATTATTTTAATAGTTACAGTGCATTGTTCAACAGTTCTCTGTATTTTCCCAACTTGTATAAGCATTTATTAAATAACTGATTGAATTTAGAGATATAATATTTGGCCATAAACAGGAACTAACTTAAGTAACTTAAAGAAACACTAAACTTTAGACGTCATATTCTTACCAACCAAAATGATTGATCAAACATATATTTTTATATGGAATATGATATTTGAGAAAATTAGTTATTATAGAATGTTATGCTACTTTGATATTATTTGAAAAATAAAAAAGAGCAAGAGTATTTTTTAAAAGATTTTATTTATTTATTTGACAGAGATCACAAGTAGGCAGAGAGGCAGGCAGAGAATGGAGGAAGCAGGCTCCCCACTGAGCAGAGAGCCCAATGCGGGGCTCAATCCCAGGACCCTGAGATCATGACCCGAGCCGAAGGCAGAGGCTTAACCCACTGAGCCACCCAGGCACCCGAGCAAGAGCATTTATTATTCTAGATTAAATTTCATGTCTCTATACCACAATTGCAATTTCATATAATATAATTTTTCCACAGTAATAAAATTTTTTAAAAAATCAACCATAAGAAAACATGCTTTAGCATTGTTTAAACATCTTTATCGTATCTTTGGCAAATCTATGGCAAAACTTTGGAAGCATTTAAATAAACACTGCATAAATCAACTCTAAAACTGCACTGTTTAAATGTTTGGATTTGTGGTTATCGACCGCATGTCTCCATCTCGGCTTCTCCAGCATCACCTGAGCTCACTCTTGTTGTCTTGGCATAATTATTAGGAGCAACCCTCTCTTTGCCAAGAGGATCCCAGTTTGGACAGCAAAATTATAAGGTCATCTTACTTATAGGCTGTCTACACAGAGATTAAAAAAAGGAGACAATAAAGTTTAACATTTAAGTGTCCCTATGATTGATATGAAATCTCCTGATTTTTTCATTTTTCAAATCTTTTAACAAAACTAGTTCTGTAGGACTTTAGTTTTATCTCTGTTTTTTACAGATTTCCTTTAAATATGAGTATGTCTTTGTCCAACAAATTATATCTTATAAATGCACCTTCTTTCTTTTTATCTCAAAGAGAATGTGCTTTAGTTTTAGAACCATATGCAAATCTTAAGTGCTATAAAAGCCTACTGGTCCTACTGCATAAAACTTAAAAAGATTGTATTATTAACGGAGATTGAAACAGAAGTTCTTCCTAATTATTATAAATTGTTGATTGTATTCATGGGGAAAATCCCTGAGACGATAATATCTTCGGTTCCAGTGATGTGTTGTCTGTGATGTCAAATTCCATGTTTCTGTGGGGTGATTTCCATTTTTTCTCTCTGTTTTACGTACCGGTGACTAAACAATCATTTTGTTTATTCTAATGAATTCTTTTCTTTTTTATCAAGATTTTATTTATTTATTTGACAGACAGAGATCACAAGTAGGCAGAGAGGCAGGCAGAGAGAGAGGAGGAAGCAGGCCCCCCGCTAAGCAGAGAGCCCGATGCGGGGCTCGATCCCAGGACCCTGAGATCATGACCTGAGCCGGAGGCAGAGGCTTTAACCCACTGAGCCACCCAGGCCCCCATTTTGTTTATTCTGTATTCGCCCTAAGGCCTTAACTTGCCTTTAATGTATTTTATGTGCATTTTAAGAATCTTTACTAACACTGGCCATTTTGTGCTTTCATAATTTCCCTTAGTATGTCCGTTCGATTCCATTTGAGGGAAAGTAGTGAGCAAAACTAGGCCAAACACAGTATTCTGGACAATGGCCTTGAAATTTACTCCCCCTGGTGGTCCAAAGCTCTGTTGCCCTGTGATGTCGTTAGAATGTTTTCTCTGGTATCAACAATTGTCATGGAAAATAAATGACAAACTTGTAATTGTTTCCAAAAACATACATGAGGTCCCCTTATCACTTAATGAATACAGTTTCTGCAGATTTCATTTTATTACTACAATTTATTTGTATAAGTTGTGTAGAACTACCCTCATACCTATACACTAAAATGTCCAGGATGTTTATCATACAGAGTAAATGGAAAATTGTTCTTTTAATGCAAAAGCTTCAAGGATTTTACATAAATTACCTCGCAAGTTCTTCTATCTGTTATAAATACAGTATGTTTAAACTTTTCTGTAAGTATTTCCAAGTTGTGAACACTGAGACATAAATCGAATAATGTGTTAAAACTCACTGAATGAAAAGAGGCTTTTAAATCATGGAATACTAGCATTGTAAAGAGCCTTTGGAATATATAGTTCAACTTCTGAACTTCACGTAAAAGAAAATTAAAATCATTGCATCAGGATTTAGATCAATTATCTTTATTTCCTCTTAAAATCATTTCTCTTGCATCTTCTTTAATTCTGTAGTAACTGAAAATATTAATTGGGTTATAAATCACATTAGTAGAGATGGGTCAAGATCATGTATTTAACCAATAAACATGTACTGAGTGTTGCTTACCGATACGGAGATACAGCAAGGAGCAAGTACTTGTTGGGATATCGAGACTGAGGAGTCTGTGGTTTATCTCAGTAACTAGAACTGAGCAGGTGATGTGGACCATGAGCTGAGGTGAGGGAACGGAGAGGGAGCCAGGGTGTGGGGCAAACAGGCATAGAGAAGGGGGTTTAATTTTAATGTTTTAGGAGAAAAATGCGACAGCCTGGAGCAAATCTGGTATGGAGGAGTTTGGAAATCTCTTTTCTCCTCTTCCCTTTCTCTTTCCTGCTCCTCTTCTCTCTGCTTCTTTTCTTCTTTCTTCCTTTCCTTTCCTCTTTTCCTTCTCTTTCTTTTCTTTCTTTCCTCCTTTTCTTCCTTCCTTCCTTCTCTCTCTCTCTCTCTCTTTCCTTCCTTCTTTCTTTCCTCCGTTCCCTCTTCCCTCCCTTCCGTTCTCCCTTCTTTTCTTTTCTCTTCTTTGTTGGTTGGGAACATTGATATGGATTTATTAGTCCTGGGGAAAATTTTATGGTGAAATGAATTTGATTATATCAGAAAATTTTTAGATGATTATTGAAGTAATTAAAGAGGCCACAGGGACGGAATTCAGAACATATATGGATATGATTTTTTGTTTCGGAAAGGAAGAGGGACACCTAATTCCTCTGAGTTGAATAGAAGGAGGCAGAGGACATTGTCCATATAAACAGATTTGCTACTCACGGAACAGGATATTGATCATTAGTTTCCATTTAGGGTCCTTTATTTTCCTAATAGAGTTAGAGGTTAAAGTCATCTTTTGAGACTAAGGAGGAAAGTGGAGGAATGGGAGGCCGGAGCCATATAATAAATGACAGAGAAGGTAACTAGAAACATGTAAAAAATTGCTCTGTAGTGCCTGAAATCCAACCGAGGTTAGAAATTTGGAATTCAGAATTGGATCAGGGGTACCGTTGTTTCAGCAAGAGTTTTCAGAGACTGTGGGGACTAATGGAGAAGGTAGACATTTGAATCAATTTTGAAACTGGTACTTTTCAATATAAATAGGGTCCGTTGAATGATAAAGCTGTGACAATTGACAAGTATCTTGTGGATTGTGGTAAGTAAAAAGTAAGGAAACTAGTTGTTGTACGTTAGGAGGACGGTGCACCAAGGAGCTCAAGGCCTCGAGAAGGTGAAACAGTAGATGAACTAGCGAAGGACACTGATAGACACTAAAAATTCAATAGAAGTCAGATAAGTCAGATGTTTCAGGGGGATTTCAAGTTCAACATGCCCAAAACTGAACCTCCCGCTTCCCCCCAGCTCCTTCCTTTTATATTTTATATCCTGGTAAGTAATTCTGTCCGCTGAAGGATCCACACCAGAAACTGGAGAACAATCCTAGGCTATCATCTGTTGACATCTCTCCGCATAACATCAAACCCACCCCCTCCCTCATTTACAAGTACATGTGAAGATCACCTGGGCTCTGCATGTATAAAATCTGATCATTCTGTATGTATTTCGTGGGATTGGTGATAGGACTAAATGAGACAATATATCCATTAGGCTCAGTACAGTACCCAGCACATGGGTAATAATTATTGCCAATTTTCCTTACTAAATACTAATACTTATCAGCTCTTAGAATTGACATGCAAAATGAAACCTGTTGACCATCCCTCATCCTAGAAGAATGAAAGTATTGAAAAACAACCTAAATTGCTCATCAAAAGTACCACATGCTATACAAATTAACTATTTTTATAAAGAGTGTGTGTATATATGTATTTTTTCCTGCCTAGACTTTAGTAAGACTTTTTTTAAATTTTTTATTTTTTATAAACATATATTTTTATCCCCAGGAGTACAGTTCTGTGAATCGCCAGGTTTACACACTTCACAGCACTCACCAAAGCACATACCCTCCCCAATGTCCATAACCCCACCCCCCTTCTCCCAACCCCCCTCCCCCCAGCAACCCTCAGTTTAGTAAGACTTTTAATTTGAGGTCCGAGCAACAAGATAAGAATGTGTGATATAAGTCATGGCACTCCAAGCACAGCTAAGCTAGGACTCAGATATTTTGCTGGGATTATCTATAGCTATATATCTCATAAATAATTATTTAGAGAGAGAGATAAAAAGTTAGAATCACACCCATTGTCCTCTATGCCAACTTAGCAGTCTTTTAACCGACTAGCCAGTAAAATGGAGGTCAGATTATCTTTTTTCATGGATTAAAGTGAATTTGAGAATATAGCTTGGGTGCACAGTCAGATTGACTCCTAATAACTTCACCACTGCTACCTTAGTGGGGGTAGAGGCTGCCATGGTAAACTTCACTTTTGAAGGCTACTGAAGTGAGGACCTAGAAAGGCATGAAATGTTCAGCTCCTTCCCACTATTCACCATCGAATATTCATTCTGGCTCTCTTGGGGGAGGACATGCTCAACAGACAAAGATGATTAGAAAACCACTTTTTCTAACTCTGTGCATCAGAAAGGGCAGATATTCCTATGTCTTGGCCATAAAACAAACAGTAGGGGAAGAGAGAAAATATTTCTCATTAATATGCCCCAATGATATAAATATATGATTAATATAATGAGCCTTTTCTAAGTATTGAAAAATATGAGGGTAAACATTACATTTTCAGGTAATGGCACAGAAATTGGTGCCTCAGAAAATACTATAATTCAAAGTGAGTTTGATCAATGAAATCTACTCTTTGAAAATGAGCAAGGGAATAATAAAGGGCAAAACAACCCAGAAATAGGATAATAGACATATTAGAAACATGTTACTACTTGAACATATTAACATAATATTAGAAATGTGCTAATAGGAATAAGATATGTGAAATTAATATATTGAGTATTCTTACAACTCATATTACAGTTATTATATTAATTTTTGACAAGTAAGTATAAAGCAAGACATGGAAAAAATAGAAGGTTTCCACAGATCAACCAAAAAGGGGGGGTGTAAAATGCAGGCAATGTTGAACAGCAGAAAGAACATACTTACTTGTGCTTTGAAATGCACAGATCTGGGTTGAAATATCAGCCCTGTGACATGCTAGGTGCAGGGCCTCCTCCATGCCAGTCGACCTCCCCTAGCCTACTTGCTGGTCTGTGAAGGGAGTGCAACTTCCTGTGGGTTCAGGGCTAGAATGTACCACATCATGCCCGGCCTATGGTAACCTCTCACACTCCCATAGTTTCCTCATTCCCTGGGAAACATATCATTAAAAATAAAGCCTGAAAGAAATGAAATAATTTGTTTTGAATGAAAAGAGGTGACTAAACCGGCCTTTCCTTCCAGGAAACAGGCTCCTAATAAGCTGAATCTGAGCGGGAAGAAACAGCTTCAAATTGCACCAGTTTTCTTCTTGACTTCCTGGGGACTGTAATACTGGACTAAGTCCTAGTTCCTAAAGTGTCCAAACCAGGAAGTTATGCAAAATAGTCATAAATATGTATTTAAATAATTTGAGAATAACCTAGTCTAATCTCTTCTGCAAGAATTTTAATCACACATGTGTCTTACATGGTTATACAGACTATGATCCAATTCATTTATCGGAAAACTGAACTGTCCTAAATATTTTCTGAAATATATTTGTTAATTTATTGTATCATACATATTAATTTTTAATAAATATTTATTTTTCTAGCTTTTACAACTGGGATAGTCATATTGCTGTTTGGAATTCAACTCCCAATTATCAAGTGATTGCTGACAACCCAGAAGGCTTACTTTTCAAATACAAAAGAGACAGAAAAATTCTTAACGTGGATCCAAAGGTAAGACCTCTTTTACATTTGTACATTTCTCTGAATTTTATTGTATTTTTTCCACTATTAAAAAATCTATTAAATATTTGACACTCTTCAGTAATTTAAACCTAGAAATAAAAGACTATATTGAATCATAAGGTATTCATTATTCCTTAAGAAAAAACTCCAAACTTAATCTATTATCAGAAATCATTAAGGAAGAGTTTAGGGGGGATTTAAATAGAACTCACAAGTGAGAATGCTTCTCCAAGCCTACCAGCGAAGTTAGATCAAGCAGCCATCGGGCAGTGCATTTTTGTGCTCTGATCCCGGGGATGTCCAGTACTTTTTGCTCTAAAGGGGAAGACAAACTATTTATGGAAGGGAGACTCTCACCTCAGAAATATTCCCAGAATTCTAATCCCTTTTTATATATAACTAACAGCGAAAACAGTATTACCCTTTGTGTATTTCTAAGTGATAACTTAGAAAATACATTTTATTTAAATATTTTAAAGACATGTCCCATGATATTTTGTATTTGTTCAAGGACAAATATTTACATCTTACCTATTTTCAATGACTGTGTTTGCATCATGACTTTTTATCATGACTTGTATGTTTGGAAGAGAAGGTTAAAACTTGATTTAAAGTCATATGTTCTTGAGTTGCTTAGGCATTTTTTTTGTTTTTGATTTTGGAAAACATACTCATATGACAGCATCAGTCTAAAATCCAAGCCAAGAAGAGTATTCCTTCCCAGCGGAAGAAAGGGACTGTCTGATATGCCTGGGAGAGAGACATGGACGGACGAAAGGAAAATGGGAGTCTCGTTCTAAAAACTTTCCCAAAACTTTTTAGAAATTTACAATAAAAATAATAATAATAAAATTATTTTGTTTCATATCCAATTAGTAAAATCTCTTGCTCATAAAAATTACGCAAAATTACATGCTCAAAGAATGAAAAAAG
The DNA here is from genome assembly GCF_030435805.1 of Mustela lutreola. Taxonomy (NCBI): domain Eukaryota; kingdom Metazoa; phylum Chordata; class Mammalia; order Carnivora; family Mustelidae; genus Mustela; species Mustela lutreola. Next base: position 2,211,503 of record NC_081290.1, on the reverse strand, counting down.
AAATTCTGCAGTAAGAAATGGATTGTTGTCTGCAATCAGATACGACTCCAACACAGTGACTTAACAGAACAGAAGCTTCTTTCTCATGTATGAGTCTCAATTGTCAGTCCAAAGTTTGAATGGCTGCTCCACAGTCATCTAGACCAAAAGGGCCCTCATTCTCTTGGACCAAAACAGATGTCCACTCAAAATAACCACATTTCAAACAGAATTCATGGAGGGAGTTAAGACAGTGCGAAGGACACCTCTGCTCCAGTGCCTTTTAAAGAAGTTACCCAAAAGCTACCACTCAAAGGTTCACTTATATTCCATGGCAAGAGCTTAGTCGCAGGGCAACATCTATCTACACGGATGACTGGGAAATATAATCTTTATTCAGGTGGTCATAAACCTAGCTGAAATCAGAAGTTCTGGAGAGGGGAGAAAAGATGTGCGAGTAGAAACCAGCAGTTTCTGACACAATGTTATCCCCTTCAAAAGAGCACTACTCTTGGGGCACCTGGCTGGCTTAGTAGGAGGAGCATACAACTCTTGATCTTGGGATCGTGAGTTCAAGCTGCACGTGGGGTTGTAGAGATTACTTAAATAAATAAAATTAAGAACAAAGAACACTACCCTTTAATTGGTCTAGGGTTTCTCATTAGTAAAATGAAGGGTTGAACCTGAAAATAATTATAGCCATAATTATTATGAATTGATAAATATTAGTGCACCTTCTCTCTAGTGGTGGCTCTTTGCTTCTCACAAATGCATGTCAAAATTGAGGCAAAGTACAGGAAACTTAATAAATTATATTCACAGAGACTTTTACTCTTAGAGGGTTAAAGACATAAAAGTATTGGGGGGAGGAGTCAAGATGGCGGAGAAGTAGCAGGCTGAGACTGCTTCAGCTAGCCGGGGATCAGCTAGATAGCTTATCTAAAGATTGCAAACACCTGAAAATCCATCGGCAGATCGAAGAGAAGAAGAACAGCAATTCTGGAAACAGAAAAACAACCACTTTCTGAAAGGTAGGACCGGCGGAGAAGTGAATCCAAAGCGACGGGAAGATAGACCCCGGGGGGAGGGGCCGGCTCCCGGCAAGCGGCGGAGCAACGGCGCACAAAATCAGGACTTTTAAAAGTCTGTTCTGCTGAGGGACATCGCTCCAGAGGCTAAACCGGGGCGAAGCCCACGCAGGGTCAGCGTGGCCTCAGGTCCCGCAGGGTCACAGAAGGATGGGGGTGTCTGAGTGTCGCAGAGCTTGCGGCTATTGGAACGGGAAAGCCGGCTACAGAGACGGAGCCGACAGTAAGCTCGCAGCTCCGTGTTACCTTGAACCGGTCGCAGGCTCGGTGAGCTCGGAGCGCGGCCGGAGGTCAGGCAGACGGGAGTAACTGGGCGCTGTTCTCTGAGGGCGCACTGAGGAGTGGGGCCCTGGGCTCTCGGCTCCTCCGGGCCGGAGACCAGGAGGCCGCCATTTGTATTCCCGTCCTCTGGAACTCTACGGAAAGCGCTCAGGGAACAAAAGCTCCTGAAAGCAAACCCGAGCGGATTACTCACCCCGGCCCCGGGTAAGGGCGGTGTAATTCCGCCTGGGGCAAAGACACTTGAAAATCACTACAACAGGCCCCTCCCCCAGAAGATCAACAAGAAATCCAGCCGAGACCAAGCTCACCTACCAAGGAGTGCGGTTTCAATACCAAGGAGAGCAGCAGAATTCCAGAGGAGGAGAAAGCCAAGCACGGAACTCATGGCTTTTTTCCTGTGATTTTTTTTAGTCTTGCAGTTAATTTAATTTTTTCTTTTTCTTTTCTTTTTTTTTTTTTTTTTATTCTCGCCTTTGGGTAAAAAAATTTTTTTAAATGTTACCTTTTTCTTTTTTAACGATTTTTTACTAGTTTATCTAATATATATATTTTTTCTTTTTTACATTTTTCGTAGGTGTTTTCTTTTTTAAAAAATTCTTTTCTTTTCTTTTTTTTTTCTTTTTTCTTTTTTTTTTTCTTTCTTCCTTTTTGAACCTCTTTTTATCCCCTTTCTCCCCACTCACGATTTTGGATCTCTTCTAATTTGGTTAAAGCATATTTTCCTGGGGTTGTTGCCACCCTTTTAGTATTTTACTTGCCCCTTCATTTACACTTATCTGGACAAAATGACAAGACGTAAAAATTCAACACAAAAAAAAGAACAAGAGGCAGTACCGAAGGCTAGGGACCTAATCAATACAGACATTGGTAATATGTCAGATCTAGAGTTCAGAATGACAATTCTCAAGGTTCTAGCCGGGCTCGAAAAAGGCATGGAAGATATTAGAGAAAACCTCTCGAGAGATATAAAAGCCCTTTCTGGAGAAATAAAAGAACTAAAATCTAACCAAGTTGAAATCAAAAAAGCTATTAATGAGGTGCAATAAAAAATGGAGGCTCTAACTGCTAGGATAAATGAGGCAGAAGAAAGAATTAGTGATATAGAAGACCAAATGACAGAAAATAAAGAAGCTGAGCAAAAGAGGGACAAACAGCTACTGGACCACGAGGGGAGAATTCGAGAGATAAGTGACACCATAAGACGAAACAACATTAGAATAATTGGGATTCCAGAAGAAGAAGAAAGAGAGAGGGGAGCAGAAGGTATACTGGAAAGAATTATTGGGGAGAATTTCCCCAATATGGCAAAGGGAATGAGCATCAAAATTCAGGAGGTTCAGAGAACGCCCCTCAAAATCAATAAGAATAGGCCGACACCCCGTCACCTAATAGTAAAATTTACAAGTCTCAGTGACAAAGAGAAAAATCCTGAAAGCAGCCCGGGAAAAGAAGTCTGTAACATACAATGGTAAAAATATTAGATTGGCAGCGGACTTATCCACAGAGACCTGGCAGGCCAGAAAGAGCTGGCATGATATTTTCAGAGCAATAAACGAGAAAAACATGCAGCCAAGAATACTATATCCAGCTAGGCTATCATTGAAAATAGAAGGAGAGATTAAAAGCTTCCAGGACAAACAAAAACTGAAAGAATTTGCAAACACCAAACCAGCTCTACAGGAAATATTGAAAGGGGTCCTCTAAGCAAAGAGAGAGCCTACAAGTGGTAGATCAGAAAGGAACAGAGACCATATACAGTAACAGTCACCTTACAGGCAATACAATGGCACTAAATTCATATCTCTCAATAGTTACCCTGAATGTGAATGGGCTAAATGCCCCTGTCAAAAGACACAGGGTATCAGAATGGATAAAAAAACAAAACCCATCTATATGTTGCCTCCAAGAAACTCATTTTAAGCCCGAAGACACCTCCAGATTTAAAGTGAGGGGGTGGAAAAGAATTTACCATGCTAATGGACATCAGAAGAAAGCAGGAGTGGCAATCCTTATATCAGATCAATTAGATTTTAAGCCAAAGACTATAATAAGAGATGAGGAAGGACACTATATCATACTCAAAGGGTCTGTCCAACAAGAAGATTTAACAATTTTAAATATCTATGCCCCCAACGTGGGAGCAGCCAACTATATAAACCAATTAATAACAAAATCAAAGAAACACATCAACAATAATACAATAATAGTAGGGGACTTTAACACTCCCCTCACTGAAATGGACAGGTCATCCAAGCAAAAGATCAGCAAGGAAATAAAGGCCTTAAACGACACACTGGACCAGATGGACATCACAGATATATTCAGAATATTCCATCCCAAAGCAACAGAATACACATTCTTCTCTAGTGCACATGGAACATTCTCCAGAATAGATCACATCCTCGGTCCTAAATCAGGACTCAACCGGTATCAAAAGACTGGGATCATTCCCTGCATATTTTCAGACCACAATGCTCTAAAGCTAGAACTCAACCACAAAAGGAAGTTTGGAAAGAACCCAAATACATGGAGACTAAACAGTATCCTTCTAAAGAATGAATGGGTCAACCGGGAAATTAAAGAAGAATTGAAAAAAATCATGGAAACAAATAATAATGAAAAAACAACGGTTCAAAATCTGTGGGACACAACAAAGGCAGTCCTGAGAGGAAAATATATAGCGGTACAAGCCTTTCTCAAGAAACAAGAAAGGTCTCAGGTACACAACCTAACCCTACACCTAAAGGAGCTGGAGAAAGAACAAGAAAGAAACCCTAAGCCCAGCAGGAGAAGAGAAATCATAAAGATCAGAGCAGAAATCAATGAAATAGAAACCAAAAAAACAATAGAACAAATCAACGAAACTAGGAGCTGGTTCTTTGAAAGAATTAATAAAATTGATAAACCCCTGGCCCGACTTATCAAAAAGAAAAAAGAAAGGACCCAAATAAATAAAATCATGAATGAAAGAGGAGAGATCACAACTAACACCAAAGAAATACAAACTATTATAAGAACATACTGTGAGCAACTCTACGCCAATAAATTTGACAATCTGGAAGAAATGGATGCATTCCTAGAAACATATAAACTACCACAACTGAACCAGGAAGAAATAGAAAGCCTGAACAGACCCATAACCAGTAAGGAGATTGAAACAGTCATTAAAAATCTCCAAACAAACAAAAGCCCAGGGCCAGACGGCTTCCCGGGGGAATTCTTCCAAACATTTAAAGAAGAACTAATTCCTATTCTCCTGAAACTGTTCCAAAAAATAGAAATGGAAGGAAAACTTCCAAACTCATTTTATGAGGCCAGCATCACCTTGATCCCAAAACCAGACAAGGATCCCACCAAAAAAGAGAGCTATAGACCAATATCCTTGATGAACACAGATGCGAAAATACTCAACAAAATACTAGCCAATAGGATTCAACAGTACATTAAAAAGATTATTCACCACGACCAAGTGGGATTTATTCCAGGGCTGCAAGGTTGGTTCAACATCCGCAAATCAGTCAATGTGATACAACACATCAATAAAAGAAAGAACAAGAACCATATGATACTCTTAATACATGCTGAAAAAGCATTTGACAAAGTACAGCATCCCTTCCTGATCAAAACTCTTCAAAGTGTAGGGATAGAGGGCACATACCTCAATATCATCAAAGTCATCTATGAAAAACCCACCGCAAATATCATTCTCAATGGAGAAAAACTGAAAGCTTTTCCGCTAAGGTCAGGAACACGGCAGGGATGTCCATTATCACCATTGCTATTCAACATAGTACTAGAGGTCCTAGCCTCAGCAATCAGACAACAAAAGGAAATTAAAGGCATCCAAATCGGCAAAGAAGAAGTCAAATTATCACTCTTCGCAGATGATATGATACTATATGTGGAAAACCCAAAAGACTCCACTCCAAAACTGCTAGAACTTATAAAGGAATTCAGTAAAGTGTCAGGATATAAAATCAATGCACAGAAATCAGTTGCATTTCTCTACACCAACAGCAAGACAGAAGAAAGAGAAATTAAGGAGTCAATCCCATTTACAATTGCACCCCAAAACATAAGATACCTAGGAATAAACCTAACCAAAGAGACACAGAATCTATACTCAGGAAACTATAAAGTACTCATGAAAGAAATTGAGGAAGACACAAAGAAATGGAAAAATGTTCCATGCTCCTGGATTGGAAGAATAACTATTGTGAAAATGTCTATGCTACCTAAAGCAATCTACACATTTAATGCAATTCCTATCAAAGTACCATCCATCTTTTTCAAAGAAATGGAACAAATAATGCTAAAATTTATATGGAACCAGAAAAGACCTCGAATAGCCAAAGGGATATTGAAAAAGAAAGCCAACGTTGGTGGCATCACAATTCCGGACTTCAAGCTCTATTACAAAGCTGCAATCATCAAGACAGCATGGTACTGGCACAAAAACAGACACATAGATCAATGGAACAGAATAGAGAGCCCAGAAATAGACCCTCAACTCTATGGTCAACTAATCTTCGACAAAGCAGGAAAGAATGTCCAATGGAAAAAAGACAGCCTCTTCAATAAATGGTGCTGGGAAAATTGGACAGCCACATGCAGAAAAATGAAATTGGACCATTTCCTTACACCACACACAAAAATAGACTCAAAATGGATGAAGGACCTCAATGTGTGAAAGGAATCCATCAAAATCCTTGAGGAGAACACAGGCAGCAACCTCTTCGACCTCTGCCGCAGCAACATCTTCCTAGGAACAACGCAAAAGGCAAGGGAAGCAAGGGCAAAAATGAACTATTGGGATTTCATCAAGATCAAAAGCTTTTGCACAGCAAAGGAAACAGTTAACAAAATCAAAAGACAACTGACAGAATGGGAGAAGATATTTGCAAACGACATATCAGATAAAGGACTAGTGTCCAGAATCTATAAAGAACTTAGCAAACGCAACACCCAAAGAACAAATAATCCAATCAAGAAATGGGCAGAGGACATGAACAGACATTTCTGCAAAGAAGACATCCAGATGGCCAACAGACACATGAAAAAGTGCTCCATATCACTCGGCATCAGGGAAATACAAATCAAAACCACAATGAGATATCACCTCACACCAATCAGAATGGCTAAAATCAACAAGTCAGGAAATGACAGATGCTGGCGAGGATGCGGAGAAAGGGCAACCCTCCTACACTGTTGGTGGGAATGCAAGCTGGTGCAGCCACTCTGGAAAACAGCATGGAGGTTCCTCAAAATGTTGAAAATAGAACTGCCCTATGACCCAGCAATTGCACTATTGGGTATTTACCCTAAAGATACAAATGTAGTGATCCAAAGGGACACATGCACCCGAATGTTTATAGCAGCAATGTCCACAATAGCCAAACTATGGAAAGAACCTAGATGTCCATCAACAGATGAATGGATCAAGAAGATGTGGTCTATATACACAATGGAATACTATGCAGCCATCAAAAGAAATGAAATCTTGCCATTTGCGACAACATGGATGGAACTAGAGCGTATCATGCTTAGCGAAATAAGTCAAGCAGAGAAAGACAACTATCATATGATCTCCCTGATATGAGGAAGTGGTGATGCAACATGGGGGCTTAAGTGGGTAGGAGAAGAATCAATGAAAGATGATGGGATTGGGAAGGAGACAAACCATAAGTGACTCTTAATCTCACAAAACAAACTGAGGGTTGCTGGGGGGAGGGGGTTTGGGAGAACGGGGTGGGATTATGGACATTGGGGAGGGTATGTGCTTTGGTGAGTGCTTTGAAGTGTGTAAACCTGGTAATTCACAGACCTGTACCCCTGAGGATAAAAATATATGTCTATAAAAAATAAAAAATTAAAAAAAAAAGTATTAATGGCTTCCTTAGGAGGTACAAAATAAATTTTTGAATCAGTTTTGATGATCCACACTTAAACTACTTTATGGCTTTATTTTAACTAAGGGCATATACATATTTCAAGAATGTATGTCATGAATTATAGTTTTTACAGCCTTTGTGGAGTCATTATTGAATAAAAACTTTTGTTGTTTAGACTTTATTTATTTATTTGAATGAGAGGGAGAGGGAGAGTGAATGAGAGAGAGAAGGAGCAGGGGGAGGGACAGAAGCAGACCCCCCATTGTGCAGGGAGCCCAGTGTGGGACTCGATCCCAGGAGCCTTGGATCATGACCTGAGCTGAAGGCAGATGCTTAACGATCTGAGCCACCCAGGTGTTCGTAGGAGGTGAGAGATATTTTGATTATAATTTCATTATAATTCAAAAGATTTGTGATGAATCTGAAGGAAAGGTATTTCCAAATCCTGGAGGAAGAATAGGTTCCAGTTAATTAGTGATGAGAGGAAAAAATATTTAAAGGAATTAGGTATAAAAGAACCATTGATGGGACACCTGATAAAATTTAGATACTTATATTTAATTTTTCTTTTAATTTTATCTTTTCAAAGATAAATCTTATAGCTGACCTACTAGAAAAAAAATGCTGGTTTCAACACCAATAAACAAAATTCTATGCCTTACTTTATAATTAACTAGCTGCCTGGCCTGGTGAAATTCACTTAAGTTCTCAGAGTTTTCACATTCACAAATGGAAGATGTGAGTGTTGCTGCTGTTTCCTGATCTTTAAAGTCCCCTCTACAGCCCCAGTTCTCAGAGATTCTGACTCAACTTGTCCCAGGCATACATATTTTCACAAACAGCCAGTGTGGTTCTATTTCAGCTTATCTATGAACCACAAATGGAGAAAAGCTTCTCCTTAAAAGGACAATAATCTCAAGAGATCTGGCACTCCTTTCAAACAGTGTTCTCAAACATTTGACCTCAAACAAAATATAACACATATATTTTAATTTTTATGGACTAGATATGAAATTAGCATGTTCATCTACATAATACTTTAACTTACCTTCTTCTAAGAGCTATGATCCTTTTATCCTTCATGCACCACATAGCATCTCTTACAGACCTACAGAATAATCAAAAACAAGCTATCTAGTTGTTAAAATTACAAATGCACAATGATAAGTTACATTTTTAAACTTAATGTTATTATTAATAATTTTATTTGAAATTCTTCCTTAAATGAACACCAATACTGACACAAAAACAGACACATAGACCAGTGGAACACAGTAGAGAGCCTAGATATGGACCCTCAACTCTATGTTCAAATAATCTTAGACAAAGCAGGAAAAAATATACAGTGAAAAAAAGACAGTCTCTTCCATAAATGATGCTAGGAAAATTGGAATGCTATGTATAGAAGAATGAAACTCAACCATTTCTCTTACACCACATGCAAAGATAAACTCGAAATGGATAAAAGGCCTGAACATGAGGCAGGAATCTATCAAAATCCTAGAGGAGAACATAGCCAGTAACCTCTTTGACATTGGCCACAGCAAGTTCTTTCAAGATATGTCTCCAAAGGCAAAGAAAGCAAAAGCGAAAATGAATTTTGGGGACTTCATCAAGATCAAAAGCTTCTGAAGAGCAAAGGAAAGATACAGATGTAGTGAAAAGAAGGACCATCTGTTCCCCAATGTTCATAGTCCCCGTGACCCAGCAATGGCCATGGTTGCCAAACTGTGGAAAGAACCAAGATGCCTTTCAACAGACAAATGGATAAAGAAGATATGGCCCATATAAACAATGGAGTATGATGCCTCCATCAGAAAGGATGAATACCCAACTTTTGTATCAACATAGACGTGACTGGAAGAGATTATGCTGAGTGAAATAAGTCAAGCAGAGAGAGTCAGTTATCATATGGTTTCACTTAGTTGTGGTGCATAAGGAATAACACGGAGGACATAGGGAGATGGAGAGGAGAAGTGAGTTGGGGGAAATCGGAAGGGGAGACAAACCGTGAGAGACTGTGGACTCTGAGAAACAAACTGAGGATTTTGGAGGGGAAGGAGGTGGGGGTTGGATGAGCCTGGTGGTGGGTATTATGGAGGGCACATGTTGCATGGAGCACTGGGTGTGGTGCATAAACAATGAATTTGGGAACACTGAAAAAAATAAAATTAAATTAAGTTAAAAAAATAAATAAAATCAATACCATAATTTATAACACCATAATATTGTTAAAACAATAAAACTCAACTCTTCTTGTCTTTTCCTTCAAATAATCCCTTTGAAATATTTTACACTGGTTGCTCAGGTAGCTCAGTCAGTTGGACATCTGCCTTGGGCTCATGTCATGATCTCCAGATCCTGGGAGATCCAGATCCAGATCCTCAACAGGGAGCCTGCTTCTCTCTTTCTCCTGCTCCCCTTCCCGCTTGTGCAGTTTCTCTTTCTCAAATAAATAAGTAAAACCATTAAAAAAAAAAAAAAGAAATGTTTTACACTTAAAATTTAAAAAGGTCAAGATAAATGAAAGGTGGAAACTGTGATAAACAGGATGTCTTTCCTCTGTATAACACAGATGTGGACTCATTAACTCTGAAATGAGTTAATGTGGTTCCCATGAAACATAGTTGTTTGTGAATGGTAACAGTGGAAAAAAGAAAATTGTGCAGATCTTAGAACGAGTAATATGAGTTCATTGGTTAAGAAATTCCAAATGCAATAAGAGTTTGGTTGCATTGAAAACAGGACCACTGGCTTTAACTTCCCTGCAGCTGTATAACATCTGGAACAAATAAAGCTGGTTTCTATTTTTGAGTGAAGAATGCTTGTCTGAGTGATTCACACCCACCGAAATGTTTCCAGTGTATTATCTTAGAAGGATTGAGTGGAAGCACTTTGCACTCACTCCCTGCATTATCTGGACAAATGAAAAAAAAAAATGGAATTTTGCTTTTAAGAAGCATTAACCATGGGAGAGTTTCCTTGAGTCTTAAAATAATATGGGTGGTCTAAAACCTTCATGATCTACTAATTGGAGGGACAGATTGTATAGAACAGTCAAACATAGGAAAAATCTTCCTTAATGGCACCAGCTTGTCTCCCCTCCCTGCTTCCGTTCACTAAATGCGATAATGCATCACCAGGAAAAAAAGCCTGGTTAATGGATGCTTAATAAGTATCATGGAGTAAATGATTGAATGAACGATTCCCTCCAAACACACAAAAATAATACTCACTAATTAAAAATTGAGAAGCAGATTATGTCACTGATACTTGGTATATAATGATAGCCAGAATGGGAATAGCCACTTCATTCTATATTGATCCCAGTAAGTCCGGAAAGGAGCACAAGAGTTTATCAGTGAAAGCAGCTAGTGAAGCCATAATTTTAGCTTTTTAAAGGTTATGCAGAAATCTTAATTTTGGTATATACTTGCAAGTGTTGTACGAACCCAGAAATATATAATTTAAACCAGCTGAGATTAAGACTGTTGAATTAGAACATGTTGTTGAGGGGCACCTGGGCAACACAGTCAGTTGAACATCTAACTCTTGGTTGCAGTTCAGATCGGGGTCTCTGAGTCTGGTCTCCAGGTCATCGGATCGAGACCCGCATGGAGCTCCATGCTGAGCATGGATTTTGCTTGAGATACTCTCTCCCTCTGCACCTCCCACTCATGCTTTCTTGCTCTAAAATAAATAAATAAGTCCTTTAAAAAATGTTTTTGGTTTATGAGTAAATTGACTCAAACATGTTTAATGACTTACTCAAAGTCACATAGTTCATTATCGGTGAAGTCTAGCAGTGGAGCTTCAGTGTAAATGTTATGAGACACCGTAGGAGATCTAACGAGGAGCAAGAGTTCAAGCCTTGCCCTTTATTTAGCTTAGAGTACTTTTAGGGAAATAGGCATGTAAAAAATATAACTGCAGTATAAAGCAGAAAGTGATATATTGCAAAAAAGAGAAACGTATTGGGAATTCAGTGGAAGGAGAGATGATATTTGATCTGGGGTAGGGGCCAGTGGAGAGGGAATGGTGAGAAGAGCATAGCACTGAGAGGAGCTAAGCATGAAGAGGTCATGGAAAGGCTTGAGTGTAGGACTGTTGAGGATCGTGAACGAGACTTGGGAGGAAATGGGTTTACACAAAGCTCTTGTGCAGGGAAATAACAAGATGAAAGTTATGTGGTATTTTTTTGTTTTGTTTTGTTTTTTTGTAGATGTTATTTATTTATTTATTTGAGAGAGAAAATGGAAGAGTGTATACACATGTTGGGCTGTGGGGAGAGAGGCAGAGGGAGAGGGAGAGATAGAATCCCAAACAGACTCTGGTCTGAGCTTGGAACCCCACATGGGCTCTATCTCACACCCCTGAGATCATGACCTGAGCTGAAATCAAGAATCAGATGCTCAACTGACTGAACCACCCAAGCACTCCAAAAGTTATGTTTTTAGAGAATGAGAGGGACTAAATTAGGACAGACTAGGGACGACAAACTAGAGAAGATGCTAGCATAACAACAATCAAGGTAAAGACCAAGAGGACTAGAACTAGATAGAAGTCCTGCTGCAGTTAGCAAGTTTCTGTGTTGATGTTTTAAATATTGCAACCGCCTGATCATTTAGGCAAAGACAGAACTAAGAGAATGCATATTTATGTGGAAAAAGAAATCTGAGAGGTCTTACTTCACCCCAACCTTCAGGAAAGAGAAAGGGAGAGTATGAGCTAATCCAGGAGGAGTACAGAGAAAAAGGTGAGCCGAATGAACCCGTGTAAGTCTGTTGTCTCTTCAGTTTTCCTTCCATCCCCTTTTTCTGAACCTGGCATTTATTGAGTAACTACTGGGCACTATGAGATATAAAAAGGAATCAGAAAGGTGGTTTTCTTGCCCTTAAAATGCTTACACGTTAATTGAAGTGTGGATGGAAAAATACAATATGCCCAGAAATGGCAAACTAGCTAGTGAGCTGAGAGGACAGAAAAAGTTCTAAAGGATTGAGAGAGGATACGGTTTACTCTGGACCTGCTGCATCCAGAAGTGGGTTAACAAAGGACATCTGGGGGGCTCAGTTGGTTAAGCGTCTGCCTTCGGCTCAGGTCATGATCCCAGGGTCCTAGGATCAAGTCCTACATCGGGCTCCTTACTCAGCATGGAACCTGCTTCTCCCTCTGCCTGCTCTGCCTGTAGCTCTCCATGTTTCTGCTCCCTCTCTCTGACAAATAAATAAATTAAAATCTTTTTAAAAAACGAATAAAATAAAATGGGTTAACAAAAGAGATAGCATCTGAACTGGATCTTGAAGGGGGGTATGGTGAGGACATGAGGATTGGAGTAGAAGGGATGCTCTGGTAGGAGGGAACGTCCCATACGTAGGTGAGGAAGCACCAAGCGTGGGTCTGCATGGAGAGAGGACCCCGTTTTGTTCAGAGAGGAGCTGTGAACATGGGCCGGACATCAGAATCACCCAGGAAGCTTCAGAATATACAAGGCCTAACCTCATCCCCAAAGATTCTAACTTAATTGTTCCAGGTGGAAGGCCAGGGCGACTGTACTTTTCAGAAGCTCTCAGATGGTTCTAATGTGCAACCAGGGTTGGGATCTAGGTGTAAGAAGGGACGTAATAACAAGGAAATTTTGAGAGAAAATTGAATTTCAAGGGTGGAAACCAAATCTAGTAGGTTTTCCCCCATTCTACATAGTTCAATGAGAATCTGTACCATTTGTGTCATGACTTAGAATTTCTGAGTATGAAAATGATTAAGCCATTTTGAAAGGAGGTGAGGTTATTGTTCTATTGCCTAACCTTCATTGGTGTGCAAAAGAAAATCAGTATGAAAATATGAAATTCCATAATACAGTCTCCTTTTTGTTATTTTGTTAGTCTAATAAAATCTGCTTGAATATAGATGTTTGATAAATGGCTGATAATAAACAAGCAAACAGGCAAGCAAAAATACATGTTAAAAGATGTCAAAGATGCGTGGTTCCTATTAAATGTAGGAAATTGGTGAAACAAAAGACATTTTATGGACTAAACCTTCCTGGATCCATCCTGAGTGTCACAGAATCTGGAAGGCAGGTACGGAGCAGACTGTGCATTGACTTGGCAGGATGTAGTTATTTTCTTTTTATACAACAATACTCCTCACTGTACAACAGGATGCCCCCAATCCAGACTTGTCCTTTTGAAAACCACAATTGTTGAAACAGAAAAATGTGCTGCTTTGGAATGCATACACTTACCATAAGAGCTCTTTACCAGTGTCCAACCCACAGTGTCTTGATTCGGAGGGATTTCTGTCAGTTCAGTCAAGGATCTGCCCCTCCCCTCTCCTCACAGTGGCCAACAGAGCCCTACACTCCACCCCAAGCGATTCCAGCTGAATTGGTCTGTGGAGAGGCCCAGGAATCTATATTTTTAGATGTTTCCCCAGGTGGTCCTAAAGGTTAGCTGGATTTGATATCCATTGTTTTGTTATTAGTTAATTAGTACTTTATTAGCTGTTGGTTTCAACTTACAGATTATGTATGTCCATAAGGTAATCAAACTTCATTCTTCTAAAATAAGTTTTAATTGTAAGTGGTCTAAATTACATATTCCTGAGACTATACACACTAGAAAGTACAACCATATGCCAGACTTCTGGACAACCTCCGTGGCAAAAACACTGACCACACTAGATGCTTCCGGGATAAACTGCCGCTTTCCCCCCTCACTTACGTGGATCATTACAGAGTTGGGTGATGGTATCCATTCTTGCTATCATGGTCTCATCAAGAATCACTTTGTCAGATGGGTTTGTCCAGAAATTCAAATGAAACAGATATATGCTACAGAAACTCATAAAGCAAAACCTGAAACCTTGGGCAGGAACTTTTCTGGTCACTTTACCATGTATCTCCAGTACTAGCATATGGTAGATGCTCAGTAAACATCTGTGGAATGAACAAATTGAATATTAAATATTTGCTAAAGAAATGAATAGTGGGGCCAAAAATAATTCTGGAAACTTTTGAGGTTAATTTTAACATATTTCAGGATCTTGGGCACTAGAAACATATGTAGAGCTAACCTATTTTTAGCTGAAAATTACCAGAGTAATTGACTGTGGTACTTTTCCGTCTTTGGCAGATGAATAAAACCTGGGGGTTCTTTACTGAACTTTGGAGTAGTGACCTTGGGTGTCAGGGTAATGGTGATATGTTAGGTCCATGGGCAAATGAGAAAAGTATTTCTTTTAAGTTGTTTTTTTTTTTTTTTTAATTTAGTTGTCAAAGAAGGAGAGAGAGAGACAGAGAGCACAAGCAGGGGGAGTGGCAGGCAGAGGGAGAATCAGGCTCCCCATTGAGCAAGGAGCTCCTTGTGGGACTCAATACCAGGACCCTGGGATCATGACCTGAGCCTAAGGCAGACACTAAACCAACTGAGCCACCCAAGCGTCCCAAGACAAATATTTTTATTATTTTTTAAACTGAATATATAGTCATCATTGTATGTTATGCAGATACCAAAAAAAAGACAAATTCTACTTTCTTTTCCTATGAGCAAAAGACTAAGTGAACAAAGTTTAAAATTAAAAATAATTTCTACCAATAAAAACACAATTTTTGTTTGTTTAATTTAGAGAAAGATTCTAATGATTCTAGTGGTATTTTATCAAAACTCCTCTCTGTTTTGTTCCTCCAAAGCAACTACTACCCAAGTATTTGCTATTAGCAGGAAAGGTATTAATTGCCTCAATGCCGCCTCCTGGCCCACGGACTACGTTAACATCAGTGGGAAAGTGTAAAGCATTCCAACAAAGGGTTTTAATGTAGTTTTTTTTTTTTTTTTTTTTTTTTTTTTTTTTTTTTTTTTTTTTGCACCCATGCTGTTGATTGCTAAATGTAATAGTCTGATCATGACGCTGAATAAATGTGTCTTTAAAAAAAAAAAAAATCAGAGGGAACCTGCCACGGGACTGAAATTGCTCCTTTCAAAAGGGCGGCCCATTACATGTCCTTCCTGCAGATGATCCAGACTTAATCCCTTAAAGCTCCACAGTCCTAGTGAAGGTTCTCAATTTTACCATATGCCTTTTTAAGGAGTTCAGGCATATTTCCTACTGCACATTTAAGGAAAAACAAACAAACAACCCCTACTGAATAGAATATAAGTCTCCAAGTGTTCCCTCCAGCCCCACGCAAACTCGAATTACTGGAGCACAGGACACTCACTTACCTACACCACTTTTCTGGCTCCTAGATTTTCCTTGGAGGCCTCTTGTAAATGTTCCTATTTAACTGTGGCACAGGCACACTTATTAGGTAAAGCTGAGGTCTAGCCAACTTTCTGGTTTCACTGCCCAAATTACTGAATGTTTGGTTGATTATAGCCCTAAAACACCCACATACTAAGAAGCTTTTAAACATTTTCTCCCCTGGGCAATCACCTGGTATACCTGAACTGAAAGTCTACCACATATAAATTAAGTATTTACTCAACAAACTGCTGCTAAAATCAATGGCCTTGAGGAATATCTTTAAAATGACATAACAGAGCTTGAGTTTTATGAATTAAAACTCCTAAAACTTCAATGCTGTGCCCTCCTCTTGACCTGAAAAACTGATTTTAATTTTATACACACTATGACAGAACAACCCCTAGAAATAACCACATGTTGTTAAGAGTATGAACTCACCGATGAAGCACAGCACAAGAAAGGTGAGCTAGAGGAAAGAGAAAATTAAATATAAAAATTCACATTATTGTTTGCGTATCAGTGCTTAACGCTAAGTATGAGTGATAACCACTCACCATCCCAGCTAAATGTACGCAGTAGAAAAAAAGGAAATATCCCAATAAAACATACATGTCAAAGAAAAAAAGGGCAGTGTAATAAAACAGAATGCCAAAGGTATAATAGAACTACTGTGGAAATGAGAAAGGAGAAACTGGAGGAAAAGAGCTTTTCCCTCAATTCATGCTCACTTTCTTGCAAAACTTATTATCACAAGTTAGGGCAAAGTATCAGAAAGTGTGGACGTTTAGGTTCTTGGCTGAATGAAATGCATGAATAAGAACAAAAGAATTGTTTCCTCCGTGATTTCAAAGACTTCATAGTTAATGACAAAGAAACAGACACCAGAAGACCCACAAATCAGGCATGGAGTCATTGCAGGTGCACAACCACAGCTAAGGGATTATTTCTAATTCAAGGGGAGCATGATTTCTTCTGGTCTCAACAGTTGAACCGGTAGTCAACTCCCATGGCCCCTTCTTAACCATTCACCACCCCAGCAGATGCTTACAATTTCTGAGGCACTGAAATCCCAAAGCAGAATGAGGGATGTTGACATTTATTGGAACATGGAACACGATAGCATGAATAGTGATCAAGGCCATTGGCAAGAGTGGAAAATTTTATGTCGACAGTTTCTCAATTGTTATTGCTGGCTGGGATATCTCAGCATAAAACACAATCAAGCAAAGGGCAGCCCCAACTTGGTGCCCCCAGAAAACGACCTCACAAGCACAAGAGGCCGCTCCAAAGGATAGGTTCTTAATCTTTTGGGAAATACAACTTATTTGAAAATTTCATGGATTTGCTCCAAAAAAAAAAAAAATGTACATATGGGCCATACACAGAGAGTAGTGTAATAGTTTAGGATATTGAAAGACCTGCATACATCTCTTAATGAATTCCACTTGAAAATGAGACCTAAGTATTCTCCAAAATATCTGGGAGCAGTTGATGGGTCTGGATGAGCCATAGAACAAGCAGGAAAGGGTCAGGAATTGCTACCAGGACTCAGGCTGGAGCTTAAAGCTATTTAAGAGGGGCTAGACCTAAATAGATCCTATCAGCTTTGTGATTAGGGCAAACTGCTTAATTTCTCCAAGCACTTTTCTACCACTATCTTCTCATCTGTAAAACAATCATTTCACAAAAGGTTGTTGTGAAGATTAAATAAGAAAATGTATTTAATGTGCCACTAAATGGGTGGTCAGTTAATGAATATTGTTTCTTTGCAGTGTATCAACTTAGAAACAATGAAGTCCTAGAGTATCATTTTTCCCTGCAGTAATCAAACACTGGAAATAATCTGTGTGCCCGTGACTGGCAATGGTTAAATAAATCATGATACATCAACATAGTGAAATAGTACACAAGAGTCTTAAAAAAAAATAAAGCTATAGTTAGTAAAAGTGATGTACTAGTATGAAAAAATGTTCATGTGACATTATTAAGTGAAAAAAGCAAGCTGTAAAACAATATAAATAATATTCTAGGAATTAGTCATAATTTACATAGGAATTTCCCATTTGTGGACATTGGTCTCTGTTTTTCTCTCCAAGGTTTAAATGAGAGTCTATAACCAAGTTTCTGATTTTGTCTTTAAGATGGATTCTTTTATTTTTTCTTTTAAATATTTTATTTATTTATTTGAGAGAAAGAAAGCCAGAGACAGAGCATGAGTGGAGAGGGAGGGGGAGGAAGAAGAGGGAGAAGTAGAGCCCAACATGGGACTTCATTGCAGGACCTGGGGATCGTGACCTAAGCCAAAAGCAGATGCTTAACCAACAGAGCCATCCAGGTGCCCCAAAGATGGATTTTTAAAATGGAAAATGCTTAGTCAAAAAGACATATCAGAAAGCTTTATAAGGATATTGTTAACTCACTTTGTAGTTAGTATTAATTTACTGAGCTATTTAAGGCTGACTCTTCACCATATCCTATTTTTGCATGCTTTTTAAACTTTGTTGATTTTATGGTTCAGACTTATTTGGAGTCATTTTCATTTTCATTGTTACTTTTTTAAAAGATTTTATTTGTTTATTTGATAGGCAGAGATCACAAGTAGGCAGAGAGGCAGGCAGAGAGAGAGGAAGCAGCCTCCCCACTGAGCAAAGAGCCCTATGCGTGGGGCTCAATCCCAGGACTCTGAGACCATGACCTGAACTGAAGGCAGAGGCTTAACCCACTGAGACACCCAGGCGCCCCTCATTGCTATTATTATTAGAGGTGAAAATTTCTTTCATATGCGTGTTAGCATACTGTATTTCTTCTTCTGTAATTGTTATTATCTGCTACACAATTTTCTATAGTTTTTTAAAAATTTTTTACTGATTATTTTTATTAACATATAATGTATTATTTCCCCAGAGGTACAGGTCTGTGAATCATCAGGCTTACATACTTCACAGCACTCAGCACAACACATACCCTCTCCAATGTACATAACCCAATCACCCTCTCCACCACGCCCCCAGCAACCCTCAGTCTGTTTTGTAAGATTAAGAATCTCTTATGGTTTTTCTCCCTCCCAATTCCATCTTGTTTCATTTTTTCCTTTCCTACCCCCAAGCCCCCAACTCTGCCTCTCAGATTCCTTATAGCAGGGAGATCATATGATAACGGTCTTTCTCTGATTAAATTATTTCACTCAGCCTAATACCCTCTACTTCCATCCACGTCATTGCAAATGGCAAGATTTAATTTCTTTTGATGGCTGCATAGTATTCCATTGTGTATATATACCACATCTTCTTTATCCATTCATCTGTTGATGGACATCTAGGTTCTTCCCATAGTTTGGCTATTGTGGACATTGGGGTAAATATTCCCCTTTGGGTCCCTATATTTGTATCTTTAGGGTAAATATCCAGTAGTGTGATTGCTAGGTTGTAAGGTAGCTCTATTTTCAACTTTTGAGGAACCTCCATGCTGTTTTTCAGAGTGGCTGTGCCAGCTTGCATTGCCACCAAGAGTGTAGGAGGGTTCCCCTTTCTTCACACCCTCGCCAAAATCTGTTGTTTTCTGGCTTATTCATTTTAGCCATTCTGACTGGAGTGAGGTGGTACCTCATTGTGGTTTTGATTTGTATTTCCCTGATGCCGAGTGATGTGGAGCATTTTTTCATGTGTCTGTTGGCCATCTGGATGTCTTCTTGGCAGAAATGTCTATTCATGGCTTCTGCACATTTCTTGATTGGATTATTTGTTCTTTGGGTGTTGAGTTTGAGAAGTTCATTATAGATGTTGGATAATAGCCCTTTATCTGATATGTCGTTTGCAAATATCTTCTCCCATTCTGTCGCGTTGTCTTTTGGTTTTGTTGACTGTTTTCTTTGCTGTGCAAAAGCTTTTGATCTTGACGAAGTCCCAATAGTTCATTTTTGCCCTAGCTTCCCTTGTCTTTGGAGATGTTTCTAGGAAGAAGCTGTTGCAGCTGAGGTTGAAAAGGTTGCTGCCTGTGTTCTCCTCGAGGATTTTGATGGATTCCTTCCTCACATTAAGGTCTTGCATCCATTCTGAGTCTATTCTTGTGTGTGGTGTAAGGAAAATGTCCAGCTCCATTCTTCTGCATGTGGCTGTCCAGTTTTCCCATCATCATTTGTTGAAGAGACTGTCTTTTCCCATTAGACATTCTTTCCTGCTTTGTCAATGATTAGTTGACCATAAAGTTGAGGGTCTATTTCTGGGTTCTGTATTCTGTTCCATTGATCTATGTGTCTGTTTTTGTGCCAGTACCATATTGTCTTATGATGAAAGCTTTATAACAGAACTTGAAGTCTGGAATTGTGGTACCACCAGCTTTGGCTTTCTTTTTCAACATTAGTCTGAATATTCAGGGTCTTTTCTGGTTCCATATAAGTTTTAGGATTATGTTCCAGTTCTTCCAAATAAATTGATGGTATATTGATAGGGATTGCATTAAATGTATAGATTGCTTTAGGTAGCATAGACATTTTCACAATATTTGTTCTTCCAATCCATGAGCATGGAACATTTTTCCATTTCTTTGTGTCTTCCTCAATCTCTTTCATGAGTACTTTATAGTTTTCTGAATACAATTCTTATTCCTAGGTATCTAATGGAGGTATCTAATGGTTTTGGGAGCAATTGTAAATGGAATTGGTTCCTTAATTTCTCTTTCTTCTGTCTTGCTGTTGCATTTCTGTGCCTTGATTTTATATCCTGACACTTTACTGAATTCCTATATGAGTTCTAGCAGTTTTAGAGTGGAATCTTTTGGGTTTTCCACATAAAGTGTCATATCATCTGCAAAGAGTGATAGTTTGACTTCTTCGTTGCCAATTTGGATGTCTTTAATTTCTTTTTGTTGTCTGGTTGCTGAGGCTATGACTTCTAGTACTATGTTGAATAGCAGTGGTGATAGTAGACATCCCTGCCATGTTCCTGACCTTAGGGGGAAAAGTCTAAGTTTTTCCCCATTGAGAATGATATTTGCTGTGGGTTTTTCATAGATGGCTTTGATGATATTTAGGTATGTGCCTTATATCCCTACATTTTGAAGAATTTTGATCAAGAAAGGATGCTGTACTTTGTCAAATGCTTTTTCAGCATCTATTGAGAGGATCATATGGTTCTTGTTCCTTATTTTATTAATGTATTTTATCACATTGACTGATTTGCGGATGTTGAACTAACCTTTCAGCCCTGGAATAAATCCCACTTGGTTGTGGTGAATAATCCTTTTAATGTAGTGTTGGATCCTATTGGCTACTATTTTGGTGAGAAATTTCGCATCTGTGTTCATTGAGGATATTGATCTGTAATTCTTCTTTTTTGGTAGGGTCTTTGTCTGGTTTTGGGATCAACATAATGCTGACTCATGAAATGAGTTCAAATTTTTTCTTCCATTTCTATTTTTTGGAATTGTTTCAGGAGAATAGGTATTAATTCTTCTTTAATGTTTGGTATTATTCCCCTGGGAAGCCATCTGGCCCTGGGCTCTTGTTTCTTGGGAGATTTTTGATGACTGCTTCAATATCCTTACTGGTTATGGGTTATGGGTCTGTTCAGGTTTTCTATTTCTTCCTGGTTCAGTTGTGGTAGTTTCTGTGTCTCTAGGAATGCATCCATTTCTTCCAGATTGTCAAATTTGCTGGCATTTAGTTGCTCATAACATGTTCTTCTAATCGTTTGTATTTCTTGGTGTTGGTTGTGATCTCTCCTCTTTCATTCATGATTTTATTTATTTGATCCTTTCTCTCTTCTTTTTGTAAGTCTAGCCAGGGGATTATCAATTTATTAATTCTTTCAAAGATCCAGCTCTACTTTCACTAGTCGTTCTAGTGTTCTTTTGGTTTCTATTGCATTAATTTCTACTCTGATCTTTATGATTTCTCTTCTCCTGCGGGGATTAGGCATTCTTTGGTGTTCTTTCTCCAGCTCCTGTAGGTGTAGGATTAGGTTATGTACTTGAGACCTTTCCTGTTTCTTGAGAAGGGCTTGTGTGGCTATATGCTTTCCTCTCAGGACTGCCTGTGCTGTGCCCCACAGATTTTGAACAGCTGTGTTTTCATTATCATTTGTTTCCATGATTTTTTTCAATTCTTTAATTTCCTGGTTGACCCATTCATTCCTTAGAAGGATGCTCTTTAGCCTCCATGTATTTGGGTTATTTCCAACTTTCCTCTTGTGATTGGGTTCAAGCTTCAGAACATTGTGGTCTGAAAATATGCAGGGAATGATCTCAACCATTTGGTACCAGTAGAGACCTGATTTGTGACCAGGATGTGGTCTATTGTGGAGAATGTTCTATGTGCATTGGAGAAGAATGTCTATTCTGTTGCTTTGGGATAGAATGTTCTGAATATATCTGTGATGTCCCATCTGGTCCAATATGTCATTTAAGGCCTTTATTTCCTTGTTGATCTCTTGCTTGGATGATCTGTCCATTTCAGTGAGGGGGGCGTTCAAGTCCCCTACTATTATTGTATTATTGTCGATGTGTTTCTTTGATTTTGTTATTAAGGGGAGAATTTGAGAGATAAGTGATGCCATAAGATGAACAATATTAGAATAATTGGGATTCCAGAAGAAGAAGAAAGTGGGAGAGGGACAGAAGGTATATTGGAGTGAATTATAGTAGATAATTTCCCTACTGTGGCAAAGGAAACAAGCATCAAAATCCAGGAGGCACAGAGAACTCCCCTTACAATCATTAAAAATAGGTCCACGCCCCATCATCTAATAGTAAAACGTACAAGTCTTAGTGACAAATAGAAAATCCTGAATGCAGCTTGGAACAGGAAGTCTGTAACAAACAGACTTGTAACATACAATGGTAGAAATATTAGACTGGCAGCAGACTTATCCACAGAGACCTGACAGGCCAGAAAGGACTGGCATGACATATTCAGAGCATGAAATGGGAAAAAAATGCAGTCAAGAATACTATACCCAGCTAGACTGTCATTGAAAATAGAAGGAGAGATAAAAAACTTCCAGGACAAACAAAACTAAAAGAATTTGCAAACACAAAAACAGCCCTACAGGAAATATTGAAAAGGGTCCTCTAAGCAAAGAGAGAGCCTAAAAGTAGTAGACCAGAAAGGAACAGAGACAATACACAGTAACAGTCACCTTACAGGCAATACAAGGGCACTAAATTTGTATCTTTCAATAGTTATCCTGAATATAAATGGACTACATGCCCCAATCACATGACACAAGGTATGAGAATGGATAAAAAAACAAAACCCGTCAATATGCTGTCTACGAGAAATTCATTTTAGGCCCAAAGACACCTCCAGATTTAAAGTGAGGGGATGGTAAACAATTTTGATAATGGACATCAAAAGAAAGCTGGGGTGGCAATCCTTATATCACATAAATTAGATTTTAAGCCAAAGACTATAATAAGAAATGAGGAAGACACTATATCATACTCAAAGGGTTTGTCCAACAAGAAGATCTAACAGTTTTAAATATCTATGCCCCTAAAATGGGAGCACCAACTATATAAACCCATTAATAACAAAATCAAAGAAACACATTGACAATAATACAATAATACAATACAATACAATACAATAATCAAACTTAGTTCATCAAGAGTGGCTGTTCCTACCTGATTTAAATGAGTACTATTTTCAAATATGACATTTCAGGCAGGGCCTTGGCTTTTCAATGTGTACACTTACAACCTGATTTTTAAAAAATTAACAGCTCCTTTTGAACCAATGCAAATAACTAAATGGCCATGGAAAATTAAGTGTAAAGTACGTGTAAAGTTTCATTTAATTTTTCTACACTTGGAGTCCAATTAATGGAAGGTAAAAATTAGAAATTAGAAATTAAAACTGTTAGAGGATATTTGGACATTTGATTAAGCTAGGATCAGGATACTAGAGAAATAATACTTAGTCATATATTTAATTAAATAAGCATTTAAAATAATAATACATTTTAGGGGCGCCTGGGTTGCTCTGTGGGTTGAACCTCTGCCTTCGGCTCAGGTCATGATCTCAGGGTCCTGGGATCAAGTCCTGCATCGGGCTCTCTGCTCAGCAGGGAAACTGCTTCCCTCTCTCTCTCTCTGCCTGCCTCTCTGTCTACTTGTGATCTCTCTGGCAAATAAATAAATAAAATCTTAAAAAAATAAAATAATAATACATTTTAAATAAGTATAGACATTAATATGATTGTAAAGGAACTTATCTTTATATAAGTGAGGAATCTGTTCTTTTCTTTCTTTTTCTTAATCAGGAATGTAATAAATTCAATATAAAGCATAGAAAAAATTTCCTATAAGACACACATTATTTGCTACCTAGACAGATGACACAGAAGGTCAAAAAAATATTTATATATATGTCAAGAAATGAACCAGTAAGTAAAAAAAAAAAAAAACAAGCCCATCAAGATAAGGCAAACATTAGGAAAATTTTATAATATTTCATCACTTCATTTCAAACTCAAGTGCTATAAACCAAGTCAAGTAAAATTTACTTCCAAATTTGCCCTTTATTTTACTTTTTCTGTCACAACAAATCTCAGGGTACCAAGGAGTTCAAAGTAATTTTTATATTTATTAAGATGTTATTTCTGTTAACATTTTAATTCATGTTCATCATTGTTCTAGTCAAACAAATCAGTAAGTATTTAAAAATTTCTCAGTTTCAACTTCTAATATGGTAAATATTGATGGTTATAACCCACATAAAAGTTTTTGGGAGTCCTTAGTAAGTCTTAAGATTGTACAGAGGTTTTGAAAAGGAACAAAAAGGAAAAAAAGGCCTGAAAAACACTACTGTATATATTTATACAATGTATATTCATATGTAAAACCAGTACTATAAAGCTTGTATTATAAAACAAAACTATTTTCTCTTTGGAACACAAAAGCACATAGACAGTGGTTTTAGTCTGTCCTTATTACTTTGTGTAGTTTTATCAGTGTATTTGAATAAATTTAAGAAAAGCAAACCCAAGTAGCATAAAATGTATGCTTGTATTATACCTAACACTCATAAGTCACACTATAAGCCATTTTTATTAAGCCAAATGATTATACTAGTCTGACTTACCAAAATTTACCTTAATTACATGAACTTTAATGTTCAAAATATTTCTGAGTTTCAAAATAATAACATTTTTATAAAGGTTTATGTATGTATTTCAGGGAGAGAGAGCATGCATGGGTGGGGAGGGGCAGAGAGAAAGGCAGTGAGAATCTCAAGCAGGCTCCACACTGAGCTCAGAGCCCAACACAAGGCTCAATCTCATGACTCTGAGATCATGACCTGAGCCAAAACCAAGAGTCAGACACCCAATCTACTATGCTACCCAGATACCCCTATAAGAGTAACTTTTTAAGTATACATATATCAAGTATTCAAAGTTTTGATTTCCTTGTTTTCCTGGAATTTTAAACATTAGCCACAGACCAAAAGTAAACACAAAAAAATTACCAGACTATATATCCAAAGGTTGTTTCCTTTCCTGATAAGCACAAGATTGTCAATCTGAGCTCAAACAGACAAGCAGACAAAGAAAATAAAATACTAACAAATCATGTTCTCTGTTGTCTTCTCTCCAAGAAAGAATAAATCTCTATAATCTATTACTCTATTTACAAAGATCACAAAATTTTGACCACAAAACCAAATTACTGTTACCAATGGGAAATAATTTGTTGATTTTAAAAGTCCCCAAAACAAAAACAAATCACAAAAGTAGTAAAATGGAAAATATGCAAAGAAACAGAGGATAGGCAAAGTGAAAGTTCTGTGACAAGAGGGAATTTACCTCTCGAAACCAGGAAATGCCCCGGATTATGTCCTACATGAGGTATAACACTCCTCCAACAACACAGGTTCCTCAGACATCAGCTGACTCCATCGGGCATTGTAATTTACTACAAGATAATTGTTCACAAGGTAATTGTATACAAGGTAATTTTTCATAGAAGGATATAATTATAACTCTCATACAGATATGACATGAATGTGCCAACTCTTTTATTTAATTTACTAATTATAGAAAGAGCAATCAAAGGAGAATTCTAGGAGCAAAACATATAGGGAATAAGAAAAATTGAAATTAATTTGCAAATAGAACTCAATGCAGTGTAATAATTAATTGAATTCTATTGCATGCAATTAATTTCCATCTTTTTGACAAGAATATTTTGCATTATTATCAAGTTTTCCACAACTTAAAGAGTTGTAAAATAGAACAAATACCATGAAAGGCAGAAAAAAGTTGGATGGGTGAGTCACTCAGGATACCCACTATTTTTGTTTACCCACTTCAGTCTTCACAGTTTTGCTGACTCTACTTAAAAGAAAAACTAAAACATTTTTTCTTGCTAACAAGAAATTACTATCATGGGGACAAAGCAGGATGAAAGCTTTCCTCTAGTCCTAAATCTAAATGCCTTATCATCTCTTTCTACAAGAAGAGAGCAAGTAACTTCATTCTTTTGTGCATTGAATAATATTTCCAATTGTAGATATTGCCAACTCTTTTAGAGTCTATCTTTTCTCTCTTATCAATACCACATTAGTGAATACTCCTTCCCACAGGAGTTCCCCAGGAGCCTAGTTGTATTATAGAGTATCCTGAATAAAAATATAAAGAGCAAATCTTTTTTCACAGATTATAATTCAAAGGGAGGGGGAAAAAAGTTCAAATAGTTTTTAAACAGATAAGAAGGTTTTAATTAAACCCACCATGGACAGGCACTTCCTCTAGTCTTCATCAATTCCAAACTCAAGGTCATTTTTATTTGACAAACTTGAAATTGTGATAGGATTTTTTAAAAATTTGTTAACCTGTGATCACATGTGTCTATAAGTCCTTCCTTGGAAATTCTGCAGAGTTATTGACTCGTGGGGTTTAGCAGGGTCCAGACAAGTATGAGCTTCTGATAGTTTTCAGTAATATCACATCCCAGAGCCTCAAAGCTTCTGATTGGAATTATCACCACTCCTAAGAAAAAGAACCTGAAGGGAAACATAAAAATGTCTGTTTTTTAAACATTTTTATTTATTTTTTTAAATTTCGTTTCAGTTGAAACATGAAAATGTCTTAATGGCCATTGCATTTTTTTTCTGTTCCTATAATATTGAAACAAGAAAATTTGTTTAATGCCAATCATTTGCATGATAGACTGGACTGATTAACAATATAATTTATGTATTTTAGTCTTCCCCAGGTGACAACTCTACTAGAACCCCTATCCAGACAGAACTCTACATTCAAGTTGTCCTTTTTGACCACATTTCCAGAAGAAAGACTTAACTACCAACACGTTACATGGTCCCCTAATGGCTTGCTAAATTTGAATGAATTCTGTAACCAGAAACAACTTAGAAAACAAGTGAGTCCTGTAGCTGGGAGGCAAGCTGGAATAATAAAAGTTGATAAAGAAATTAGAAAGAAAACCATAATTGTGACTCTCTTTGTGGGGTACAGATCTTAATCTGACTTGAGGTTTTTCTAAATTTTTCCCTCTAAATCCTGAAGCTGATTGTAACAGTTCTTGGGAGAGAATCTTCTTGCTACTTATTTTGTAGCTCAGAATTTCCAAAACAAAAATACTCCAGGTCCTACTATTGCCAAATATAGAGGTCTGGAATCTGTACCAGGTGGCAGTTCTATCTACTAAATTTGTTGAATATTGGGAAGTCTGAAATTGAAGAACAAGAGTAAGAAGATTTAAATACAAGGTTTTCAATAGCTCTGTCTGAGGAAATAAAATCTCAAATGTTCCATGAGGTGGTGTATAAAATGAAGTGTTTGATACACTTGTGTGCCTGGACAATGTGAACCCCATGACCATGCAGCTGAGAAAAGGAAATCTAAGTGAAACCAAAAGATTTTAGGGAAGTGAGGACTTCATTAGGGAAGAACATGTTTTCCTCACGTGACACTGCAGGTGGCTTTTGTGCCACTTGTGATTTAAAAATTAATATTTGAGTCTTCCTCTTCTTCCCATTCTCTTCTCTTTCTAAGCAATCCAGTACTGTGGCCATTAGTTGGGGCCAAGCAAGACAGAAGTCTGCTCAATGTGTGGGAATGGGAAAGCCCAGAGCAGGGCATCAGAGCTCCAATGGGGGGAGAAAGGTATATTCACAGGGGGGTGATGGCCTGGCATAATATTGGAGATTTCATACAAGATGAGGAGAGTGGTATTAAATTAGAATTAGGTGTATGGGTGTGATCTCATGATTTTCAATATATACAACAAATACAGAACATATGTTAATGTTTTATGATGCACTTGCCATTTCTCTGTTCAATAAGAGGACTTCAAAACAGCAACACCCAATCAATGAGCACACATGGCACCCAGATCTTGGTTTCTCACCACCATTTTCTACCAAAAAGAAGCAGTCATCCTTGGGGAAATGACTGATTCCAGGGCTGAGGCAGGGAAAATATGTGGATCTAGAACTTCTTTTTGTGCCAGAAAGCAAAGAAATTCTTGAAAAATGAAGGGATTTTTCAAAAGGAAACCACATCCACATTGAAAAAGTTCCTACTGGCCAAACCTGGGACAATTTGGGCATCAAAATAAATAATGAAAAAAAAAACAGGCAGAAAATATAAAACCATGAACCCATACTCATCTATATAAATGAACAAATGAATAAATGAAATGTTTGATGAGGAATGGAATATTTACATAATATCTCCCACAAAATGTGTGTTAGTTACAGAGGGAATAATGGAAAAAACTGGAAGTCACCACTTTCAACAAGCGATGGAAGGGAATATATTTAGTAATGAAGGAAACTGAATTTGTCCCCCAAGTAATGTGCAAGAGAATAACTCACCATCACTTTTGTAATAATCCTGCCAAAGTTGCATAACCTGAATATGATCAAGAGGAAACTTAGAAAAAAAAAAATCCATAGACATTATGCAAAATAACTGGCCTGAGATCTTCAAGTTGTCAAGATCTTGAAAATAGAAGCTTGAAAAGCGGTCTCAGACTGAAGGAGAGACACGATAATCAAATGCAACATATGATTCTGCATTGTATCTTTATCCTATAAGAGGATACTGGAGACATCTGGTGAAAATTGAAGGGTTTCTGAAGATTAGATGGTGGTAATGTAAAAATGTGTGTCCTGATTTTGATGATTATGTTGTGGTTATATTAGAAAATGTCCTTGATTGTAGGAAATTACACTAAAGTGTTTGGGAGTCAAGGGGCATCATGTCAGCAAATTGTAAATATTCCGGGGGTTTTCTTTGTGTTGTCCTTGCAACTTTTTTGTAATTCTGAGATTGTTTTGATCTTAAAAAATATTTGATTTATTGCATTTGTAAATTAAAAACTCTATTTACTTATATTCTAAGTATTTTAATTTTTACTATCATTTTTCTGATATAGTTTTTTATAGTTTAATTAACTAAATTTTTTTAAACATTTTAGATTTTGTGATTTTCATTACATTCAATTTTCTAATTACTTCAAAATTTTAACTAGGAAATGAGCCTTTGTATACATTTAAATAACTTATAAATTTAAGAATTTAAATGTATAAATAAAAAGACTCATAGTCTCTTAAAAGTTTCAGTATGGCTTATAAATTTATAAAATTTTAGTTGACACTCATGTCTGAACTAATTATTCAAATATCACATTTTAAATTGGAAGGATATGTGGTAGTTTTCATAGATGTTTTAACTATTTAAAATTTTTAAAAAGATTTTATTTATTTATTTGACAGAGAGAGGTCACAAGTAGGCAGAGAGGCAGGTGGGGGGTGGGGTGGGAGCAGGCTCCCTGCTGAGCAGAGAGCCCAATGAGGGGCTCAATCCCAGGACCCTGAGACCATGACCTGAGCCTAAGGCAGAGGCTTAACCCACTGAGCCATCCAGGTGTCCCACTATTTTAAATATTTTTAAATGTAGGTATTTAAAATACTTAATATATTTACAGATTATTCCCATATTTAATCCCAAGGTTTAAGACACTAATCATTAGCTTCTGGACTGAATTTATGGATAGTGAATACTAAATGGAGGTTTGAGTTGGGTTATGGGACATACTCATTTGCTAGGGCCTCCGTAACAAAATACCACAGACAGGGTGGCTGAAAAAACAGAAATTTATTTTCTGAAAGTTCTGGAGACTGGAACCAAGATCAAGGTGTCAGCAAGTCTGATTTTTCCTGAGAGTGCTCTCCTTACTTGCAGATGGCAGCCTTCTTGCTATTTCTTCACGTGATCTTTCCTCTGAGCAGGTGTCTTTCCATGTATCAAAATTTCTTCTTATGAGAACACCAGATTGCATTAGAGTCCACCCATGACCTCATTTTAACGTAAGTCTTTAAAGGGCCTGTCTCAAAGTACAGTGCCATTCTGCCAATGCTAAGCCAGGTCTAGACCTCCAAGGGTTCCAGGTTTATGCTGTTCAGATGTGGGCTGCCTTGCTGTCTGAGAGCTGTGGAGTCTCGAATCATATTACCTAACTCTGTCATCTGATTGGGGTTTGCAGGACCCACCCAGGTCGGTTGATGCTCAGTGAATCTATGTAGGGTTTCATTCTACTGTGAATTGTTTTTATATTCTTTCTACCAGCAGAGCCATGGCACCTATAAATATTTAAGTGGTTTCTGATTATATTGAGTGTATTTTTCCTATCGTGCCTTGTCCTGTGGTCACAGGTCTAAGGTCAAATGAATGCAGCTATTGTAGATTTGAAGTTCCTTTCGTGGAAGCTTATTGAGGTGACTTTCTCCCAGTAAAGAAGAGAGTAATTCGAGAACTGCTATGCCTGAATACAGGCTACCCTAAGAAAGTAATTTTAACTTGACACTAATGGTGGGATGCAGGACCAAAGGGAAGGAGTATGTGAAATGCATGTGAGAATCAGCAGAAGGACAGTGGGCCAGCAACACGGCACCCAAAAATGGAAGAATGAGTGAGCGACTGAAAGGAAATGAAACAAGAAACTGAGCAATGCAATAAAGAGGAAAGAGCATTAAGAACCAGACTATTTGGCAAACTGATGTTGATAATTGGCCAAATCATTTTATCTCTTCAGACTCTGGCTCTTGAAGGTCTCCTCAAAATCCAAAACATCTCTGATTTCCCTTGCTGTTTTTCTAATCTATTTATAGACTCCCTCCGCGGAACAGAATAGCCTTGCGAGTTAAGTAGAATTTTCTCCAAGTGACAGTTCAAGTGTGTTATCCAAGACTCTGCTTGCAAGTGACAGAAATCCAATTTGAGCCTTTATTAAAAAACATGGAGGCGTCTCCCAGGACTAAAGAAAGAACGGAATATGTCTGCATCCCAGGAATAATCCTATGATCATAATCAAACACTTGAATACTATTGAAACTCCTGCTTTATTTCATGGCTGCATTCCTCCTCTTTATTTCGATGGGCGGTTTCACACTCGCTGCCTCCCTGCCTTCCTCTTTCTCCCTTGTTCTTTCTTTCTCCCTTTTTCCCTTTCTGCCTCTTTCTTTCTTTCTTTCTTTCTTCCCTTCTTTCTCCTTCTCCCTCTCCCTCTACCCCTGCCCGCCCCCCGGCCCCCCCTCCCTCTCCCTCCATCCCCCGCCTTCTCCCCCTGTCTCCTTGCCCTGCCCTCTTTCCTTCCCTCCTTCTCTTCTCTCTCTTTCCCAATTCCGGAATCCCAGAAAAGGGACCCCTGACTCAGCTTTACTCAGGAGCTAAAGCCCCCACTAAAATTTAAAATCTAAAGTGATCAGGCTCTACAAAATTATGTTTCCCACAATACGAGCAACTATGATAATCCTGCAAATGGATGAGAATCTTCAGAAAAGCAGGCAGTTTGGGGACACAGCAATGCTCCAGTTGAAGGGAGCAGCAAGAGCATGTGGGAGACAGGAAGGGGAGCAGCACCCGGGACACTCGCCCAGGAGCAGCACCCGAGACACTCGCCCAGGTACTCAGTCACTCAGCAGCAAGTGACTTCTCCCCTTTTCGCTGACGGTTAGCAACGGAAGAAAACAGCGTGGCAGTAGGACTGATGAAGATCCTCTTCGTGGGTTATAATGCAATTTTCTGGGATAAACAATCACATAATCAAAACGACCTGACATATGACCAACGTCTTGAGTGTTATTGTAGCTCCCAGGATAATATGTTTTGAACAATAGATAATAACCATAAACTTCCTTAATCTCAAGGAAATTAAAAGGAAATGTATACTCATTTATTTATGAAGGACCTTTTCTGAGCCAGATTCTTTTCTAGGGGCAGAATAAAGAATAAGGGGTCCCCTCCAGGAATTCACCAGCTTGGAAGAAGGAATCTAAAGACGGAGGTTTTTCTAGTTGTCCCTGCCGTTACTGCTGCAGTAAATGATTTTCCCCTCAGCTACCAATAGGTTGTCGTAGATAACTACATGAATTGACCGAGACTTTCTAGAATCATACTGTTAAACGATGCTGCTGCTGATTTACTGGGAATACCACTTGGGAAGTATTTCCCAAAGCATGTTCTATAGCATACTAGTCTTTTAAAAGAATCTGCCAGGGCGCCTGGGTGGTTCCGTCGGTTAAGTGTCTGTGCTCGGTCAGCTCAGGTGGTTATCTCAGGGTCCTGGGATCGAGCCCCACGTTGGGCTCCCTGCTTGGCGGGGAGTCTGCTTCCCCCTCTCCTTCTGCCTGCCACCCATCCTGGGCTCTTTTACTCTTTTTCACTGTCAAATAAATAAAATATATATTTTTAAAGATTTTATTTATTTATTTATTTGACAGAGAGAGATCACAAGTAGGCAGAGAGACAGGCAGAGAGAGATGCGGAGCTCGATCCCAGGACCCTGAGATCATGACCCGAGCCGAAGGCAGCGGCTTAACCCACTGAGCCACCCAATAAAATATTTTTTAAAAAAGTATATGTCCCCCCCAAATTTTCTGTGATTGACTAAGTGACTGTTACTGATTCCAAGAGGCCCAAAATAGAGCTCTACAGGCTTGTTTAACCTAGGTTCGCGAATTGTCCCCTGGTCAACATCCCTGTTTTCACATGAAACACCTCTGTTACTGGAGATTTTTTGTTGTTTGCAAGCCACACACACACAAATACCTCACACATTTAAACAGGAAGATGTACATACTACAATCCAAGAAAGAGTTGAAAAGCAAGATTCAGGAGAGAAAAAAATAAAGAGGAGTTCTGGGAGCCTCTCTGATGAACACGGCCAGTGATAAAGCTGAGCTCCAACTACTTCCCAGTCTCTCCGTCTGTCAGGAGAGGAAACTTAATCAGCCCCACGAGGGGCAGGTGCATATCTCTGGATCAGTCAGCGGTGGTCAAGGTCGGAAGGGAGTCCGAACACCTAAAGGTCCGTCTCTGTGTCCTTCTAGAGCAAGATGACTTATCATGAGCTGGGAAGAAAGCTCTACTGTGAAATCTCTTGAAACTAGCAGTATATCACACACTGTGAAAACCATTAAGTATGATGTTGACTCTTGATTTAATATTCATATTTTAATATTAGATGGAACTATACTCCTATTTCCAAATTTGCTTTAAGACTTAACTAGGAATGAATATCAATGTTTCCTTCCAAGTGCATTTTTGCCACCAATGGAAATTATTATTAAAACTAAAATCAAGTTAGATGATATGGTACATGTATAAATTTTGATATACATTCCAGGTAAAAATGCTTCTTGAGCAATTTCTTCAGTAAATTGTCCAAATTGGTTTGCTCATATATTATTTGAGATTTTTGCAATTCTAGTTATGAGAATGCTTTCAAATGTTCTTGTTGTTGTCATAATCTGAAATTTCCTAACAACATATGATGTTGAGCAATGCCATAAATTTTCCATCTGTGTATTCTTTTTTGGTAAAGTATCTGTTCCAATATTTTGCCCACTTCTTAATTGGACTTTTTTCTTACTGCTGCTTTTTAAGAGTTCTTTGTAAATTGTAGACACAAATCCTTGATCAGTTATGTGTTTTGCATATATTTCTTCCCAGTCTGTGGCTTATCCCTTCTTTCTCTAAAGTATGTAGCTGTTTTTAAATACTATCTTTAACAGATCATTTTTTAAAAAATCAAAGTAAGGTTGGATTTTTCCATATTTCAGAAAACATTTTATGTAAAAACTTGGATTATCTTTTTTATTAAAGATAACTCTCAATAGTAAAACCACATAGCTCAAAGCTTTTCAGAAGAAAAAATTTTGATTATCTTTTTATTAGAGAAATTAAAGTTTTTTATTTCTTGAGCTAATTTTGAACATTAAATTTTTCTCTGAAAAATAATCTACTTCATGAGGTCTTCTAACATCTTTTCATAGAATGGTACATAATATCTGTTGTAATATATTCCCTCTGTACTTTTTGTGATATTAAATGTATAATTTCTATTTTTTTAATTTGTGTCATACCTTATCTCTTAATTATAATTGTAAGAGATTTGACTTTAAAATGCCTACCATTTTGCTTTTGAATAGTTTCAGATTCTGTTTTGAATTAATTGTTTCTATTTTTGTTTTTCATCATATCCTTTTCTATGCCTTTTTTATTGTTTTTCCCAAACTTTTTGAAATGCAATTAGTCATTATTTTTATTTCTGCTTTTCAAAAATAATGAAACGATTTAACACAAAATTTTTTTTCGGAGAATACCATTGGCCACCACCGACAAATTCTGAGAATTACTGTTCTCGTTTTGTTTTATAAAGACTCCATACTTGCATTATTTGCATTAGTGTTTAGCCCAAAATTTTAGTTGACTTTTGTTTTAATTTCTAAGTAACCCTAATTACTTTTATCTATGCTTGTGAGCATGATTTCTAATTTTATTGCATTGCTGCCAAAGAACCTTGCCTTTACAATTCCCACTTTGGGGATTTTATTGATATTTTCCTGTAACTTAGCTTACAGTTAGCTTTATTTTTTTTAATGTAATATTTCACAGATGGTTGAAAAAAATGCATATTGTTTATTTTAATGTTCATTTAAACTGTAATAACATGTTATCCGAAAACCTATATCGCTTTTTTTATATATATACATGCATATACAGGGGTGCCTGGGTGGCTCAGTTATTAAGTACCTGCTTTTGGCTCAGGTTATGATCCCAGGGTTCTGAGATCGAGTCCTGCATCGGGCTCCCTGCTCAGCAGGGAGCCTGCTTCTCCCTCTCCCACTCCCCCAGCTTTTGTTCCCTCTCACTGCGTCTGTCAAATAAATAAATAAAAATCTTTAAAAAAATTTTTTTAAGTACAAAATACAAATAAAATGAATGTACACATTCATTCATACACGTACATGTGTATGAATGTATGTGTTTTGGACCCTCAAAGGCTAACAGAGATATGGCCAAGTTTTTTTACCCTGAATAGTGTTTAATACGTCTTATAAATCTAACAATTTTTTTCTTAATTGATTTTGAAACTCCTCCTTTTGTTATTGTTATGGGCATTGTCCGCATGGACTGTACCTGCACTGAAAGAATCTTTGATTTCCTTTTTTTTTTTTAACTTCAATCCTATTTTTTCCCTGAATTTTAAAATATCAACTTTGCTTTGCTTCTGTTTTTATTTGTCTGGTAAATGAGTGGCCCATTTTATTACCACTTCCAACATTTTTCAGTGTTTATTAATGTAATCTGGTGGCTTAAACCCGGGTTATTGTCATTTTTAATAAATCCTGTCTTTTAATAATATTCATCAAAAATTAAAGTTAATTTTGTAGCAACATTTATGACAATTATTCTTGCTTCTAATTTTAAAATGTTTCAGTTGTCACTGTCAGTCCTGTTACACCATGAAATTCTTATTCTTAAATTCTAGTTTCATCAAGTAACATTTTTCTTGCTTATTCTTCCTGTTAATTCTAAAATATGTTCCCATTCTCATAGCAAATAATTCAAGTAGAATTGAAAAATAGATGGAAATAAAGGTCCTTTCTCACAGGCCTGTGCCAGGATGGGACATGTGAGATCCCTAGCACACACTGTTTAAGGAGACAATCAGGTTTGTACCTTAGCTACGTTTTCACCTGACCCTAGGCCATCCCTGCTTCCCAGTACTTGCTCCACTGCAGAAAAGATACCACTGCTGACAGTTTGTCTCTCTAGAAAACGGTGTGAGTGTGTGAGTGCATGGCTTTTTTTATTTTTTCTTTGATATTTGGTATTGTCGCTACATACGGTTTCCCATTGCTCCACATTTAGGATGGGGTCACTTCAACAAATATTTATCAAGAGCCTCCTGGTGCCTGCTGTTGTAGGCCTTTAAACAAAACAAAGACTCGATGAACACGAACATATTTCAGTCTTCCAAAGATCTGCATGCTCTTCCAGTATATGGATGGACCATAATGTTTTCAACCATTTTAACATTGATGATGTTAAAGTATTTGTTGTATTAAACTATGGTTTTCTTAACATTTTCTTCCATGTAGAAATTCTTGAATATGATACTGCTGGATCAAAAGGCAGGTGTGTTTGCTTAAATGTTGAGAGATATTAACAAATCGCCTTTCCAAAGTGTTGCACCAGTTCATAGGCCTAAGGTGAATATGAAGGTGCATCTTTCCCTCCACGGATATTAGATATCAGCTGTCTTTTCCTTTCCTGTTTCTCTAACAGGTAAATATTTGTACTCCACTGCAGTTTTCAAGTTGTATTTCTTTAATTATAAGTGAGTTTGCACATATTTTTATATATTTATCAAATACCTTAATTATCTTTCTGTGTCATCTTGTATTTTTTAATTTGACATTCTTTATATTTTATTAAATTCTTTATTTTTTAATTGATTTGGAAAAGTTTGGGATATACTGTTTTTTTTTTCTGAAATATGTGATGCAAATGTTTTTCTTAGTTTATTGTTATTTGATTTTCTATGGTTGTGCAAAAGGATTCAATTTTTAAGTAGTCAAGTTCAATTATGCTCTATTATTAATAGCTGTTGTATTTCATGACAGGAAGACTTCCCCACTGAAAGATAGTAATCACTTTTAAATTTTCTTCTGGATACTTTTGTTGTTATTTTTAGATGTAGATTTTTGTTGACTTGAGATTTATTTTGATATAAAGAATGATAAAGGAATTCAACAACTTTTTCTTAAATAACTATTAATTTGCCCCAGTATTTTTCAAAATAATCCATTTTTTCTTGACCAACTTTAAGTCCCAGATTTACCATAATAAATTCACTCCTTTTCTTTTGTTCAGTTCTAGTATCTCT
Source organism: Mustela lutreola (assembly GCF_030435805.1). NCBI lineage: Eukaryota > Metazoa > Chordata > Mammalia > Carnivora > Mustelidae > Mustela > Mustela lutreola. Next base: position 2,174,818 of record NC_081290.1, on the reverse strand, counting down.
GTATTGTGTATTGCTGGGTCACCACATGCTTTAATTTCTTTTTTCTTATAGCTTTTAATATCTTTTAGGTCAAGTTCATCTTCATTCCATATTTTATAACAGTTGAGGCAATGATTTTTCTTTTCTTTTTTTTTTTAAGATTATTTATTTATTTATTTATTTGACAGAGAGAGAGAGATCACAAGTAGGCAGAGGCAGGTAGTGAGGAGGGGAAGCAGGCTCTCCGCTGAGCAGAGAGCCCGATGTGGGACTCGATCCCAGGACCCTGAGATCATGATCTTGGTCGAAGGCAGAGGCTTAACCCACTGAGCCACCCAGGTGCACTGAGGCAATGATTTTTCTTTACATTATCTTTAATATAATTTTTCAAACTTCAAGAGCATATAAGGATTACATAGGCAGTTAAGGTACGCATTTAACATAATACCTGTCACACAGTAAATAATAAATCATAGCTTCTTAAATTAATTCTCCAGTGTAGTGAATCCATGTAAACCTGTGCTTGCTGCCAGGTGAAATGTCCACGGTCTCCACTTACTCTGCACTTGGACGTTGCTTGGATTTTCTGCCCCCACTTGTTCCTCCGCCACAGCAGAATCGGTACAGCTCTTTGTTGAAGCTGTGTATATGGTGTAACTCTCCTGGACTGAGGTGGGACTTTCTCCTGCGCCCATGATGCCACACACTGAGGGATAGCATGATAGTGGTCATTCCTGGCAGGAAAATTTGCCAAAATGGTTCCTCTCTTGCCCCAGGGTTTTGTGCCTGGAGCACACAAACACACCACTACAAGGAGCCCCTCATCTTCTTTTCCAGTACTTAGGAATAAGAATCGCGGTAGCCATGTCAGAGAGCAGTACTTTTTAAATTGTTTTCTTCAGGATCTTGACGTTAAGTTTAAAAGCCTTACGGCTATCTCAAAGGGCAATATATATAAGCCAGAATTAGTGAGCTTACAAGATTCTTGTGCATTTTCATCTTTCTGTTTCAAGAAATACTTTATTTGGACAAATTATAACATTATTTTTAAAATAAAGGTGGGGAAGGAGAGGACAATGGAGTAGAGAGACTCTTGTCCAACCCTCTTGTTAGTCTAGACCACGGCTTCTCAATATCGGCACTATTGATGTTTGGAGCTGGATAATTCTTGGTTGTTGGGTGGGGGCAGAGTATCCAGTGAGCTGTAGGATGTTCAGCCGTATCCCTGGTCTCTAGCTGGTAGAAATTCCTCCACAGTTACGACAAATGGGAAGGTCTGCAGACATTGCCCCAAATCACGTGGTGAGCAAAATTGTCACAACTGAGAACTACTGGTATACATCAGGCTTTTGTACAGTAAGGCCATATAGTGGACGCATGTACCCCCTCCACATCTTCCTTCAGTTTGACAAGTTTGCTTTTGATAACAAATTATGTTTCTCAGTCCACTTCATCAGACTTTGATTAGTAGAGGTTCCCTCCAAACTGTGTAAGATTTAGTATTTTAGTGTTTGTGGGGTTAGAAAAACCGCATCAGGTCCCCTCAGCTTGATAGTATTTAATACCAGTCTCCTCGAAGACTCTAAATTGTACGTTACTCGCATAATAACAAGGAACCTACTTATCAGTTAAGGATGATCAGCAAAAAAAAACCATTAAACAATCAAGCAATGTCTTCTCATTGGTGTTTCAGCCCCCAGAAGCCTATCAAAATGTGCATAAGAAGTGGTACCTGGTTACTGCAATGTTACTCTTCATACACTCTTGGCTTTACTTCTATGTCTCTCTGCCTGGTTAGTTTGGATCCTTGATTTCTCTAACATTTCACCTGCTCTCTTCGTATGCTTTAAATGGATCTGTGGATACTACCAGCTCTTGAATCCGTTTGCCTCTCCCAACCCTTGTCACTGATGGTGCCTATGATAATAGTATCTATTTTCTACAGATCATAGCTGTCAGTTTCTGAGGAAGGATAACGTTTCATTTAATTTTGAAATGACTTTTAACAACAACAAGAAAACCCAACATTTGAAAGCTTTCCTTTTCTCAGAAATAATTTCCTGCTTAAGAAATATAAACATTCAGCAATATGTTGTGGCTACTTCTTTCAGGAAATCAAATAAGTAGGTGTTTGCTAATATGATTATGTAATAAGTAATATTTAAAAGTGAAAAATAATTCTGCTTTTTTTCTTGGCACTTTATTTATTCCATAACTAGCATATAAAAATGAAAAAGAAAATGCACTTACTAGACAAGTTATAACCACAGGACAGAGTTAAAAGATCAGTGAACTTATAAAACAGATTTTTAGCTTTTAATTTGCCAATTATTTTTAAATTGGTCACTGTTTCTTTCAAATTATCACTCTAAGAAGGATTAACTGTTATAATGATGAGAAATTCCAGTGTAAGTTCAAAAGTGTACAAGGAAGCTGAACACTTAGAAAGTCAGATATATTCTGGGGAGGAGGGAGGCGGATGGAGCAAATGTAAGTAATAGAAACTGATGGTTCTGGATACCTGCACCTAAAAGCAAATTTTCCAAATGATTCTGCAGCTGTTACTGCTCCCCGTAACTGCTCAGCCTTCGCTCTGGCGCAAGCAGGAAGGTACCGTATGGCTTCATCCTCCCAAACCCGTGATGCCAAGCATTGCAGAAACCGCGTCCTTAGAAGATCCAACTTCACCTTCTGCTCTGCTTCCCCCTGCAGTGTACCTGCGTTTTCTACCTGCTCTGACCCCTTTTCAGTGGCTCAGCTCTTTCATAATTCTCTGGCTAAAGTCATTTTAGAGTATGGTACCAGGCCCTCTCACGCCTACAGGTTTAGGACTCGTTTGTAAGCACTCCTTTATTTAACCCTTCGATTAGAGTCGGCTCACAGCTCAGCTCTGCAGCACCCAAAAGCCTGTGTCTGAAACTGCCACATAACGGAATTTCTTAGAGAAATGTAAACAAATCCTTACTAAGCACCTGTTATATGCCAGGCCATCTTCCGACCACTGGTAGGAGAGCAGCAGACAATACAGTGAAGCCCCTCACCCTCAGCCGTCTGACCTTTCCATAAGGGAGACGACAGACAAAGGAACAGCCAAGAACAGCATCATTCTCTAATTTAAAACTGTCCTTCTGAGACTGAGAGACAACTAGAGTATAATATAAAGAAAGCAATGACTGAGGATCCAAGATCCCTTCTTTTGTGTGCCATTTTAGCAGAATTTTGTGAAGTAAATCACAATATAAGTTTCTGAGCTTTAGTTTCCTCACATGAATGTAGGGATAATAATACCCACAAACTCATATGATACCTGAAACAATCCCTTGCGATAAAATATTGAAAAAAGAAATTATCTACAAGGCTAAAGTCATCTTCCAACAATACATTCGTTCCCTAGCAGTAATGTCTTCTTCGAATTATCCTCTTTATGGTTCCTGAAAAATTCAAAAACACCCCCAAGTGCAGGGTTCTTCCTGTTGCCCAATACAAAACATGTCCTGATGTTCTGTTAACTTCAGCGGAACGTCAGTAAGCAATGGCAGAACAACACAGGCAAGAGGCCAGGAAAGAGGTGGCTAAAACCTAAAATTAAATTCAGATGATCCTATCTCAACTGTAAGCATTTTGGAGAGGCAAACCTCAATACCCTGATCTTAGACTGGGATAACAATTTTTGATATTTTGAAATGTTTCTTTGAAGTAAATGTAACTACTTTTTAAAAATGCCAAAGAAATTTACTAAACATAATGAAATTTAGGGCAAAAATATTAAATGCCAAGTCATATTCTTACAATTCTGTGTGAGAGTTGACAATATAAAATAAGAGTTTATTATAAATTACAATTTGATATGGGGACTACCAATTTTGCTGCTTTAATTGTAGTTACTTGACAAGATGCAATCTGTTTTTTATTTTTATAATAAACATTATGTAGAATGTCTTATCTAAGTTGATGTATCGCATTAGCAGGAGTTATATGCACTGCTGGGACACAGGGCCCTGCATCTTTACCGTATTTCTAAGGGTCAACCTGTCTCCCAAGATTCAGATGCATGTTTCCAACTGCCTGTTGAATTTCTCTGCCTAAATAATTCACTAGCACATCAAGCTTAACAAATTCAAAATGGAATTCATAATTTTGCTTTCTTAACCTTGTCCTTCTCCTGACATTGCTACTCCTGCTGATATCCATCAGTACCCGGGAACTTCAACTTAATTTCAAAGACCATCTATTAGATCTCCGGTTTCTGTGTCAATCTTTTCTTCATCTCCTGTATCAACCCCTTCTCGACATTCTCACTACCAGTGCCCTAGCTCAGTTCTATACTGTCCCGTCTGTAGGGCAGACTAAATGCAACCTCATCAGTTACTCAGGACGAGTGTCTTCCCGGCGTCAATCCGTCTTCCTTGTGGAAGATAGACTCCTGGCTTTCAAAGATGTTCATGTCCTAATCCTCAGAACCTGCGGCCGCGTCACCGTCACCTTCCACGGCAAAAAGGAACTTTGCAGATGTGATTAAGGTTAAAGTTAAGCTGGGGAGATTATCATGGATTATTCAGGTCAGCCTAACCTAAGCAAAGATTCAGCAAATCAAAGGAATTTTTTCTCATGTGATCCAAGGACAATGTGACTAAATGAAAAGGATCAGAAGGACATAAGGCTACAAGTTGAGATGAAACAAGGGGACCAGGAGGTAAGGGTGGTAAGCAGCCTCTAGAAGCTGGAAGAGGAAGGGACAGGACAGGGGAACATTCTCCTGTGCTGCCTCTGGAAAGAATGTAGTTATAGCTACACTTAGATTTTTATCCAGCAAGACCTGCCTCAACTTATGACTTACAGAACCATAGGATAATAAACCTGTACTGTTTTAAGCCACTCAGTTTGTGGTAATTTGGTGTGGCAGCAACTGAAAATGGATACTCATGTGCTGTTAGGTTGATCAGTTTAAGAACATCCCTACCCCCTTATTCCCACTCAAGACTTTGTAGCACCCCGTGTCCTGCCAAGTATAATTCAGATGCTTCTACCTTACACACACAAGATTTTGTCGTTTCAGTGCAGACATCTTCCAGTATGTCCCTTCGCCAATACACACAGAAGAAATGTCTATAAGCCATGCCCTGTATCAGTTCTCTACTTTTCCACCATTGTGCCTTGGCACATCTCTTCTCTCAAATGTGCTTCCTCTTCATATCCACTTGCTAAGATTCTGGTTGTCCTTCAAGTTTGAAATCCATAGCCATGTCCTCCAAGTGGCCCTCTCTGATGTCTCTAGCTGGAAATGAATCATTTTTCTCTTCTCTGCCTTCTTTACCATTGTATATATCTCTTAATTTTGTTTTAATTTCTATCTTTATGCAAAAATGTTGCTTTGTCTTTACAACATATATGAGTTTTTTAAGAACAATCTTGACTTTTATCTTTGAATCACTAATACTCTGATTTCAGGTGATTGCACTAAATAAATATCAAGAATTCTTCTGTTGAGCCAAAGGAACAAATAAAGGATGAAAAAATAAATAAGTGGAGAAAACAACTAATTTTATGTCATCTCCTCTCGACCATTTTAAAGAAGACCTGGTATAATATATCTGGTCTGTTTTAAAAGGAACACTTCAGATTCTAAAAACCAATTTTACTAAACTATCTTTATGGTACTAAAGAGTAAATATCATATTATGGTCCACAAGAGGCAGCACTAGTAAAAATCTTCTGGTGCAACAGTGTCATCTGGGCCTATCCAGAATATACAGTGTGGTAAACCTTAGAGATAATCTTTAGACCATGAACATGCTTGAAGTCTGAACAATTTCCCTATGGTTGATATGATTCTTTACGGATGTTCCAATGTTTGTTTCTCCGTCCTCTGATTTGCTTATTTTCCTTATTTTGAAAATGACAAGTTCGTTGTCTCTAAACAATGTCATCCCAGAGCCCTGGGCAGACAAAATAAGTCAAATGTGCCAAACATATGCATGACAGGGGAATGATTTTCCCAGAAATGATAACCACATGAAAGTTCTCAGAATGCCCTCCTGGGCTGTGGGACTTTTTAGCCAAAGAAAATGCAAATTGTATGGGCTGAAATAGGAATCATATAAAAAGAAAAAGAATAGGAAACTGGTTCAGTATTTTTTAGAAAAGAGAATTACTTCTTGACATGCAAAATATCTGCATTATTCTTAAAGAATATTGACTCTACTTCTAAAATGGAACTGTTGGAAAATGGTATTTTCATGAAAAAAAAATCACTATTGTTGGAACTAGCAACACTTAGAGACATGAAGGGAGTCGTAATTAAACTGTATTGGGGAGATAATTTATTGAATGCCTGCTCTGCTGGGCACTGGACTAGGAACGGGGCACACCAAAATTAATAATGTAAAGCTTTGCCCTCAAGAAGCTGAAGTACTAAGCCAATTCAAACTTGGTTAATTAACCAAGGAGCTAACTGGTTTTTGATGATTTGTGTCCAGTGAACTGACTTATGGGAAACCAACCTGCCTCTGAGAACTTCCAAGAAGTTTGGGGAATACCATAGTAGGAATAGATAATTAAATAATTTTAGTTAAGTGGGATAAAGCAAAAGACAGACGTTTTCACAAGATTACATGATAGACTAAAGAAGAAGTCTCTAGAAGCCTTGTTGGCCAGCTAAGACCCAAAGAAGGAAATATCCAGGCAAAAGTGAGGCATCTACGACAAAATGGTTAGAGAGAGGACAGGACGTGTTTGAGGAACTCTAAGGGATGAAACCCTCTGGCACATACGGTCTGAAGTAGAGCGGATGCCTAGACCTGAAGAAGGAGACGTAAACTCTAGTCAGATCACCAAGGATCTCCTCAGCTCCACCCATGCGTTTGCATTTTGTTTTTGACAAACCGGGGAGAACTATCAACAGGATTGAGGTACGATAAAATGGAAGAAAGGACATTTTCATTTTTAGATTAGATCACAGCGGGTTGGAGAGAGAAAAGGAGAGGTTGCTTCACGTTTAAGCTTCTGCGGTGATGTGAATGGGTCACTCAGTGTTGTGGAGAAGCTGGACGGGAGAGAGGAGAGGCAGGAGAGGCGCCTCAGAGGCAGGAGAGGCACCTCGGAGGCAGAAGAGGAGCCTTGGAGGAACTGGGAGAATCCTGTAAGAATCACAAGTCAGCGACAGAGGCCCGGAAAGAAGGAATCAGTGTGAGCAGAATTTTGGAAGTCGGATTAACATGATTTAGAGATCTGTTGGGAATGAGGGAGGAAGAAATTAGAGCTGCCCCAGTGCCCTCTAGCCTGAGACACCAGGAGCGCGATGGCGTTGCAGCCGTGAAACAATGTGAAACCTGCTGGACGTGGTGCAGAGTTCATGGGGACACGGGAAAACGGCGTGTTTTATTGTGTTGAGGCACACGTATCAGCCCAGTGTTTCATAGCCTAAAGTTTCCCAAGAGCTAAAACTTTATAACTTATTAGGAAGGTTCACTTGAAATATTTTCTAGGGCACCTGGCTGGCTCAGTTGGTTGAAATCCAACTCTTGATTTCAGCTCAGGTCAGGATCTCAGGCTGGTGACTTTGAGCCCCATATCGGGCTGCTCATTGGACATGGGGACTGCTTTAAATTTTTTCTCTCCCTCTCCCTCTGCTCCCTCTCCATCTTCTTTCTCTCTCTCTCCCTCCCAAGCAATTAAATTAAATTAAATTAAAATATTTTTTAAAATTTTGCGCAGACACGTCATCAACACATAAAACAAGGTTCATGAAAGTAGACGTTGTATCACCCCCTTAGGGTGGTTTCTATATATTCTTACTTGGCAAAAGGAAAAGACATTTATACTTACAGAATACCTACTATGTAAAGGCACTCTTTTTGAGTATTTTTGCATACTGTGCCTTTTAATACTCACAAAATTTGAAGAAAATTATATCCAGGAACGTTCTGGAAACTTAGAGGTAGTAATCTCTGACTGCCACTGTAGCCTAAACCCTGTCTTTGTACATGACCGGCTCTTTGTGCCCAAGGTCATAGACTAGCATTTCTCATTTCTGAGTACAAAGTAGGCCCTAGAGTGATAACTCACACTCTGAGGGCACTTAGCTTTGTGCATCTTTGGGAAACTGGTAACCCATTCAGTCTTTGGTCATGTGCTAAGTCGAAACTGTAATCTATCTTTCGGACACTGGACGGCAATATTCTAAATAGGCTAACATCCAGTTCCGGGTGTTGGGGCCAGTGTTCCATGGGTTTGCATAACAAAGCTTCGGTTCTGAAATCCCATTTAGTCTCTGGCTTTGAGACTTGGAGAGTATGTTGCCAACAGAAAATAGAAAAGGCCGTTTGGCTAAGCCTGCCGGTCTGTCCATCCAAACACTTGCAATAGGTCAACCATATTATCCTTAATGATGGAAACAATATATGTAGTAAATTAACTCCAGAAGGCCAACAGCTAAGTTTTCTTCTAGTGAAATTAAGAATCTGAGCACATTCAAATAATTTCTGTTCCAGTGCAAAATGTGAACGTCCGTAGTTTCGCAGCACCCACATATGATCAGCATATTCTGAACTGGATGTGATCTGGGTGTGAATCTGTGTCACTGTCCCCCAAATTGGGAAATCTGTGGAATCTTTGATGATGCCGGTCTGTTTGGGATATCATGACACCAGATTAGGAACCTGAGGGGGAAGAAAGGGACAGGACACTGTCAGCTGGGCCGGAGCTTGGTATTGAGTCAGAAGGGAAAGGATTATATGTGGAAATAAGGGAAGGAAACTACCTGATCTCTGCATGTAACAAAACACAAAAACAAACAAACAAAAAACAAAAAAAGGAACTAGGATGTCATGTTCCCTTATTCAAAAGAACGAATCTGGAGTATGTGTATTTTGATGGCTTTTGTTTCTTGATTTCTTTTTGGAGATATCCAAGGACGTGACTTGCAGCCAGACTTGTACAATTCCAGAAAGTCTTGCAGAACGTCTGGGCAGGGCAGTCACATGGGCTAAACTCTAAGAAAGTGCCTCACTTCCTCCAGCTTTTCAGAGATCACCCTTGACAATGGATTCAAAATCAAGACTAATAAATAAATTACTGACGCCAGCCATGTGTCCTGTGAGCACAGTTCTTGGCCATTTCTCTTGGACAGTGTCTCAAAATGGTAATGAGGAAAAGCACCATGAGGAATTACATTGAACCCAAAGCACCGAGCGAAGCTTAGCTCTCCAGATGCCGTCAGAGCTGGGCTGGCTTCATTGCAGCTGTGTGCTCGGGCCAGAAGGGATCATTCTCATCCATAACTGCTTGCTCTGCTAAACTCCACCCCATTCTTACAGGACAAAGGATGTTTTAAAATACAGGAAAAAGAATTACACCTTAAAACAAACAAGAAAGTCGCACCAGCAGCAAAAACCCATTCCCCTGAGAAAAGTATATAATGTATGTTCACCGTTGACATGTTGTCTTCTGCTTTACGACATGATTTCTATGTGAGTGGGACGGAGGTTGCAGAGAACTATAGAAGCTGTGGAAATGTTAGAGCCAAATCAACTTACAGGTGAAAAGGAAAATACCAGAAAACACATTTTTTTAGATTTCAGGCCCTCTAATTTCTAAAACAGGGTGGAACTGAGGACACTCATAACTTCTCTGAGTAGCTGATTGCCAGTTCCTGGGCAGACAGCAATGTAACAACAACTTACTAAAGAAAGATTATATTTGGAAGTAACAGAGTATGTGTTTGTTTGAGCAGTAAGGGAAATAAAAACTCATGTCTATAATTGCATCTATATTCTCATTTGCATTTTTATACATGTGGTTTCCAAGAAGCTTGAAAAGTGCTATTTCTAGCTTTTTTTGTGGAGAGGCAGTGATAAGGATATGTAGGGAGGTAGTTGTAGAGGGATGTTCAAATAGGTTACTCTCCACAATCTGGTGGATCCTAAGCTTGGCCCCATATTAGACATAAGTGGGAAAGTCTTTTAAAAGCGCACATTCTAGGCTCCACCCCAGCTCTCGTGCATCAAGATCTTCAGGCACTGGCACATTCATTTACTGTCATTAAACATTGCAGGAGAGCCCTTGTTCGTCGGAATGCTGTGGCCCAGCAGGCAGCCCTCTGGGATAGGCTCCTTTTAAGACAGCTCGGGCCTACCACCATCCTAAATGCCCCATTATCTTCAGGAAATGACATGCTCTATTTCCCTGCCAGTGGGCAGCTTAGCCAACGGTAGCCTTCTTTCCTCAACCTGCTAGCTTCCCACTTTCAGAATTTTCCAGGTAGGAAGCAATCACTAATCCCTACTGCAGTGTAGACTGCCAGCCACTAGGGAACATGCCCTGAGGTCGTACCTGATGCTTTGATCAAGGCCCCTGACGACTTCAGCACATAAATCTCCAGCCTCATTAATTCCAACACATGCCCACCCAATTTCTACAAGTGTTTCTTAGAGACTGTTACTTGGCTGAGAAAAGAAACACCATCTTCCTCTCTCTGGGGGAGGAAAAAAAAGGTCAAAATATTTTCTACTCTACATTTCTTTAGAGAATCAATCTTTCTAAATCATAATTTTCTCATCGATATGCTGGAGACAAATCCTGCTGCTTGGGAGACAAGCCTATTCACCATGCAAGAAGAGATAAATTTAGTAATTCTCTTTAGAATATGGGAATACTTATGTCTTATTGTTTTCAGCTTTAGCCAACATTCAGGATGTCACTTTTAATTTCCTGTTCCACAGATATTTAAACTCTGTAAGCTGAGTTCAATAATAAAAAGATTGTAATGGTAAATTTTATGTGTCAACTTTGACTAACCATGGAGGAGCCCAGATATTTGGTTAAACATTATTTCTGATGTGTCCACGAGACTGTTTCTGGATAAAATTGATATCAGAATCAGTAGACTGAATAAAGCAGACCAGCCTTCCCTAATGTGTGCAGGACTCATCCAATTCACTGAAGGCCTGGTTAGAACAAAAAAGCTAAGAAAGAAAGAATTCTCTCTCTCTCTGCATGACTGTCTTCAAGCTGGGACATGGGTCTTCTGTTGTCTTCTGACTTGGACTTGGAGCCAATTATTGGCTCTCTAGGTTCTCACACCTTTGGAGTCAGACTTGAAGTGTACCACTGGCTCTCCTGGGTCTCCATCTTGTTAGCCACAGATCTTGGGACTTACTGGCCTCCACAACTGTTTGAGCTAATCCCATAGAATAGATAGAGAGAAAGGGAGATGCCTTGATTGGTTCTGTTTCTCAGAAGAACCATAATAAACGTAATTATTTCTCATCACTCCCTGCTAAGCTGATTCTGTGGGCCCGGGTTCTCTTGCTCACACCAATCCCCACCCAAGACTCCATTAGGAGAAACCTATCTTATAGCTTTTCTCTTCTGTGCTTATTTAAGACCAATCTCAACTAGCTGGCACCAACTCAATTACATTTTAAATTTATCTACTATGCAGAGATTCTTGACACTGGTTGCTAAAGCTTTGGTCGCCTGACATAGTGAGAGTCGTTATACCGCAAAATTGGCAAATGTTAAAAATCAGGGGTTTTTAGGAGAGGAGATCCAGTTTTACCAATACCAGTTGGGGGTAACCATAAAAAATTTACCTTAAAACTATCCCCTCCGTAAAATCTGGACACTATAATTATGAAATTTACATAAAATAGATGTTAATAAAAAGGTTCTTAAAAATATAAAGTAAAATAGTAAAAAAAGTCAAAATAACTCTCCATTTCTCTAAGCCCAAGACTATAGCTAGCTTGGACTTAGAAACCTAGAATTTGGGAGAGGAACAGAGGAACACGACTAGTCTCTTTTCTACTCTTCTTTCTTGCCCCAACAGTCTTTCTTTCCTACTTAGCGTTGCTGTTGCTAATCTCTCTAAGGCCGGGCTTCAAGGGAGAGAAGGCGAGGGAGAAAGGAGCCAGCTTCAGGCTGCTGGTGCAAATGTAATCTGGCACTTGTTCCCGCTGACTGCAGTGGCTGCACATTGCTGTGCTCTTGTCCTGCGGGCTTCTCTTGAGGTCAGACTTTTCAGGCAGGGGACCTCCAGCTGCTGATCTCTGGATACTTCCCTGGCTGATTGCTTAGGTCATTCCCTCGGCACTTTGGACTCAGACGGTCCAGTCTACTCTCAAGTTCCCATGGCCCTTTCAAGTAGTGCTCTTAGATGAGATCCTTTCGAGATGGTTCCTGGTAGGAATTCTCCCACCCTCCCAGCCACATTTTCCCTGAGTACACATTCTTTACCCTCAGAAAATGGGCACTTGCAACCTTCTGTCAGCTCTGTTCCTCAAAAGTCTATTGCCCTTGACTTTGCAAAGGTGAGTCAAGGGCACTGTGCCTTCCAAACTCCTGATGACACAGGTCACGATCTCTCAGTAATTCTCATGAAGCTTCCTTTCCCATTTGGGCTGATGTGAAGAGGAAGCATCCACCCAAGTTCCTCTCTGTGAGGAAAGGAATCCATAAGCAGAAAAACAATCCTCCAAAACGTTGTTCCCCCAAATTTCCTTTTTTAGTCTTGTTATGGATAATGAGCCAACGGTGGCTTCTAAGTGTATCCTATATAGATGGTCTAGTACCCTGTTCTGCTATGAGGGGAGAACTTGGCACCTACTTTATTGCTCTGCGCTTTTGGAGCCTCAGCAGAAATTCTCAGATAACAAGTCATATTTTAATGTCTTATTATATATGTATCTGTAAGTATGTTTGAATTTAATACATAAACTATCGAGAAATACGCAGACATATTACAACTTAACCTTTGGGAGAAAAATACTGGGGGGATGTATGTACTTTTACTATAGATTTTTCTGTAGTATTAGTTTATTTTTACAGGGTAGATGTATTAGCATATTCTTTAAAAAAAAAAAAAAGAAGATGCTTCTGGTGCCTATTCAGGTTTGAGAACCACTGATCTCTCAGTATCCATTATTGTATTTAAGCAACTTCTTGTAATTTGATAAGTTGTACTTGTAATAAGTACAACTTATTGTACTATTTGTGTGTATTTTTTACTGTTTGCCTCTCTCTCCAGACTGTTATGTCCGAGGATTGTCAGTATTTGTTACCAGTGTATTCCTGACACTAGTAGATGCTCTTTCTTGAAGCAAAAATTAGAAATAGAAAAACAGGAACTAATAGAAGTAGTTGCCCACAGTGGGTCAGTATGGCATAGACAGGATTTGGAACAAAACTTTTCAATGTATATTTTTTATATGTTTTGAAGTTCAAACAATGTAAATAAATTTTGAGTTGTCAAAATGTCTGTGAATGGACATTCTGACCAGGTATGCTATTTGCTAAAATCTTGCTTTCTTCTCGGAAGTCCCAGACCCTATCCCAGACTAGCAAATGTCCTGCCTCCATGTCGGGAGCTCCATATTAGCATATAATCAGAATATGGCCATTAAAAGACATTTTTACAATTTAAAATGTATTATCAAAGAATAGGTCACACACACACACACACTCACACATACACACAGCTGTCTTTTAAATGTCATACGACTTAAAGATATTCTTTTTTTTTTTAAGAATTTATTTATTTATTTGACAGAGAGAGATCACAAGTAGGCAGAGAGGCAGGCAGAGAGAGAGGAGGAAGCAGGCTCCCGGCTGAGCAGAGAGCCGGATGCAGGGCTCCATCTCAGGACCCTGCGATCATGACCTGAGCCGAAGCCAGAGGGCTCTCTCCTCTCCCTCTGCCACCCCTGTTCTCCAGCATCTTTCCCTCCTTTCTCTCTCTGCAGAAAACTTCCTTTTCGCTTTTCTTCTCTTGCCCCAACCTGCTTAGTTCCTCTCCTCTCTGCAGTTGAATTGGCATGGGACTTGAGCAAAGTCCTCTTGATAGCTAAAATTCACTTAATTCACACCCAAATTCGGTTTTTTAAAACCACGAAGAGAACTGCAGCGTTGCGGAGTAGTGAACACTGAGCTCGGACTCCGGAGACCGGGTGCGAATCCCGGTTTTGCCAAGGAGCAACAGCTATGTGGGTGAGAACGAACAGCCTCTCGAAGTCTCGGTCTTCCTCTTCATGGGGAACCCACCCGACCGGGGTGCTGAAGCGGGAAACATAGTGAGAATGCGGTACAAGAAGCCCACTCAGACGAAAGGACTGACAAGCCCCTCTCTTCTCGTAGTATTTCCAGATAGTGAGTCACCTTCTGTCAGAAAATTCCGGAAGAATATATTATACACATATTCTATAAAACAATTTTGTCCACTTTACTCTCTTGTGAGATCATTTAAAAATTTCTCCTTCTTTGGGCAAGGCAATGTTCAATTCCTGGCATTTCAGGGAAACTCTGTATTTGTCTTTAGGTTGTTGACTGATTCAGTCACTCTTTGAACAAATATTTATTGAGGAAGTAGCAAGCACCGGGTCACTTTCCAGGGTTATTCCGTGTCACACTCACCACAGCCCTGTGAGGTACACAACATCCTGCACTTTAAAGGGAGCGATGCTGGGACGGGGGCAAACCGAGCAGACGTCTGTCCAAAGCGTACACAGGGTTTCTATCATCATGTCTTCATGAATTAGCTTGTTCCTTCAAGCACACGGGCCAGTAAACACCAAAACCTGTTTTGACCTGTTTCTCAGTGGTGCCTTCGGAACTGTGGAAAGGCACTGGGGAATCACTGGGTCTGGGCTGAGAACGCTCGGTTAGATTTCCACCTCACACTGCCAGCGCTGTCGGGAGCCGGGAGCCGGAACAGGAATCAGCCACCTCCCACGTAGAGGATTTGCCACCTGCTGGCAAAGTTTAGCAAAAATTGTTGTTCTCTATTAAGACAACTTGCTTTAAACAGTACTTTTCCTGGCTCTAGAGAAGGATCTCAGCTACTTCCAACGATCAAGACAGGCACATTTTCATGATACTGAGCTTGGACGCAGAGTTTCTAGGTGCGAAGGGAAATCTCTTTGGTTCTCCCTTCCTTGAAGAAAGGGCAAAAGTGCGCCTCTCCGTCAATGCCGCTGCCTTTTGAGAAAGGCATATCCTCTGTGTGCCACAAAAACGACCTGCAAAAAGACATTGTAAAGAGTTTAGTAGGCTGAACTAGAATTGGGGGGCTTGTGGATTCATAAATCATCTGCCCTTCTGTCTCTCTGGCTCTCAAGAATGGTGTTGGCAAGTATTTTACTCTTTGGTTTCCTGGTTTTTTAACTTACAAGATACAAATTTCAGTATTTCTCACCAAGTGACAAATGTAAAGTGTTTTGGAATTTTCAGAGGAACAGTGCTTTTGCAGACACTGCTGTTTGCCAAAAAACCTGAAGTTGAAGTCTGAAAAAGTATGCGACTTTAATTAAATGACCAGGCAAGAAATGTATCATTTCTACATCATGGGCAGGTATATAATTTTTTTTAATTTTACATTACAATAGAACTCTGCAGCTGAAACATATGTAATATTGCAGTTTGGGGCTGGGATGAGATTTTTGTGTGGAGTGGGAACGAACAGGGTCGCTCATTCTCAGATAAAATGCACACAGTCAAGAGCTCCATGACTGTCTCTGAGACAGATGGGAACTCCTGACGCACACCAGGCCACTGTTCTTCAGCAAAGAAAACAAAAACCCAGGTGCAGAATGTGCTGGAACCAAGCAGATGGGCCTTCCAGGTTGTTCACTGTTTACGAGAAAGAGGAACGGAGCTCTCCTCACTGAGTGACCACTCCTCCTGCGGATCTATTTCCCCCAGCTGGTCTCAAGCAGAGTATCCCCCCCCCAAAAGGGCCAAGCAGCAGCTGTCATTGACCTCTGCCCCTTCAAAGAGCGAGGCTGGGTGGCCGCTTGCACCCTGTCAAGATGTGCTAATTGCCTGAATGCTGAGCATCAGAGCCCACATACTAGGACAGCGTTTCTATAGTGGGGCTGCCTCCCACACATCTTTCTCTGGCCCTGAAGTGTTTTAAAGGAAAACAGTTTCCATCTGTTTCTTTACAGATTACTGGCATCTTTTCCATCCAGTTGTATGTTATCTGCTCCCAGTTATGTCTGAAGGATGCTATTATCTGGGGAAGGAAAAAGCACCGTAGGAAGAAGGATCTGGTAGAAGAGGGAGGGTCCCCCAGACAGCGCTCCTGTGCCCGGCGCACGTCCCTTGTGCACAAGCATGGCTGCGTCAGATCGTCGCCACAACCGCAGAGAACACTCCTGCGGACCCTGGGCGGACGGGTCAGCTGGGGCTGGGGACACTGCTGCTCACTCACCGCTCTCCGGTCTCTCCTCTCCCCGTCTCACGCTCGACACAACCTGGCCAGGCTCCTAAGAGGAGGTTCGGATTGTTTTTACTCCAGTGCCCTTCCCTTGGCGCGCCAATGAGGAACAGACTCTTCTGTCTGCCTCCTAAGACGTAGTCTCAGCCCGACTTTCCAGATGTATTCTAAACTCCTTGCCAACCCAAGCTCTCCGGCTGTATCCCTGGTTTCTGCTCTCCCTCCTGCAAATACGACTTCTCTGACTCATCTGTCTTACCCTTTATTCTTGCCTCCTTCCAGGGAGACCTGACTGTATTCCACAGATCAGCACAAAGTCCTCTCCCCCAGAAAACCTTTTCCCTCCCTTTTATATGTGTCAACTGCATTATAACTTATTATGTTCACTTGTAGCTCATCAAAACCCATTACAGATGATGCCCACACTGAAAACCATCACTAAAATGCAAAATTATAATCGTCCTCACAGAACATTGCATTATGCATCATGTAAGGAGAATTAGAGAAAAGAGGTAAATTTTTAAAATCTCTTTGGAGCTGTCTTGAGAGAGAAACAGAAAGAGGAGAACGGAGTCACATTAAAAAAAAAAAAAACATAAACTAAGTATGGAGATAATAATATGACATTGAGTTTCCAAGTAAGGATCTATGTGCGCTCTGTCTTATCTAGAGGCGCGAGATCAACACCTCTACATTCTAAAGAGATGGCTCAGGTGCACGAAAGCTAACGTTGCATCCCTGCGAATGACGCGGACCGACTTGTTATCTCATCCTACCATGAGCAGAGACGTACTAATAAGTGTTTAACAATAGGCTCTGGAATGAAAAGGGCTCTTGGTCTGTAGTTTTTGCCAATTTCTTTAGGGTAAATACCTTCATCACTAATATTTCAATCTGAACCTACTGGTGTGACATCGCTGATCATGGAACTAGAAGAGATGGGCACTTTGGGCTCTTCTGAGCTGGTACAAGCCCCCTCCACCCCTCACTCTAAGTGCCAATTGTTGTCCCGATTCAGCAGATGAGGAAACTGATTCAGAGGTTTTATAACCTGTGCAAGATCAAGACCATCTGACAGACATATGGAAAGCGCAAGCCATTAGCGTGTCCCATTAGATTGCAAATCTCACTCTTTCCCGCGAGAGCACACCATCTGAACAACGTCAAGGACTTAAGTCACTCTGAGTCCCCTGATGTTTCTACCAGGAGTAGGGAAGCAAGACACAAAGGAGTAGTCACACGGCAGACAGACCTCAGTAAAATGTGTCAATAGGAGAGACATGTCTGGTAGCATCGAGTGATATTTCTCAGAAAAATAGAGAAATGGAAAAAGAGAGAGAGAGAGATGAGCAGGACTAGAGCTGTTGCCTCTCACGTGATGTCCCCCCAAGCCCCCAGACTCCCCAAAGCACTACTTTCTCTTAGTCACACACTGATTTCTCCTTGTAGTTAGTAGTTTTTCATTTCTCATTCACCCCTTCTTCCTTCAGTCGCTCCTTCCGTGCACTTCCTACCTGCCGCCCAGCCTCGTTCCTTGTCACTCTTCCCCCACTATTGTCTTATTGTTGTTCTGCCATCAGTGAGGCTCTGGACTAATACACAGCACTGTTTTCCAGTGTTGCCCATCACCGTAACTCATCCTGCATCGTCTGGAAAGCCACTGGGTCAAGAAGTATAGTCCCAGAATCAGGATCCGTTAATGGAGTAGACAGAAGTGTGTTATGAGGATCCAATGGATTTACCCGGAGGCATAAAAAAACACACCTATTAAAAGTTTGGAGGAAAAAATTCATTTCTGGGGTATTGAGCTGAATTTTGATTCTTCTCAATAAGCACAAACCAAGGTAAAGTCTAAATGTCGATGCATATAACTCTCAGATCCCAGTATCTTACAGAGAAAAGAATTATAATACTGTAAGGCATAGACAAAGTACACATCCTCTTATTCCCATCATGATCCTTCCGGAGCTACTCCATTTAACACTAAATGCATTTCTAACTTAACCTTCATAATTAAAAGGACCAATTCTCTGGTAGCTGCCCGTGCACATCCAACAAAATACAGAACAACCCATGGCAAAAGGAGGCATTCTGGTTAAATCAAATGAGGCTTTTAAAAAGTCACATACTCAGGGATCACTTTGTAGCCCTTAGCTTTTGTCTAAAATATTCCCCAGGGGAGAATCTGCCTCCTCTCGCACCACGGCACCCTCTTTACATCTCCCATTTGTCAAGCCGCTTGTCGGCACGCAGGGCTGCCCGAAGGGCCTGGCCTTTGTCAGAGTCTCATCTGGGAAACACAGCAGAGCTGCCTCACTCCGGCACAGCCACCTCCTAACAGTGAACAGACCCAGCCCCTGCGTGACCCGCCGCGCCTGACCCACGCTCGCAGCTCGGAGCGCTCTGAGTCGCTGTGACACATCTAGCTGGAGGACCATTAAAGAAAATGGCGTAAGAGAAGGGACAAGAGACAGGACGCAAGACCTGGCCCTGAGTCTCTCCAGGCCTCCGTTTCTTTTTCCGGATCCTTAGACAAGAGTCGGAGGATTATAAGGTAGTTTCTAGCTGAGAAACTCTGTAACAGAAGTAAAAACATCACCAGCCTGGGCTTTCCTTTTTTTTAGCTGTATGAAGTATTGAAAAAACCATTTTTTAAAATTTGAATCGGGGGCTGTTTGTCCTAAACCAACAAACAAACAAAAACGTGGGAGGGGCGGCTGTGTGCTTTGGAAGTTTACTTGGTCATCTTGGAAATTCTGAAAAAGAGGGATCCATAACCAGAGGTCTCAGGAAGGACGCTACCTGGCCAAGCATTGAGAGAGGGAACCTGCTACCCTTTGGGCACTCGTTATGGGTCAGATGTTGAAACTAAGCTCACGGAAGAGGCAGGGCCTGTGAGGGCAGCAGCCTCTGGGTGGAGTCACTGCCTTCTGGGGTCTAGGCCTGAGCGCTGGTCTGACTGATGCCTCGCTTCTCTGTGAGAAGAACAGCTTCCAAGAGCCTGCCTCCCGTTGACGAGGGAAAATGACGGCCTCGCAAGGGCCGTGTCAGTGCTTCCCCACAAGTACATGCTAAGGCACTGAGGTTCAGAAATGGCGAGTAATTTGCCTCCAAAACATAAGACTGTAGAAGGAGGTAGAGCTTGTGTCAAACTTTGATCTCACTAACTGCAAAGTTATATTCCCTGATAGTCCAGGACACAGCGGGGCCTCATCTAAAGACTGTATCAGAATCCCTGGGGGTGTCTACCCGTGAGGTAGGTTCCCTGACCACAGGCCAGATCTTCCAAATCTGTGTGTGTGTGTTGCATGGCAAAAGGGGCCGAAATCTAGTTTTGTTCTGTTTTGTTTTTTAAACAAGTTTCTTGAGTGATTGTTTTATGCATTCAAATTTGAAAACTTTTGCACAATACTATATGGCCTTCCTAAATAAAACTTACAGGAACCAGATATGACCCCAAATGCAATCATAGAAAGAATTTTAACAAGAAAGATCAACACCAGGAACATCATAACACTCGAGGAGGCTGACCAGTCCATTCCCTTCCCGGCACAGGAGAAACCAAAGTCCTCTCGGCAGGGGCCGACGGAGTGAGCATGGAGTAAAGGCAACGCCATCGGATGCACGAGGAGTAAAGTTGGTCTGTCTCCACCAGGGGCTCAACTCGACAAGGAGAACCAATTTGCTCAGGGCCGTCCGTCCATGGCAGCCACATCGAGTTTTGCACTGATAATTTGCTCAGGACTGTCGATGGCAGCCACATCGAGTTTTGCACTGATAAATTCCTGCTCTTTTTCTCCCCGGGACCAATTCCAATCTCCTATTGATACGCTCTTTATCAGTCAGGTGCAGTAGCGCTGACTAAGCTACGGTTCTTGTTTTTAGCTTCTGAAGAAACAGGTGAGATACTTCGATTAGAATGAGACGCCGCCGACTGCACTGGGCAGTAGGTTTTCAGATCATTCACACAGCTGGCGCTTATACACGCTGTTCTGAGAACCTGGCTTGTGTCCTCTTATTGATCTTCACAGCAGCCTCTGAAGGAAGTGCTGTTCATTGTCCTCACTCGACAGACACAGAGACTGAGGCACCCAGAGATGAGGTGATCTTCTGATTGTCACACGGCTGTCGGCAGCAGAACTGGGGTTTGAACATGTACAGCTGCGCCTCAGATCACGCTCTTATCCACACTGCCCTTGCTTCTAAGCTATCTCATATGCTTATTTTTACTTGTATTTTTTGATGGAACACAGATCTCTATATCTAGGTGACATTTTAAAGGAAAGATTGTGTCTGTAACAAAAGTACAATGTTTTTGTTTTGTCACATGCATAAGAGAATGACTTCAAAAGAAATTAAATTGCCTTTAGAATACCCGCTTCTCTTAAATTACATACTGTAAATTCTACACATAAATTATCACTAGGAATATAAAATCAACTGGATAAAACAGTGTGAAATAAGTGAATCACTTCTTTCCCTAGTTATTTCATCCCACCAGATGTGGGTCTAGATGTTTTGACCGATAAATCCTTTCAGAATCACCAGAACTTAGTGATTCACTTAGTCTAAGTGAACTTAGACTTTCTGTGTCATGATACTATTCTCACTGCATTACTGATGATGCTGAAGATGGCTTCCAAGTAAGCTGAACTCGTGCATACCTTTTACATTTATTTTAAAAAGATTCCTTCAAAGATCAATGACATCAAGAGATGAGGGTCTGCAAGAATGATAACAGGCCAGATACAAGCTCTGTTTCTGTTGTTTCTTCCCTTTTATATGAAGATGCAACTTACACAACATCCTGAAATTTCAAATAGAGACAGAGTTATTTGAATTTTCCAAAAGTGATTTAGGAAGCCATAATCCCTCTTGGAGTTTGAAACCAGACCATGTTTCTTCTTGAAATGTTTGTCTTATTTTTATAAACAAATTAAAAGAGCAAGAATTGGAGCACCTGGATGGCAGAGTCCATTAAGTTAGTCTTAGGTTCAGCTCAGGTCATGATCTTGGAGTCACGAGTTCGAGCCGTGGCTCATGTTCCACGCTCAACGTGGAGTCTGCTTAAGTTTCTCTCTCCCTCTCCCTTTTGATGCTCCCCACCATGCTCTCTCTCTCTCTGTCTCTCAAGTAAGTAAATAATTTAGAAAAAAATGAATAGTAAATAAAAAATAAAAGAGAACGAATTTCTCTTTTCCCCTTCACATTACTTTGATTTTAATTGATTGCTAAAGAACAACTAGTCTACAATATTTTACTTTAAGAAAATCTCCAGCAAATCCCAATTGAACACGCAGAACATACTATAATGCTGCATCAAGTTGAGATTAAAGTTCATTATAAGTAATACAAAGACCATTTTAGACTTCCTGCTCTACTAGGTAAGTCAAACATTCTATCAATTTATGCATTACCAAGAGATTAAACATTACAACCAAATCAACACAAGATTAAATGATTCAGATCTAGGTGAATGACTAGATGAACACCATTACCACCTTGATAAAAGAGTACCAAATACTCTTTCATTGTGGAGGAAGAATCTCAAATCTGTGTCATGCATAAAGTCTATGGTTAGCATCTTGAAGAACATGTATATGACACTGTATCTCCCAAAGTTTTCCAAGACAACCTTGATTTCAAACATCCTGCCTTACTCTCCCCTTGAAATTACTGAGTATCTCCCGTCCACAGCACTATTTGTCAAACTATGTATCCTGGTGTTTCGTTTGGAAAATACGGTCAGAATAGGCTTTTGCTTCATTTACCATCAATGAGCTTTGTGAGGGTTTCCTTTCAAAATGTGTCTCACAGAACCTGGACTGAAAGAGTCTTACAAGGGTCAACGTTTCTGAAGCCAGATTGCCCGGGTTCTTACCTTGCTCTGTGAGCCAGGGAACCAATTTAGCCCCACTGAGGCATAGTTTCCTCAACTGAAAAATGAATACCTATTGTGTTGTTAAGATAATTTAGTAAGGCAATAGTTATTAAGGTCTTAGAATAGTCCTTAGTACATATTAACCTCTCAGTAAAAATTAGTTCAGTATTTTAACTAAGCTATTAATTTAATTGATGATTAGATGAGAACAATACAGAGATATTGCCATTTTACTTCAAAAATCGCTCCACACTAGGGATACCTGGTGGCTCAGTCAGTTAAGTGGCCAACTCGGGGTTTCAGCTCAGATCATGGTCTCAGGGTCATGTGTCTGAGCCCCGAGTCGGGCTCCACACTCAGGGGAGAGTTTGCTTGAGAGTCTCTCTTCCTTTATCCTTCCTGCCCATGCACTCTCTGTCTCTGTCTCTGTCCCTCTCTCTCTCAATAGATACACTAATAAATAAATATTGTTTAATGGTTTCATACTATAAGAAGTTTATAGTCACACTGTGGAGTTGTTGATATAATTTAACCCATTCCTGGAAAATTATCTGCCTTCTACCTTGCTTTTGATTTATAATATATAACTACCATATTGTTGTATAAGTAGCTTAACAATTGGAGAAAACATTCTTTTCAGTTTCTTGTTGCCAATATTTTATACCATTAATTGCGCATTAAAGGAAAACCATCCACGGGGGCATTATCACATCTGCTTCGTTATCTGTCTCCACAAGTTTTTAAGTGAATGGATCTGCCTCTTATACCAGGGCTGAATTATTTCAAATATCACAACAAAGATATGTTTGTTTGCTCTTCTCTTCTTTGGGCTAACGAGTATTAATGCACGTTTAACATCAAATATTCTATTTTTAATGTTTAATAAAAGGTTGGCAAATGAAATGTCAATATGGCATATTTTTAATTTGGGATAGGAAATATTTATGCATGATTTTTCCCCCCAAGGAGGACCTAAATAGAAGGAATAATGTGGAAAAGTGTATGACCGAGACAATCTGAATCTAACAAATAAGACTCCATTAATTCTTGAGAACTAATTCTTTTTTTTTTAAGATTTTATTTATTTATTTGACAGACAGAGATCACAAGCAGGCAGAGAGGCAGGCAGAGAGAGAGGAGGAAGCAGGCTCCCTGCTGAGCAGAGAGCCCGATGCGGGGCTCGATCCCAGGACCCTGAAATTATGACCTGAGCCGAAGGCAGCGGCTTAACCCACTGAGCCACCCAGGCGCCCGAGAAGTAATTCTTATAGTCAACAACTACAAAGGTCCTAACTGTTGCTCCTGGACAACCAGTTCTCATGAGCCCACTGTGGAAGGACAGATGGTGCGGCATGCGGGAACCAGCTGTTTGCTGAGGGAGGTCAGAGCACTATGGGGGAATGAAAGGTTTATTCAGACATGTGCAGAACAACTGTAAAGCACACAATCTTTTTTTTTAAGATTTTATTTATTTATTTGACAGACAGAGATCACAGTAGGCAGAGAGGCAGGCAGAGAGAGGAGGAAGCAGGCTCCCTGCAGAGCAGAGAGCCCGATGCGGGGCTCCATCCCAGGACCCTGAGATCATGTCCTAAACCGAAGACAGAGGCTTAACCCACTGAGCCACCCAGGTGCCCTAAACCACACAATCTAATCTAAGCACACTAGTCATACAACCAACAAGCCTCACTCATAACAGGAATTAAAGAAATCTGAGCCGGATGAAGAAATAATGAATGAGTTGGATCGTGAAGGTCTAAGAAGGTAGGAAATGCAAGGTAATGTGTTTATGAACTTTTTATTTGTTTGGTTATCACCGTAATGGCTGTCAATTTACCTACCTGTCTCTAAACCTCAGTTTCTTCTTTAGGAAAATATATATAGTAATAATACTATAAATTAATACGCCTTCCTACCCCAGAAGACTGTCGTAAATTTCAAATGAGGATACTCTGGAACTTACAAATGCTGTACACAATTAAGTAGTTTTTGTTTCAGTTCCTTAAAGAAAGTGAAAAGCCACTGGTATGTTTACACAGATTTTTTTTTTCCCTCTCAACCCACCTTTCCATATCTAGAGGTGTGGCGATGCAGTAAAGTGTGGAGTGTTAAAGGGAGAAATCGTTATTCCTAGGGAAGGCAGGTGGAGAATCTTCAACTCTCCTTCCCTCTGATGGTTTAGAGGGATTGTCTGCAGAACCTGGGAAATGAGAGAAGGAAGTCAGCATCGATTTCCTCTGCGAGTCCAGCACCGGACGGCTTGTACGGAGCAAGGTGTGGCCCTGGAAGAGAAAGGTGAGCGATTGCAGCTGGCAAGTTGAAGAACAGTCATCGCAAGTTCAAGGTGTGAGAGCACTATCAGTCCAACGGAGCTGTTTCAAGCCTCACTTGCACTCTTGCAAGCACTGTGTGAGGGATGGAGCCGGCCCCGCCTGAACGCAGCAGGAAGACGGATCAGAAGGGGGAACCACAGTTTCCTGTGTTAAAATATTAATTATTTGTGGGTGGTACTTTTTAAACATAGCCATGAGTTGCTATTGAAATGCAAATGTGTGTTTATTGCCCTGAGGGAGATGTTATTAAAAAATTAAAAAAAGACAATACCCAGAGCTGGAAATTGCCCCCTGGGCCAAGGGCAGATGTTGGGCAAGAGCACAAAGTCTCTGGGAGGACAGGAAGAAAGGAGGAAGGGCAGGGGAAAAAGGTCAGAAAGAAGTAGACATCCCGTGAGAGCCCATTAAAAAGTCACAGCTGAGCCCAGTCATTGTCAAATCCAAGAAGGATTCACAAGATTCAACGAGGACAGTAGTCAGCGGGTGAGGACTGACAGACACCTCCCCGCGGGAGCAAGTACTGCGAAGCCCAACTGTTCTGCCTTCACGGTGGGAAATGACTCTGCACCTGGTGAGCCAGCGACCAGCTATGCCTTCCCCAGCAGTAGAAGTTGGCTTCGAAATAAAACAGCCTCTGAGCACCCGAATACAGAGCAGAACACCGGAACCACTTAGAGAAGCAATAGAAAAGAGACAGAAAAAGCCGAGTTTTGAAATACTTAGTGGAGAGGTTTTCCACTCACCTTTTTTGCCCACTGGATGGTGGAAGAAGAGAAAACCAGAGACTCACTAGAAAAACACCTGAAGAAATCAGGGGAAACCAAACATCAAACTCCCATTGCTTCAGCCACACTGGAAGATAAATAAAAACAACAACTAGAAACAACTGAACAAACAATTAGAGATACAGGTGGACTTAGAGGCACTCAGTCAACCAAGCACCACGGCTATTTCCAAACAACTTGAGTATATAAAAGCAAAATGTTGGGGAAACCCCAGTCCCTTATAGGTTGGCAGGAGGCAGAGCTGGAACTACGTTCCTACCTGCATGTCTCCTGTAGACTCAAAGCTCCTCCGTAGGTGACGCCAGCACGGTGACACGAAGTGTCCCAGAAATATGTATTTCTTTTTTTAAAAAAAGATTTTATTTATTTATTTGAGAGAGAGAGTATGAGAAGGCGGAGGGTCAGAGGGAGAAGCAGACTCCCCACGGAGCAGGGAACCCGATGCGGGACTCGATTGCGGGACTCCAGGATCATGACTGAGCCGAAGGCAGTCGCTCAGCCACCTGGGCCACCCAGGCGCCCCGTATTTCATTTAGAAGTTACACCCAAGCCAAATGGAATTGAAAAATCGGGTTTTTAATTGATCTGTTCAATCAAAAATGATGCATGAGTGCTTCCTTACGTCCTGTGCCCTACAGGATCCTGGGGTAGCGCCGTAATGAGAGAGAGCATAAACTTTACAGTCAGACTGTAGACATGTAAGAGCGTTGGTGAGACACCCCTGTGAAGTTCATACCTTGAGGTAGTCAGGCTTTTTTTCCTTAATCAGATGGACGACAAGGAACCATGAAATGTGTTTTTATCAGAGGAAAGGCAGAAGCAATTTATACTGCAGAAAGATTGTGGATCAGGTGTATGCAAAATGGATGGATGGGAAGAAAAATCACGAAATTGAAAGGTCAGGGAGCCGGGGTGGCTCAGTCCTTAAGCGTCCGCCTTCGGCTCAGGTCATGATCCCAGAGTGCTGGGATCGAGCGGCACATGAGGTCTCTGCTCAGCGGGAAGCCTGCTTCTCCCTCTCCCACTCCCCCTGCTTGTGTTCTGTCTCTCACTGTGTCTCTCCGTCAAATAAATAAATAAAATCTTAAAAAAAAAAAAAAAGAATTTGTAAGTTTGGAAAACTGTTTCTTGAGGTTGCCACATTAACTTAGTTGTCAGGACATAGAAATATGAATACGAGTGTCAGTGAGAATATTTTTAAATGGATCAGATCTTTAACAGAAGAACTGGCAAAAGTTGGGAATAATTAGAGACAGAGGATACAAGAAGAGGGGAAGATTGCAAAATGATGAAATGTTTTCAGTTACAAGAGCCCACATGATAGAGAATAATTTGTGCGTGTAAATGACCTAGGTCATTCTTAGAACCATAGAAAACCAAGAAATCAGTAACTTTTCCTCAAACCGGTGGTAACTGATAAGACACGTCAGAATGCTCACAGCTTTCCAGGCACCGGGGTCAAGAGTAGCTCCCAGGCTCCAATGTTACTTATCTTAAATTCATCGGTAAGATCCTTAATGTTAACATATGCTGCATTAGAGTCAACGGTTTGTTTTACAATTCGTGGAGATATCTTTCATTACACCAAAAAAAAGTAAGTGTTGGAGGAAGAAAAGCACATTTGAGAATGACCCCTTATTTATTCTGAAGGACGTGGACATGCTGACAGACTCACCACCTTTCACAAAGCAAAAGGTCTCCTTGTCAGAACACGAAATAGGTCTCAAGGATCCCAAATGTAATGTTAGAGGGTAAAGATAAAGGATAAGGTGTGAATAACCTTGGATCAGAAAGAACAATTTTTTTGCTAACCCTGCCCTGTCCACTAGCTATGTGAGTTGAATTTAAAAAGCCCTGTGTTTTAGCTAACACACACACACACACACACACACACACACACACACACACACACAGGAGGACTTGAGTAGGACTCATTCATTCATTTATTCATTTAACATACATACTTTCATTAAGTCCTTTTTGTACCAAGCACCGTCCATGACCCTGGGGAACAACTGAAGAAAACAAGGTACCAACAGTGAAACACAAGACAAGACAGCTTGTTGGGAGCATAACCAAAAAAGACAGTCGGGGTCCCTTGGCTCTGGCAGGACTTCACAAAGGAAGTAAAAGCTGAACTCTCTGGAGGCTTGACCAGGAGTTTCCCCCACGTCCCCTGCTGAGGATGACTTTCCTAGAAGGAAGGACTGCCTGGTGATCTTAACTTTAACTTGTAAATCTTAAACTTTAAAGTATTTTCTTCCAGAGAATAATACATGTTCTTTTGAGAAGGGGTAAGAACATGTGAGAAACTCCCCTCCTTGAGAGAAATTATTAAGAAATTTTATGAAAGCTTTAAAAAAAGATGAACAAGATTCACATTCTCATATTGTCTGAGGAACATAGATCAGGGACGTTTCAAAATATTGACTTATTAATTCAGTATTTATACAAAATATATTAAGTTTTGTTACAGGTTTTTTTCAGTGTGTTTCATTCTTTTTATTCTACTGAAAAGACCTAGTTACTTGAAAAAAAAGTAAAGGATTCTGTTCAATTGTACAAGTGTTTAGAAGCTTCTTAATTTTTTTTTTTAAATTAATGTTTTGCTCTTATGATTGGGAGAATCAGGGCAATAAGAGTTTGTCTTTTGAAGTGGTAACAAACTTTTTGAGTTTGTCTTTTGAAGTGTCCTGTTCCATAATTGTATTTGTCTACACATAAAGATTCACAGTAGATCTAATAGGCAACAGTTTTTGCCATATATCTTCCAATGTTAACATTCCAAAAACGTTTCCTGTTCTTTCTCTGAGATATAGTTTACAACATATATTTTTCTTTTAATTTTTATTGTTATTGAAGTATAGTTGACATGAAATATATTAGTTTCAGGTATACAGCATAGTGGTTTGAAAATTCTCTACATGAAGCAACGCTCCTCACAGTGAGCATAGCTACCATCTATCACCGTACAAAGTTTTTACACTATTATTGACCAAATTCCCTTTGCTGCGGTTTTCATCCCCATGATGTAGTTATTTATAACTGAGGGTTTGTACCTCTCATTTTCACTTATTTCACGTATTCCATTGTAACATGTATTTTAAAGGTAGCTTTTAGAAGTGACGTGTATAGGAACAACATAGTAAGATTTGCATTAAATGATCTTTAAAATAGGATGAAGTGATACAGTATCTTGGAAGAGAAAAAGATCTTCAATTTGCTCAGTTTCTTTGTGTCAAGTGCACTAGATTATTTTATTTAATCTCTACAATAGTCTTAAGAAATAGTCAATTCTTTGTTATTCCCCATAGTCGCCTTCTATAAAGTCACTGTAAACACCGTATTGGAGAATATGGACACAATGTTCCTGGGCAAAGAAGTGTAGGGTTAGGTTCCTGCAAGCCTCTGACCACAGTTATTTTCATTAACTGATTGATGCACAGACTTCTTTATGAGTGTTTCTGTTTAAAGATACCTAATCTATTATATATTGCTGTTTTATTAACATTGAACTCACGGCCAACTTTCAAGCATAACTCACGCCTGGTAAAGTTCCTATAACTCATGTGTTTTCTCCATTATGCACATCAAGCCTTCTTACGCGTAAGAACACTAGACAGCACTTGAGCACACTTGGGGGCTATTGTGGAGGCACATGGAT
This sequence comes from Mustela lutreola, assembly GCF_030435805.1. Classification (NCBI taxonomy): domain Eukaryota; kingdom Metazoa; phylum Chordata; class Mammalia; order Carnivora; family Mustelidae; genus Mustela; species Mustela lutreola. The sequence continues at coordinate 2,145,966 of NC_081290.1, read as the reverse complement.
GCTTTTTTGGTGAACAAAAAAAGCACAAAAGTGTGAAAAAACATGGAATCCAGTAGACTGTGAAAAGGACACCTGTTTATAGTATGAGAGCTGAAATTAGGAGGAAGAGTGTTGCTTTGTCCAGCTTCAGCTGGGATCGTGCACATTGGACAACTCACATTTTTCACCGCTCTGCACATGTCCACGAATGACCGCAAAGGTACCAAACACTGATTTTGAGGATACAAACAAATATTACAAGGAGGTGAATTTGCACATATAGAATCTGCAAATATGAAGACTGATTGCAATGACTGTTACTCCTATTTAATTGGGAATTAGAGACCCAGAGAACTTAAATACTTTGCCCATGGTCATCCTGTTGGGGAATAACGGGCTCAATAATTGTGCAAAATTAGCCTCATCTACAGACTTCAACCTCAGCTAATATTTCCATATAGTCAATGTACTAGAAGTATTAGGAGCATAGTGGTTGGGCTCAAACCCTACTTCTTTCAATTACTAGTTGTTTGGCCTTGGAATCTTGGTTACTACCCCCACCCCACCCCCCCCAAGTCCGAAGATCTGCTGATGAAGTGGGGACAATAACAATTGTAATTAATTGGGTGGTTGTGGGGATTAAAGGGACTAACCCACTTCTTAGCCTGTGGAAGTGCTTGGTGACTATTAACTTCATAGACTCCACTATGTAGCCACCATATATATATTGAATGTTAACGGAGTCATACACTGAACCCAGAACATGGAATTATGTACTCCTTCCAACAACCTAGGACAAAGGTTAAAACACATTTTACACATGAGTAAACTGAGGCTCATAGAGGTTTAAGCTAAGGCTAAGTTTATTTCTAAGCTTAGTAGAGAAATCCAGATTTGAACTCAATTCTGGTGCTCGCTTCGGCAGCACATATACTAAAATTGGAATGAACTCAATTCTGACTCCTGCCAGTGTGTTCCGGATGCCTTCTCCCATTGCCTCTTTGGCCCATTGTTGTAGGATCTGTATTCGAATAATAGTTATTTAAGTGATTACATGCACCATAGTCTGAAATGCAACCCTCTTTCATCTGCTTTGTGCTCTTACATACAATTTCACACCAATCAAAAATTCTGTAATTGCAAGTACAATTATGTCAGCACTGTGAAGTATCGGTCATACTTTTATGACCATATTTTATGACCTGAAAAGGATACCAACAATATCCATATTTTTCCTTGATTTCCTTTTGAAATATCTTATCTCCATTGCTTCCTTAAGACTGTAATGCTGTAGACATTTGAAGTTTTCAAGAGTTATTTAAAGTGAGGCGATTGTGGGGCGCCTGGGTGGCTCAGTGGGTTAAGCCACTGCCTTCAGCTCAGGTCATGATCTCAGGGTCCTGGGATCGAGCCCCGCATCGGGCTCTCTGCTCAGCAGGGAGCCTGCTTCCCTTCCTCTCTCTCTGCCTGCCTCTCTGCCTACTTGTGATCTCTCTCTGTCAAATAAATAAATAAATAAATCTTTTTTAAAAATAATAAATAAATAAATAAATAAATAAATAAAGTGAGGCAATTGTGATGATTGATTTTATGTCAACTTGGCCAGGCTGGGCTGCGTAACTGTTTCATCAAGCACCAATCTAGATGTTGCTGGGAGGTATCTGTGGATGCGACTGATAGTTACAATCTGTTGACTTTAAGTAGATCAGATTATTCTCCATGTGTGGGCCTCATCTAGTCAGTTGATGGTTTTAGGAACAAAGCTGAGAATTCCCAATGAAGAAGGAATTCTGCCTGGAGACTATATAGAAATCCTGCCTGACTTCTAGTCTTCCAGTCCTATTCTAAGAATCTGAGATTCAAGACGGCAACAACTCTTACCTGAATTTCCAGCCTGCTGGCCTGCGCAACAATCATGTGAACCAAATCCTTCAAAGAAATGTCTTGAAGGATATATGATAGATAGATAGATAGATGACATATATAGATAAATGATAGATCTGTGTGTGTGTGTGCACGCATGTGTGTGTGTGTGTGTCCTATTGGCTCTGTTTCTCCAGAGAACCCCGAGTAACCCAGTGACCAAATATCTTATTTTTCCCAGGACAGAGAAGTTGTGTGGGACATGGATATTTCTGTCCTAAAGTCAAGATGGGCTTGAGTCAAACAAAACAAGTTGGTCACCCTACAATTATCTCTCCCCTGCAGCAAATTTCACAGCGAAAGGGGACATTAGTGTTACACCAATTTATAGGTTCCTTCTAATTATTGTTGGTACAAGGTATCCAGCTAATAAGAAGTCAAACTATGTTAACTTTGCACTTTACTAGGTTGTGCTTGTTCATGGTAAAGCACACATAACATAAAATTTACCATTTAAACCAACTGAAAGTTACACATCAATGTGCAACCACCACCCCATCTACTTGCAGAATTGTTGCATTCCCCCCAAATCGAATCCTATACCTGTTCAGCAGTCACTCTTCCCAGCTCCTGGCAAGTGTTAATCTGTTTTCTGCCTATTCTAGATATTTCAAACAAATGGAATCATACTTGTACAGAAACTCTAGGAACACGGATTATGAGACAGAATGAGGAAAAGTGTTTGAGGATTTAAATCATTCATTTATGCATCCAGCAACTCTTTATTGAACAGTTACTACGAACCAGATGCTTTTCACGGTTCTGAGACCATAAACGTCCCTACAGTCATAGCATTTACACAGAGAGCAAGCCTTCAGTGCAAAATGTTACTGAATTTATGGAAAAACGTCAGCAGAGGAGAAGCTGATAAAAGATAGAGGCCCTTGAACTCTGGACTGAGGAGTTCAAATGTTAAATACTAGCACTTAGACCGTCACTATAGGTTCCTGGAGCATAAAGACAGCAGCCAGACTTGGCTCTTCTTGGCTTGTTTCTGTGTGTGGAAAGAGACAGGGAATGCAAGCGAGGGATTGTTCTAAAGTGGCGGAGATACGGGTGCGGTCTGTCATCACACAGGAGGACACCGGTATGCGCCTGGACGTGGAAAAGAACGCCTTCCCTCTTTTTCACAGGGTTTTTAAAAACTCCTATCAAGATTGACTTTGAGCAGGGCTTAGTTACACATTCGGCTATTACTGCTTTCTGATAAGAAACACCATAAAACACCTGTGTTGGGTAATAGAGGCCAACAGTATCTCCTCGGGATCAGGACTTCCTCTGTCCTCATCAGTATGCGCCAGGAGTTCTTCCATGGCCCAGCGAAGAGATACAAACCGGTCCACCTCTCCGCAGGAGTAGAGATAAGTACTTGCGCAGAATATTACTATAAGATGTTACTTGGGTCTCCTTTACAATCCTATAATAAAACCAATAATAACACTTTGAACGGATAAACTCCTTCACACTGAAAGTCTCAAGTGTTTTATAGACCATAAATTCTCCCAACACCCTTTATGCGATAAAGAATAATCACTCTCCCCAATTAACAGTTAAACTAAAAACTAGCTTGGCCGAATGACTTGCCCAAGGCCACTGACGTAAGTCAGAAGTCCACTTGTTCTGGAGACTAAAGCAGGGCTGATCCTCAACGCGGGGTGCGGGAGGCGGTCCTTCACCCCAGGTACCATGCCCCCGTCCTCTCTCTTTCTCTACCCACTTCCGGCAACCTCCTCAGTCTCCCTCAAGGTGCTAACGGACACCAGTTGACAATTCTCAAGGTGCCAGCCTTCCCAGGAGTATCTGCCTTTTATTAGGTGGCTCTCGACAGCTGGCTGAATTTCAAGAACACACAGAACAAGCTCTTTGACTTGCTGAGGGAGATTCTGTTCTCAGAGCTCTGGGGTCATTCACCACTGTACTCTGCCACTAGGAGAGGAGCCTCCTTCCCCAGAGAGAAGCCGCCCCTCTTCCTACATCAACCAGTACGCTGGGGTTCTGCTTTGTCCTAAGGACAGAAATAGAAATGAAAGTCATCTTTCTGCCTAGAACTACCTGATACCAGGACCCATCTGGTCCTGCCTAAGCTTTTTGTAACTACATTCATTGTGTCCTAATATTGTTGGCAGGTATATTGTCCCTCGAAGTGTGCTGGGAATACAACCCAAACACTGCCACCAGGTGGGGTCTCTTTCACCTAGCAGGACAGACAGTTTCACAGCATTTCCAAGTTCAACAGCATTGAAGATCTCTCCTTACATGAAAAGGGGGGAAATGGAACAACTTGAAACCACTGGGAAATGCCTGGTTGCCATTGTCTTTCGTTAGGACTTAAATCCAGTGTTCTGTAATTTCACATAGCCAGTCTGTTTACACATGATTGAAGAAGAAAGTGGAAACTTAGGACATGAAGTTTGCTATATGGTCACTTGCACACCTTTTATGACCCGCATCCCTTCAAAGCTCTGGAGAAGGCAACCACACATTACGTATAAGGGCTGTATGCACGGGAGGAAATATTGAGCGTTTTTTCCCTCCCAACTGTAAGACAAGTAGTAGTGTGTTTCACTATCCAAAACGGAGAGAAATTTCTATTAACTTGAAGTTCGTCTGTGTAGCTCTGTGGTTGCTGCAGAGATGTAATAGACTATGCCCAGGTTTAAAAAAAAAAAAAACAAGGAAGCCTCTTTTTTCATCTTTCTGCCATTCTGGTGACAGCATTAGGATGTCACTGGTTTTGCCGACGTGTTCTTACTCCAGGGGCTCTCCTAAGGGACATTTAAGGAATACCTGCTGCAGGCAAAATGCTGTCCCAGGCGCTGTGCAGGACTCATGCTCAAGAAGCTGTGTTTTAAATGGACACGCAAATGTACACAAATGCCCATTTTATGTGGTCAGTTAACTTCTCATGTGTTTATGTATCAAATAATAATGGCCTTGAGTCATCAAGAAGCATTATGAAGACATTGAAATGTTTATATATTATACATTGTTATATATTTTATATAATAAATACATTATTATATAAATATTTATTTATTATAGTTAATATTTATTATGATTTTATAATAATTAAATATTAATTAAGTTAATTTTATATTTTCTATAAATAATTTATTATATATAAATATATTACACATATTTTATAATAAATTTTTTTTAAGTTTGGTTTTGGCTGTGTGTCATATGAGGAGGAAGTTTGTACCAGAGTCTTTTCAAGCAAGAAAACTGCTACAGGACAGCATTCCTTGTTGATGCGTCAGAATTCAAAAATACATATTGACCTAGCTGCAAAGGTCATCATGAATCCTTTTTAAATTATTTATACTTTCTCCAAAATATGAACTTCAATAAAAATGTGTTGCATACGTAGTATAAATGTGGGAATTACAAAAATGGAAAAGAAGCAACCATTGGTCTCATGGAGCTTGAGATCTGTCCGCTTCCAGTCGATTGAAATTCCTGCCCAGACCTGGGTTCAACTCTGTTCACGCAGCACCAGCGGGCACTCCTGCTCTTTTTACGGCTCAGCAACAGTTACTACGATTGACAACACGGAGACCTGAAATATTTATATAGCTTTATTCCTAGGTATCTTATGGTTTTGGGTGCAATTGTAAATGGGATTGACTCTGAAATATTTATATAGCGCTTGTGCAGTCAATTCATTGCCCAGTAAAAGAATTGGTTTGCAGGACCTGGCTCCTTGCCAGAGTTATCTAGATCTTAATTTTATAAGGCAAAAATTTACCCTAGAGTTCAAAAATTGAAAAACAGGGTGGAGGAGTTATAGGGGGTGATCATTTGTGGCCGAAGAAAGCTGTTTGCTTTTCTATGGGCAGATTTCCAGGGGCAGTTTAAAATGACTTCCCACAAGGAAGAAATACCAGAAAAACACCTGGAAATCCTGAAGCAAAAGTAAAGAATAAAATTAGTTCCCAATGGTGATATTTATCATTTCCACACCCCATCTGTCCATATTTCTAGGGCATTCGTCACTGTACCTAAACAACGTTAATTGATCCTGCTCAGCTTTTACATAGGCGATCCAAGCAGCTGCACCTGGAAATCTATAGGGTGAAAAGGCAGATGCTTACAAGCATGACAATGATTGCATCCGTGGGCTGCAGAGGTGACAAGTGAGATCACCTCCCGCTAACGCCTTTCAGCCCCAAGTTCCTGGAGGGCCAGTTACCTCTTCCGTCCAGTGTCCTATTGCCCACCGTCTCCTGGGCTGTATTTAGGGGAAGTCTTGGTGGGAAGGAAAAGGGGCAAAAGGAACATGGGAGAAGGTAGAGAGAGGAGCTTGAGAGGAAGGAGAGAGTCCCCTGTATTGCAGCAGCGTTGCCAGCTGAGGGAGTTTGGAGACAGGAGTCCCTGGGAAAGTTCTATGGAAATAGGAAGGAAAATGGTCTTTAACTGTTTTGGCACCATCGCTTGGTCACAAAATCATCTAAGTGTTATGCTTTTAGAAACCCAATTTAGAGGTGCCTAGGTGGCTGAGTTGGTGGGGCATCTAACTCTATTATTTTTTAAGGTTTTACTGATTTGCTTGAGCAGAAAACAAGACAGCACAGAGGGAGAGGGAGAAGCAGGCTCCCCACTGAGCAGAGAGCCCAATGCAGGGCTTGATCCAGGATCCTGAGATCGTGACCTCAGCTGAAGGCAAATGCTTAACTGACTGAGCCACCCAAGTGCCCAGGCATCAGACTCTTGATCTCAGCTCAGGCCTTGATCTCAGGGTCATGAGTCCAAGCCCTGCATTGGGCTCCATGTTGAGTATGGAGCCTACTTGAAAAAGAAGAAGGAGAAGGAGAAGGAGAAGAGAAAGGAAGAAAGGAATAAAGGGAAAAGATAAAGGAAAAGAAAAAGAAAAAGAAACCTCACTTAGGAAACTATCACCAAAATGATGAGGCAGAAAAGAGAGACGCATTTTAAGAAGACTTTTTAAAAGTAACTATTTTCCCCAAAAGACAAGAATCCGACTCAATAAACTGCCATGTACAGGAAGGGCTAAGTCCAAGAGGGAGAAATCTTCTGGTAAAAAAAAAAAAAAAAAAAGAAGGCTTTAGGAGGCCATAAAAATTCAAACACAGATTATAGAGGAAGGACGCCCTCTGGACTGCCTGCAGGAAGAAACGGGTAGGATAGGGAGGAGAGTCTGCATGCAGATCCTGTAGACAACGGGTGAAAACAGTGCAAACAGCACCCACGGAGACACCCCGAGGATCAGATCACAAGGGCTAAATTAACAGCCAGGGGAAGAACCTTCAAGGTGGGCCTGCCAAATTTCTCCTGCTGTGATGCAAGCGCAACACAAAACATTCTACCAAGGAGAAAAACAGCAGTTGTTACAAGTAAAATTCTTTCCGATTTTTAGAGGGGAAGGAGTAGGTGTCGTGGTAAATTCTGACAGCACCGTTATCAGTAGAAATTTTCAGGATGGGTGGAGTTGTAAAACACAAGCAGAAATGGGACTAAACATGTCAGTTAATTATACAATCTTAGCGCATGGTTGTTCTGCTATGTTAATCATGAATCAGGATATAAAATAGCATAAAAAGGGATCCAGTCACTTCACAATATAATTCCTTTTTAATTAAATAGAAAAGGTGAAAATAGTGTATGACCATAAAGATATAATGAACACATGGAAATAGTCTCTGTTCTAGGTATAGAAAAAGGGAGACTGAGAAGATATATCCCATGACACTAATCTTGGTTTTGTTTGTTATGATGACAGTTAATATGAAAATACATAAAACAGAGTTTCTTCCCTCGAGGAGCTAATTCTTTTTTTTTTAAGATTTTAAATATTTACTTATCAGAGGGAGAGAGCACAAGCAGGGGAGCAGCAGGCAGAGGGAGCAGCAGGGTCCCCACTGAGCAAGGAGCCGGATGCGGGACTCCATTCTAGGACCCTGGGACCACGACCTGAGCCGGAGGCAGATGCTTGACCGACTGAGCCACCCAGTGCCCAGGAGCTGACTAATTCTTATTCCTTATTGTATTTGTTTAGTCATCTTTAATTTTAATGATTAAAGTTCTAAGGAATGTCTTAAGTGAAAAACTATTAAAATGAATGCAGAAAAGAAAGGAAATAAACAAAGCTCAAACCAAATAGGAAGTAAGTGTATTTTTGTTCTGTCTATTTCTAGAGGACCACAAATTTACTGGAGGGAGACATTTAATAAAACAGCCCTTCAGCTTATCACTACGCAACTGAATTCAATTCCACAAATACGGGTTAAACACATAACCGGGGATAAAGATACCCGGCGAAGGCAGTGGGGGCGAGAGACGAATGGTTATCTCTGCCTTCAAGGCTCTTGCTTCCAGTAAGAAGTAAGATCAGACGTTACTTCTACCTCTTCCTACCCCCAACCTGTGCCTTCAGTTCTTGTCTGATTTTCTTATTTACGATCAAGAACAGGGCCAAGCATTGGGTAAAACCCTCTGAGTGACTAACTGTTCTCCGTGTAAAACATTAAGAAAACGGGAGATCCTCTATCACTGACTGGATGGCTCTCAGCAGGGTCTCCTTTCCAATTTTTCCTGGGGCTAGAACATTTTTCTGCCAGACCCTTTTCAGGCTGACTTTTCCATCATTCAGGTGTCAGCTTCTCAGAGACACCTCCTTGACCACCTCACCATCCTGGAACAGCACCCCTGCCTACATTCCCTTCCCCATACCTGCACTATTTTTGATCTTGTTCTTTTGTTTTATTGTCTCCATGGTAATTCAGTGAAATCCTTATTTTTTTTTTTGTTTGGGTTTATTGTCCATTTCTCTTAGAATATCAACTCCATGAGGGTAGGGATTTCAAAGTCTTTTACAAGGCCGTGTCTCTAGCTTCTAGAATAGTATAAGGTTTACGATGTATAGTCATTGAATATTTATGAACAAATGAGAGAGAAAACGCCTGCCTCTCTGGGTCTTACTGTTTTGACCCTAGATTTTCTTTAAAAAAAAAATAAAAATAAAAAAAAAACAAAATAAAAAACAAAAAAAACCCACTCACTCACTTTGTTCCCAGCTGCATCTCCAGCATCCAAAAGACTTATTAGTACATAATGATGTTCAGCCAAAAAAAAAAAAAAAAAATATTAACAGAATAATGACAGGATCCAGGAAGAAAAAGACCTAAAAAGCAGAAAAATCAAGAGGAAAAATATTGTTTAAGCCAGATCATAGAGATGCGTGTAGATTTCCTTGTGTTTATTTTCATAAACCTTTTGTCCATTGTTGTTTGCAAGTTCCAGGCTTGCCTCAGCTGTGTGACAAAAATCACACATTGAGGATGTGCTGTGTGTGTAAACTTAACCAGAGTAATTGAGGAAGGAGGAGCAGAATCCTTTGTGCTGTGCAGTAGTAAAAACCACGATCAGCCAGAGAAGGATCGGACAGAGAAGGATGGAGAGTGGGACAAGAGATCCAGATCCAGGTGGAGGTTCTCCATCACGGCCACCCCTGGAGGAGCCTGGGTTTATTAGAGAAGGAGCCGTTTCTTCATAAAAGTCAACAACAGCAGCATCGGATAGAATCTCTTAAACACTAAGAGAAGTCCTGAATGCTCTGGTGACTTAAAGGATTAAGAGCTCACAAGCCATTAGACTGATTAGGAAGCACTTCATGGAAAAGGGACCATTTTCAGATGGGTCTTGAGGAGCACAAACCAAGCGTATGAAAACGACACGCGAGGAAAGTCGAAAAGGACCATCCAGTGTGGCTGGAGCACAGGGGACACGTGGAAAAGAAGAGAGAGACACATAAAAATTAGGTCAAGGACAGATTATGGAAGCCTGTGAATACCAAACTGAGGTTTGGTTTTGTTCAAATTTAGTTTCTGCTTTTTGAGAATGCTTAAAATACTACTGAACTAAGTTCTAAGAAGGCCAGTCTAGTAGTATTCAGATGATCACTAGGGTAGGCAGGATTCTAAAATGGCTCTTGGTCATTTGCACCATCACCTCTGTCTTCAGTTCCCAGGGTAAGAAGGAGCTCCACCTTCAGTGTAAGAGGACGTTGTGCATATGCTGGAGGGTCCGTTTGGTGATGAGTTTATGATATATCGCAAAACTGAGTTTAAGAAATGAGGTTATCCTCAATGGCTCTGAACTCAGGCAAGTTCCTTGAAAGAAAGGGAGCTCTTTCAGGAGAAAGAGATTAGAAGTACTACATTTAACACATAAGACACTCTCCACTGGTGGCTTGAAGATAGAGAAATGACAGGTGGCCTCCAGAGGCTGATCACAAGCCCTGGTGATGCCCAGCAAGACAAGGAGACGTCAGTCCTGAAACTGCTCCGAGCTGCAGTCGGCCGGCAGCCGAACGAGCTTGGAAGAGAATTCTCGCTCAGAGCTTTCCAACAGAACCCCACCTCCCCGACACCTTGAATGTGAGATCCCGAGCAGAGAAGCCGGATGAGCCGACCTGGACCTCTGACTCACAGACCTGTGAAATAATGGCAGTGGTTGTAAGCCCCTAAGTTTGTGGTGACTTGTCACACAGCATTAGACATCAAATACAGCTGGGAGTGAGGAGGAACAGAGAACCATTCGGGGGACTCTGAAACTAGTCTCCGTTAGAATAAACTAGCAACTTAAGGAAAGAGGTTGCAGTCAAGATGAAGAGAGGAGACGGAAGGGAGATGGGAGACATCGCCTCTGTGGGCCTCAGGGACAGGGCAGCCATAGCGGTCGCGGCAGGGGAGGGGGCGCTGCGGGTCTGACAAGGGGGAACTGGAGAGCTGAGAGGACGTTCACCGAGGACCGAGGACTGGAAACCAAGAATAGTATTGGGGGGGTGACCAATCATCTCAGATGTGCAGAATTTGTGATGACAACAGCCTATCCACAAGTTTATAAAAAACGGAAGTCTAAGATCTACAGAGAAGCTTAGGAATGTTGGTTTTTGGAGTGTCTACTAAGTAAATAAATAATGCATAGCTACCGTGAGTTAACTGAGGAAATTACTGGAGAAATTAGCATGAAGTCGGATGAGGATTCCCAGAGGCAAGTCCCCTCTCGCTTCTGTACTCTTGAAACTTCCTCTGTCTGGAATATCCCATCTGAAATTGTCTTGGAAAACCACCGACTTCAAGCATCATCTCCTTCTTAAAGCAATTCCTGCCCCACACCGTCTTTCAAAATTATCTGGAGGTTCCTTAAGTGACAATATCCCTATCTCCCCAGCAGACTAAGTCTTCAGGAGACAGCGGCCGTCTTATTTCATCTGCGCATTTTCAACACCAAACCAAGTGTCAAGAGTATGACAGACACTAAGTATTTGTTGAGTGCGTGAAACAAAGATAGGAATAAGCAAAAAGATAGGAAGGAACCAGGATAGTGACACATACATAAGATAAAAAGGGACGAGTTCCCAAAAGAGGGTGGTAAATAGTGTCAAACGCTTCAAGATAAAGGATGAAGGCTCGCTGGTGGAGATGTTGGTTTGGTCATGGGAAGTGTAGTGCCTAACACAAGAACAGCTTGAGTACCAAGATCACATCACAGATGGTCAGAAATAAAACCAAGTGATGGGGTTTAGAGGTAGTGAGAAAGTGAAATGGTAGGTGAACTTTTTAAAGAAGTTCAAAGATCAAAGAAAGGAAAGTGACAAGGTGATAGCTTGTGAAATAGATAAGGAAAGGGGTTTTCATTGTCATTATTATGTTCAGTTGGCCACTGTAGAGTACATTCTTATTTTTCGATGCAGTTTTCAATGGTTCCTTAATTACAGAAAACACCCAGTACTCATCCCAACACAGATGTGTGTTTTGTTTTCTTAAGATTTCTGTAAATATCCTTTTTATTCTCTTGACAGATGTATGCTCTTGGCTTGGGACTGGAGAAAAGCTAAACAAGTTCACAAGCAGAATAGAAAATAACCCATAAATGGGTTGAAGACTCATAGACCGTTCATGTTGGATGGGTCCTTATACAAGACCCTGTTAGTTACTTTCTATTTTCACTGTTCCTTCTTCCTTGACAATTGAATTCAGAGTCCTCTTGCAACGGCGGTGCGCCAGGGCCCAGACAAGATGCGAGATTTCCCAGACATCCTTGCAGCTAGAGGTGACCAGTGTGACAAAATTTTGACCAGTGAGATAGAAGAGATACCTGCCAGGGCTTAGAGAGCTTTTGCTTTTCCCGATGAAAAGGAAGAGATGGAGCCAGGGCTTCCCTTCTCTCTCCTTTCTCCCTTGAGAAAGCACTTGATGGCTGAAGTTGCAAGAGGCATCTGGTGACCCTATGGCAGTAAGAAAGAGGAAAATAAGTGAGTCCCATAAACACTGGCAATGACATTCGTCAAGCCACTGAGCAGATACCAACAGCTCCTTAGGCAGACTTTCTGCAACAGGAAGAAAAACGAACCCCTAAGTGTTTAAGCCTCTGCGAATCAGTTACACACAGACAGATACATCGATGCATTGATACGGATACAGACTTTGTGCATAGATACGAATTTTATTGCCCCCAAATAACTTTGCAACTAAAAAGGCGTTAAATATCTTCAGTCAGCCTGCCGATATTTGAATCAGCCCTAAACTATCTTTAAGTTGTCATCAACCTTATGTGTATCTACTTCCAGGGGCAGGACACTGATGAGTTAGTAAAACTGTCCAGACCATTTTGGAGAATTTTGACCATTAGAAAGCCTTCTCTTCTCAAAAGCTTTCTACAGTTGCCTCCTTTCCCTGATCCAGGCTCTGCAGAAACTCATTCCGCCCCGCATCCGGTCTCTTTCCCCTGTGCTCTCCAGCATACAGACTCTGTACAGCCAGGTCAGCCTTCGTCCCAGGCGACGCGGCCTCAGTAACAGGACAAGCTCACGCTCACTCCCACACCTTCTCTCTAAATTGCAAGTCCTTTATGTTTGACTCTAAAATGTCACCCATTTTTCAAGGTTAAATAAAGCCCCGCCTATTCCAGGAAACCTTCCCTGGCTCTCCCATTCCCCACCGATCTCCTCCTGAGGCTGGCCCAGCAGACTGTGACCCGGTCTACAACGCACGGTTGATCTACAACGCACAGTTGATCTGCAATGCACGGTTGAACACCGAACCGATCCTTCTCCCCTTGTCCCGTGTGGGTTTCTTTGGCTCAACCACTAGAAGGTAAACTCCTCCAAGCCCAAGACACATTCTCCTCACATATTCTGCCCACAGCCGCTAATGTGGCCTTACAGATGTACTCAATAGTTTGATGGAGTTTTGGGACATGAAGGTGTATAGTGTTTAAAGGAACTAACAAAGACACACAGAATACACATTAAACACACAGGATGTTGTGGTCAAAGTAGAGCCCAACTCAACAGAACCCACTGAAGGTCAATCTAGTGTTTGCTTTACAAAAATGTCTTTCTTTAATTCTCCTTCTTTTTAGGAAAAGAGACTGATAAGTATCCTCTGATTCACTGATGGGTAGGAGTGGTAATCCTTATTCTCTAGCATAACATGGGAAATTCCTGTTATTAAAATATAAGGCAAACTTGTTAACAAGACTCAAGAAGAAATCAGACGCAGGCACGTGTACCACCATTCTATTCAATTCTGAAGTTCTCCTTTCTGGCTAGTTCTACATCCTCCGCATGTCCAATAAGCCAGTCGCTCGGCTGGAATTATGAGTCCTCTGATCTACCCCGTGAGGGGGGCAGGAAGGCATCTGAAGATGCCAGCCTTCAGAGACTAGTTTGTCCATCCAGACCCAAGCTTCTGCGGACTTTGGTTAAAGAAACACTGTCTTGAAGCGTCACAAGATGGCGTCTCCAGATGTTCTGATGAAAGATCAGTTAATTCCAACTCCGTTTGCTCGCAGTTTCCCAGCAGATTGCTCAGCGGGTCTGGCATGGGTCCCGTAAATGTGCCATAGCCGGACGAGCTGCTGCTGGCTTCCTCTGTCTCATCCCTTGCTCCAGCTTCTCAGGTGTAGTCCAACTGCCAACGAGGCTTGCTTTGGTCCAGCATTTTGTGGCCATCAGTGTTCCTTAGCTCGCTGGCGGTCACCCACACTTTGCTTTCCAAACTTGCCCTTACAGCCGCAGGCCCGTGCGAGGGATCATTCTACCTGCTTATCATCTTCTAGTGACCTTGTTTATTCTGAAGGTGCTGGCTGGGCCCTGAAATGTAAAGGTGCGTATGGCTTTTCCTCGGCTTTACACAAAAATGCACAAGCAATATCTCAGCTCACGGCTGACTCCTGTTAAGCGTTTGCTCTGTGGTAGGGGCTGTCTCCTGACACGGACTGCCCAGTGACTCTCTACAAGGACCTTGAGAGACAGGAACCATCATTCTGTACTTACAGCTCAAATAAGAAAATAGAAGCACAAGAAAGGGAGAGTGCACGGGGCATCTGGGTGACTCAATTTGCTAAGTGTCTGCCTCTTGCTTTCAGCTCAGATCGGGGTCGGGGGTTTGAGTCCTGAGCCCTCTCCTGGGCTCGATGGAGAGTCTGCTTCAGGATTTTCTCTCTCCTCTCTTGCCCCTACCACCTGCTCACCTGCACTCTTTCTCTCTCTCTCAAATCAATAAGTCTTTTTTTTTTTTTTTTTAAAAAAAGCAGGGGTGGGGGGAGTATGTGAGTCTAAGAAGTGAAGGTCGGCATTGAAAGCACACGGCCAACCCCCGCACTCACAGCACAGCCCCACCCATGGAGAACCACATGGAACGTGGCCTTGCAAAGGCTGCCACAGATACACACGAGCACTCAAGGAAGAGAAGTCTCAGGGATGGTGACACAGGTGAGAAGGGAGAGATTTGGGCATTGCAGAAAGGGTGGGGGTTGCTGGTAGAAACCCAGGACAATATAAATTTAAAGGTCAGAGGTGACCACCAAAGCAGAAGATTTTTCTTCTCAATTTGGCATCTTCTGGGACTGAGTATACAGATGTGAGGAGCACTGGAGGCAGCCTGGGAAGAGAAGGCCGCTCCCAGAGCCGAAACAAAGCAGAAAGGAGAAGGAAAGAACCAAAGAGTCACAGAGAAAAATCAGAGGGACAGAGTTTCCAGGGCCTCTTGAATTTTGCAATTGGGTCTTCATTATTAATCACGAAAGCTATTATGTTCTTTATGCCAAGCGAAGATCATACACATGAACCCACTGAATCCTCACCACCACCCTTGAAGTACGCGTTATTATCTGCAGAACCGTTCTGGGGGTGGCTCGGGGCAAAATCCAAACCGCAAGGGGCTGGGGAGTGACAGAGTCGGGAGGATGTAGTCTGCCTTTGGGATAAATTTGAGATAAAAGGGGATTGAGTCCCTGCTAAAGGCCAGTCGGGGAGCCAGTCATTTCAGCACTGGTTTCCAGTCTCATCCAAACTAAACTCTCAAAGGGACGCGTCCTTATTCTCCTTCAGAGAAAAACGTGGATGTGGAAGCCCAAGGGGACGCGGGAGTCTATCTTCCTTTCAATTAGCCCCGCTCTGCGCCCCCAGAGGGGACAGCTCGCTGGAACAGAGGCTCACCGAGGGCTTTACTGCGCCGGGCTAGGCTCCCGCGAAGAACATTCACACAATCGTCACACTGGAAGTCAGTTCAAATGCTAGTCGCATTATTAAGTCTGTGGGGAGGGCCAGGAGCCGCACTCCCTGAGCTGGGAGTGTGTTTTTCCTCAGTTTCCACGTCTGCAGAATGGGCTTCCCTGGGAAAACTCTAAAGAGAGTGAAGGGCACGAGGCTGGCTGGGTTGGTACGGCCGCGCCTGCCCTCGGAGCTGCGGGTTCGAGCCCCGCCTTGGGGGTGGACGTTGCTTAAAAAACGCGCGCGGCGTGCGGTGCGCAACGGGTGCTTCGCGCGCGAGAAGCGCGGGGCAGAGCGCTCCGCTCGCGGGTCGTTAAACCTCCATTTTGCAGCCAAACGTAGGAGAATGAGTGACGGTCTCAGAATCCGCGACCCGAGAGCTTGCCCGGGACCCCCGGCTGTCGCGGGGTCACCCCCAGCCCGCGGAGAAGCCGCTGCGGGAGGTCAGCGGCCGGGGGGCTGCGGTGTCGCGCGTTTGCGTTTCTCGGGAAAGACGGACTCGCACGTGTGTTCGTCCTGGGGCAGGCGAGCGCGGCGGCTGCGCCCGGGGGGACCGGGGCGGCCGCGCAGGTGCGGCTCCGCCACTTCCATCGGGGCCGCGCGCGGGGCGAGGCCGGGGCCCACGTCGGTTCGGCCGCGTCCGGGGAGGGGGGAGCCGGGCGGACGCGCGTCCCCCCCGCCCCTCGGAGGCCGGACACGAGCGCGCTCTCCACGGGGTCCGGAGAAACGCCCCGTCCCCCTGCCCGGCCTCCGCGCTCTCCCTCCCCTCCTCTCCCCGGCACCCACCCCTACTTCCTCTCCTCTCTCTCCCCCTGCTGGTCGGCCGTGGCTTCCCCGTCCCGCGCCGCCGCTCGTAGCAGGGGCCGCGCGGCCGGGAGGGACGGGGCGAGGCCGGCGCGCTCGGAGCAGGAGGCGGCTCGCGCCTCTCCAACGCGCACACGCGCGCACACGCACACACACACGCGCGCACACGCACACTCAAAACTCGGGCCGCGGCACCAGCTGCTCCAGTCCCTGGAAGAGGCAGGCGGGCGCCCCCGCCCCGCTCCGGCCCCCGCTCCCGCCCCGCGCGGCCGCCTCCCCCCTGCGCGGCGCCTCGGCCGGGCGCTCCGGACCAGACGGGCAGGGAGGACAGGACAGACCCGAAGGCGCCCGCGCCGAGGTCTCGCCCGCGTCCCGGAGAGGTCGGCGCGCCCGGGGAGCCACCTGCCGGGCCGCGGTCGGTCGGCGCCCGAAGTGCGGCTCGCGGCGTCCGGCTCGGGCAGTGCGCGGAGCTCCCGGCGCCCCCGGCCCGGCTCACCTGAGTCCCGGCCTCCGCCGTCGCGGGCGCTCGTGGCCCGGAACGTCCCCCGCCCCCGCCACGCGCGGAGAGGACGCGCGGCGGCCGGAGCTCGCCATGGCCGGGGCGCGCCGGCTGCTGTGCCTGTGGCTCGGCTGCTTCTGCGCGGGCCTGGCGCGCGGGGACCGGCTGAGGCAGAGCGTCCCGGAGCCCCGCGGCGCTGCGACCGGCGACCGCGCGGCAGGTGCCGACCCGGGCCCCGCGCTGCGGCCGCACGACCGGGTGTCCGCGCACATGCTGCGGCTCTACGACCGGTACAGCGGCGGCGGCGCGGCCGAGGCGGAGCGCACCCCCGGGTCCTCGGAGCGGGGCTCGCGGCCCCCGCGCCCCCGGCCCCTGCGCGAAGGCAACACGGTGCGCAGCTTCCGAGCCGGAGCAGCCGGTGAGTGCCCCCGGCGCCCCCTTCCCGCGGTCCCGCCCGGATTTCTCGGGGACACCCCCCCCCCCCAGCTTCCTCGCCTGCCCTCCGCTCTCTGATGCCACCGGAGCCGCTCTCTCAGCCTCCGCACTGGCCCACCGAGCCCCCTCGGTCCCCAAGCACCCCGCGTCCGGCCAGCGAGGAGCCCCCGTTTAGAGCCCGGACCGAGAGGGGATCTGCAGAGCCAACAAGGAGGTCGCGGGGGGCTGGACGGACGGCCCGGGGAGGGGCAGGGGCTCCCCCGCGCCCCGCAGAGCCCTCCTGCGCTGGGGTCTGCGCACCCCGGAGCGCCTCTGCCGGTGTTCCCGGCGCTGGGCCCGAGCCAGGTTGCCCCGAAGGCAGATGTCATTCCATGCCAACCCCAAGGCACCAGAGGGAAAAGTCACCCTCGAACGGGACGCCTTCCCCTCGCCTTCGAGACAGTCGCTTCTCCAGACCGTGCGCGCCTCTTGACTCGCGTCCCCTGTGCTCCTGAATTGGACACTTTCCCTCTCACAGTCCCGTGGTGACAAACACAAAAACTAACCCAGGTGGTCGGTTTCCGATTCCTTAAACCCATCGGGACAAACGGGGGCTGCACCTATGCCCTCCCGGGGGAGCGCGGGGGCGGGCGGCGGTGGACGCGGGCACCTCCTGGAACCTGCCCGGAAAATCTGCTCATCCCGTGTCAACACAGATCCCTGCGGACCGAAGTTCGAAGTTCGTGGCTTAGCAAGGTTCCTCCGGTCCCCTGTGGGGAAGCCAGTAACTTAAGCGATCAGCCTGCCTCCCTTGTGCCAACAGCTTGAGGGAAAGTTTCCTGGACACTGACTCGGTTTATATGCTTTGAGGACGCATCAGGCTTTTTCTGCTCACTGCAGGCATGGCACAGGGAAATGCAACTGCAAAGCCTCCAGTGAACCGTTGAAAAATAGCCAAGAATCTTCAAGGAAGGAGGCCTTGCCTCGCGCTCTATCAGTTCTGTCAGAATCACTAGAAAGAAATCTCCCAGAGCTTTGATAGGTAGGACTCCTGGAAAAAGGAAAACCAGAGCATCCATCAAGGAAAGCCCTAGGCTGACCCTGTGAATACACTCTAGAGCCCCAGGCAGGACTCCCAGTAACTGTGAGTTATGCTTTCTGACAGAGGAGCTGGGCCAGATTTCACTGTCTTCCTAAAACCCTGAGCGTACTCTGTAAGGGGCTGCCCTCTGCGAAGGAACAGGAAGCTTCTCGGAGTTCTCCACAGCCGGCCAGCCCCTCCAGGAGGCTCACCGCTGACCACACCAGCGCATACCCTGTTTATTTCCGTGCAACTCCGGGGGCAGAGCTCAAGGCAGGCGCGGTGTGGGAGCCGCAGGGATGGGGAGGACGTGGGCTCGGTAAGGCAGGAGGCCGTCCTGAAGATGCACTCCGATTGCTCTTATCCTGACGTCATTTTCTCGGTGATATTCCCAGGGAGTAGCTAAAGCACCCAAGAGAGGAGTAGTACTTTTTGTATCAACAAGTTTCATTTTTAGTCTGAATCACAAGTTTGGGAGGTGGAATGTGCGTTTTTTCACTCACACCCATTGCCTGGTTGTTTGTCCGTCTGTCGTGGGCTGAGTGCCAGGTGCGTGGGAGATGGGTAAGGGTTTGAATAAGGTGGGCCGTGTTCTTTGGGGCTTTGGCTCACTCTGTGCACTATAATTTCTAGTGCCCTTGATCAGCCTCACGGGTCTTACACCCGCAAATGACAAGCTCTGATAGGGAGGCCAGAAGTCCCTGGAAATGAGGGATTGCAGCCTGACGCATATATACAAGGCTGTGTGCCCTGATAAGAAAAGTAATCCCTTTCGCATCCCGGAGACGGTCTTAATGACTTATTCATCAACTGTAGACACTGGTTTTGTGGAAGCTGAAGTGTCGTGTTACTGCATTGGATGGAGACTCCTGGAGAGGTGGTTCGTGTTGGACCCTTTCCAAGCGTGTTTGGTTACTGGCACACTCAAAAGCCCTTATTATAAGGCGGTCCTGGCTCCGGGAAGGCACGACTTCAGGAAGGTGCTAAGGCTTTCACGTGTCCCTCTCCTTCATCCATATCAGCGTTTCCAGAACACTCTTTGTCTTGTGACTGTGTTCCGATGTGGGTGAAAGATGCTGTCTGCTTTAATAAATCAGATGTGTTTTCTAGTCTGTGGTGTTTGGGTTTCACAGCCTATGGGTTTCTCTGCAGCAGCGACGTCCCGAATGTTAGTGGAGGGTCAGGTGGTCTGCTGGGTATGTGGGGTGGCGGCTGAAGGGCGGACTTTCCACGTGCTTATCCAGGCTGACTTACAGCCTTCCAGCCCTGCTTGCTCCTTGGAACATACCTGATTAAAATTATTTATTGTTCTAAACCTAGAATATCTTTGGTTGAAATTTAGCTGCTGTGGTATCCCTCTGATTACTTTCTACTTAAACCATTACTGGATGGTGGGTGGCATCGATCCTAAGTACACTTTCTCCTCCCTCCGTGCTATGCCGAGGGTGTGCCAAAACCCGAGGTTTGGAACACTCCTCAGTCTTTTTGTGATGTGTGAGGGTTTACAGAAAGATGGGTTTTCTCTTTCCTTTCGTATAAGGTAATTTACAAAACTGTCGATGACAGAGAAGTTTAGCTCTATAAAAATATACCGTCCTGAAGGAAGATAAGAGGTATATGAAGTTAGATTTTATTCTCTTCTTAGTTTAAGGTGTCCTGGGCTACTTTGTAATAAAAGAAGAGTATTTTGCATGAGCTTTCTTCCTGGCTGATCTGAAGATGCAGACTTTGTGCTCGTTAGTGTCTCATCATTCCCCTACTCATAAATTTAACTTCTTCAGGAAAAGTGATTAAAGCACACGTGTTCTTAATAGGAAAGTATCATTATTTTACCTAATGACATGTAACTACAAAAATTATATTTCGGTGAATATTTGTCACTTAAAAAAAATCACACAGACTTCATGGATAAAAGAAAATTGAGGTAATTAAGACCGTAAAGTGAATCCTGTCATTCAATGATTTGAAAGGACAGTGTTTCCTAAGGTGACCAAAACTCTTTAAAAATGAAAATTACCATTTGATGTGTTTCTGAAGGGCAAGGCAAACATATAAGGCTTTGGAAAAGGTAGAGGTGAGGGCAGAATGAGCGTCCTGTAAGGTACATGGGTCAGTGAGCGAACATTATTTTTGATGGGTTTAATGGCAAGGGACCAGGATGACTTTACTAAGATACAGTTACCTTAAAATCTCTGGCACCCAGAAACTAGGCTTGAAATTAATGAGTACCCAGGTTATCTAATGTTCTCATTCAAAGGACAACCGTGCATCTGGAGAAAGGGAGCTGGGTGCGCAGCTGCTTCGAATTACACACTACTTTGAATACAGGATAGCCCCTGATGAAGTTTTTACTGTAATAGGCCAGGCAGCTTTACAATCTCTGACATTTAAAAATCCATAATGTCACGAATGCTTGATTATCCATACTAACGAAAAAGAGAAAGAGAATGAGTTACATGAAAAATTTATTTAAATCTAGCTTTTTAGTATAGTTAGCCACACTCAAAGAGACCAAGGGACTATAAGGGTCAATTAAAAAGTCCCCTAAGTAGATAATCCACTCAGGATATATTTATCCATCAAAAATATATATGTAATTAAGAATGTATTAGGAGGGTTACACTCATTTTATCTAAACAGTGGACCTCTGTAAGCGTTTGGCCCAGTTCTGGTATCTCTAGAAATGAAACAGGGACATGAATGTCAAATCTGCTCGCGCATTTTGGAGTTCTACAAGTTTGTATTTAAAGAGAGACTTCAAGGAAAGCAGGCTCAACCCCCCTTACATGGAAGAAGACATGGATATCATGATGTATTTACCAGACAATTTTTAAACATAGTGAGCTCATCTCAAAACCTATTATTTCTAACAGTCCAGTCTAATTTTCTAGGAGAAACTTTGGTAAAAAGGGGTCTTTGGAAGATGTTAGCAGGTGTTATGTATAATTGGGTCCCATGGTCAAACAGGATCGGAAAAAACAATCATTTTTACTTGCTTTGGGAACTTTTGGGGCTTTAAATACTAGTGAGTCCTCTGGAGAGTGAGTCATTTTCCCCCTGAGAGCATTTTAGAAAATTGTGGTTCTAAGATACCAAGTTGGGGAAACGGTGGTTCAGTGCCTTCCGAATTTCTCAGAAACGGAAGATACACAAAATTTAAGTGAATATTACAGCTGAGAACTGTCTCATTCCTCACTTCCCGGTGAGCACCAATCTCAGGATGTTTACTCACGCTGTTCCTGTGGGGACCACCTTCCTGCTTTCACCTGTTCAACTCCTCTGACTCTAATTGTAGAGTCTGTCTGTCATGAAATTTCCATTCTCTTGATTTCTTTATGAATTCGAAGCCACTGTTCTCTTCTATAGGAAGACATCTTCTATTTCTTAATATTCATCATTTCACAGCTAGTATTGTGCTTTTAAAAGAAAAGCTGCTCTATTTGTGGAGGAATTCACAGGAGATCCTACACATCACTTTGTTTTATCACCATTAATATCTTGATGAAAGATGCACTCAAGACACCTATCAAATCCCTTCTAAAATCACCCGAGTTTGTTGTACTTATGAGAACAATAAAAATTGTTCCTATCAAAAAGCCTCCTGAAAATAATTGAGCAACTTTGCATATACTTTCTAGTCGCTACTCAGGAGGGTTTTTGTTTTGTTTTGTTTTGTTCGCTACATCAGAACTTTCCTCCCCAAATGTGGATGGTTTCCCCATCTATTCAATTTGCATATCCTAACAATCTGTATCACTGATCTGATGTCGGTGGGAGTGGTGGAAATGAGTTTGGAATAGTCTCAGCTTGCACGTCCCCCTGCCAAGCTCCAATTCAGAGCGCGTTGTAATGATTAGATTCCGAACCCATGAACACAGAATCCTGTCATGGAAACACTGACCCGGTATCAGTCGAGGGACACACGTATGCAGGACCATAGCCCCCGGGACAGCAGTCCTGACGACAGTGCACGAGAAGAGCGCTCAGCTAGGGAGTGTATTTAGGGATGCACAAGGTTGTTGGTCTCTTCACAGGCTCATAGCGGCTGTGTCCCAGCACACTGGTACCTCAAGTAGGACTTTCGGTGACACACTTTTTAGGGATGGCAAGTTTAAAGGCATAGATGTCTGCATTCATTTAAAACACCTAAGCCCCTAAGTCACGGAGCCCGTTGAGCATGGTGTGTTGACTGACTCCTTCAGTGATGGAACTACCTTTAAGACCATCATTTCCAGACAAAGAACCACAGTAAACGCAGTGCCTCGATTTTATTTGGGCACAGTATGAATACAATTTTTGGACCAGCTCATGCTGCCATATTACCATCGTCCATAAATACTTCTTACTTTACTGAGTGAATTCTATTAAATGTTCTTTTTATAAAATAAATGCATCTGATAGTTGTAGAAATACAAGATCCTTCGTCCAATCTTCCGATTTTACAGTTAAAACAACCGAGACCCAGCATTATCTTATTTGTTTTCCTTTAAAGGGTATTTTAAAACTAAAACCACCCATGGAATTAAGCTGTAGATGATCTGAATTAAGTGTAACTGCTGTACTTAGGCATATGTAAAGGAACATGGTTTTCAATTACAGAAGAGATTCCTGGTATTTTACTTTTTCTATTCCTTGAGGCTGAGTTAAGAGATCTAATGACTAATCGTGGCTGAACTGCCAACTAATGAAGATAATAGTGCTGACTCCGTTTCTTCATCTATCAAATGATTAAGTCACACCTGCTGTGCCAGTCTCACAGAAAGATGTTAAAACTCAACTGAGATAATGAATGTGAAAATGCATGAAATGGTTAGAAGCTCTGTATAAATGAGATATTCTTAATATCGTAAAAGGTATCTCTCTCCAGCTTCCCACAAGCCTTAAACATACCTGACCTGCTGACCATGTGTAATTGTCTCTGGTACAAAGGATAATATTTCAGCACTAATGTGAGTAGAAGGAGGTGACAGCCCTCTTGTGACACGATCTGAGATACCCCAAACCTACATTTAAGAAGTTACTGTTTCTGTCCTGACCTTGGCAGCTGAATGGAGCAGAGCTGCACCTTTTTAGAGTGATTTCTTGAGGAGAATTGTTCTAACGTGCCATCTCTGGGTTAGCAGAATCGGCATCACCGGGGAGCTTCGTGGGATTCTCCAGCCCACCCAAGATCGTCCAAGTTAAACTCTGGGGGCGGGACCCAGAACTCTCTGTTTTCACAAGCCATCAACCTGATTCTGACGCATGTTTGAGACACACTTGTCAAGCCCATGTCCCTCAAGTTTGGGGGATCTTAAAACAGCATCTGAAATCCAGGATTGACTAATGTGTAAGTCCTGGTCGCATCCGGCACTTTCGTGGGCCTCTCTGTGGACAAATGGTTTATTCATTTCCATAATGGTGAGCTTCTCTCACGGTAGAAGGTAAACCTCCGTCTTTATGGCAGTTTTTTCTCTGGAGTGGACTTCAAAGGAAGTCAATAAAGACTTCGAATCCTCCTTCCACAGCTGCAGAGAGTTTGGGGCCTGACAGATTTGGTGGAAGAAGATAAGGGACAGGGATCTGTGAAGCACATCTGAAGCACGTCTTGTGTTCTGAGCACCCGGCAGAGTTGGCCACGGAGCAGGCGCTCAGTAAATATTTCAGTTGAGTGGAACTAGATGTCCAGGGGACTGGATAAGAAGAGATAGTAGAAAGGCTATCAGCCAACCAAAGGATCATTTAAAAACAAACTTTAAAAAATAAACTTGCCATGAATGACGTTCCCATGAGGCACTTTACCATGTGAAGGTCCGGTCCCAGTACGTCTTCTCCATATACAACGGTTCTAATGATGCCTCTTTCTTTCCCAACGAACTGAGAGGAAACGCCGTTTGGTACCTCTACCCAAGAAGGGCTTCTGCTGACTTCGGAAAGTTGAAACGACTTGAAAGTATTTTCACTTTGGTTTTAAGTAGGAAACATTTTGAATCTGGTAAGTTTACACAGTTGTTCACTCAACAAATCAGACAGACATTTTTCAGGATATAAATATTCCAGAGTGCGCACAGCACGAGGAGCTCAACGATTTACTGGGGCTCGAGTCGGCCCTCCGAGAGCTCATGGTCTAGGAATGCCCTTCGGCGGAGGCTAAGAGTAGATAAACTGATGGACGAACATGTCGCTCTTCCAGAGAAACATACCTTAGATCATCCTTGGCCACGTTTTACTCTGGACACAGAATGGCTGTCTTGAAATTCCAGAAAACTCAGTCGTTTGACTGGCACTCTGTAAGGAGAACCCAAATGCTATGACTTTGTGTTCCAGCTAGGAAGTCTCCGTCTTGCCTTGCCTGGGGGCTCGAGGTGGCTGAGCGACCCTGTCTTCTCACTGGGTGATGGCAAGCACTCAGCCGTGACTGGGGGTGAGCTCGGCTCTGTCCTGGGCACCCCTGGCATTTCTCGCAGCTGTACTTTGTTTGGAGAAAGAAGTAGGGGGAAGAAACGTTGTCCTGACTTACATATTTTCTGTATGACTAAAATGTTTTCCCTGCTTTCTGGGGATTTAACTAATCATCAAGATTTCATTTAGTCTATTTGTTTTAAAATCAGACTTTACATAGAAAGCTTTCCGTCGTGTGTTCTAAGTCCTCTTGAAAACGCTCTGTGTGGGCCAGCAGGAAGGTGAACTTCCACTTCACCACTCCCCGGGCACCGCCCCAGCGGCTCCGGGCCAGGGGCTGAACCCTCGTGATGACGACAGGGCCGGTCCTGAGTTGTAGCCTCCTCACTGTGTCCCTGGTCTCAGTGGGCTCAGGTGCTTTGTTTTCAGATGAAAACAGAAATAAATCTTCTGCCTTTATCTACGAATCAAACTCTGAGGAAAGTCTGTACTGTTAAGAGCTGGTTAACTCACTCTCCAAAGTTAACTCGCAGGTGCCTCATGTTTGCATTTCTACGTGGATTGGTTGGACTCAGTCTGTTTATTTGTGAAAGAAGCACTTACCCAGCAGGGCGCTAGAGTCAAGCCCAGTGCTTATGGCTGAGGAGTCCCATGAGGTTAGCAGGATCTTCCTGTAAGGAGTATATGGCCATAGGAAGGAGCAGGGGTGCTAGGAGAGTCATGTTCGATGCCGGGCTCCAACAGAAGGAGTGCGCTGGCATGACAAGCCCACCTCAGGAGGTGGGGCCTCCCCTCTGCCCTAAAAAACCAAGTCTGGAGTATGAAGCAGAACAGGGGGACGAAGCCACTGCAGGGAGAAGCGGCGGCAGGTGCCACGTCCTGACAGCTGAGCAGAGAGGAGGGTAACTTGAAACTCACCTGATGACTGAATCTCTTGCAAGTCACAGATCCTTTGACTCTAGAAAAGTCAAAGTAAGAGGATAAAGGCCATTGGCAAATCCTAACTAGAGGCCGGGCGCGTTCCCCCCGCGAGGAAGATCCCCAGGGCTCCCGCGGGCGACCGTGAGAAAACAGCTCCACCTGTTGGTAGCAAAACTTCAGCATCGACCGTCTCTGAGCAAGAGCTGGAAAATGAAGAAGCCTCGTTCCTCGGGGCGACCTGCGAGGTTGTTACCCCGTGAATCTCTGCCCCCTCCCTCCCGTGAGGGTGTCCTCCTGCCGTCGTCAGAATCAGGACTGTCGCAGGGAGCCCAGTCTCCCCGACGGGCCTCACCGCCATACTCCACACTTAGAAAGTCATTCCTTACACGTACCCGTCGGGATTCTGCCTCCGTGCACCGGTCTGGTTTAGACCTCAGTCCCGTCTCTGACCCTGGAAAGAACAACCCTGGGACCACCCCCCCTTCAGCCCCTCACGTATTTGTCAACAGTTTTCATGCCATCGGCAAAACCGTTGTTTTCTTCCTGCAGGCCGTGCATCCTCTGTTTACTGAATTCAAACTCGTAAGGCAGAGTTTCCAGACGCTTCATCATCTTGGCTACTGCTCTCCCCTGCACCGACGAACTGGTCAGAACGAGGCGTTCAGAATGAAGCACGCGGCCCAGACGTCACTCGCGGGTGTGGCGCTGAGGGGCTCCTCGTGCCCGAGGACTGCAGGCCGCCTGCAGACGCACACGCGATTGTTTTTTAACCTGAAAAAACCCACCATTGTGGTTGCCTTATGCCAGTGTGTTGTTACTACTCAGCAGGCGTACCTCGGTTTCTACTTCAGTAATTCCAAACAGGTGCGTGTCAGGGTGTCGCCGAGCCGCGGCATTTTCCGGGCACGGAGACCGAGCTGTGGCTGGACCGGTACCAGCCGGAGAGCAGAGACGCCTGCCGCGGAGCTCCTGCTCTTACACGTGTGAGGACTCTAGTTGGGAAAGTTAAGTCAGTTTACAAAATCTGTCCAATAAGCAGCGTGAGCGTCAGTCAGTAGATGTTATCACGCGTGTCCCTCTGCAGGGCGGCGTCCGGCTCCTTACGGAGTTCTCGGTACTCCCTGGCTCAGCTGCTCGCTATCTCGTACCCCCGTTTCTTCCTCTGTAAATACCACGTACTGGTCGGGTCCTCTGGAGGGAAAGAGTATTAACTTGCCCAGAAACTGAGTACTTTAAGGTGAAAGAAGATAAAAATACAGAATGGGTTGGAGAAGTCAAGACCTGTTCTGGCGGGATGCTTGAGCGTGTTGTTAAACCAGAGTGGGAGAGCAGGTCACCTGGAACGGCCAGCATGCGGCGCCCCCCGGTCTGGGTAGGAACGGTCAAGTGTCACGTGCTGGGCCTAGGAATAAAATGGGACCTCGAGTTAGGAGCTGAATAGGAGCTGGCCGTTCCTTTTCTGAATTTTGGCAGCTTCGATGTCTGTTAGGATTAGATTAATTTAGGACGTAGTAAATTTCTCTTTAAAATACAGGGACTATTGCTATGCAGAAGCCTCTGGGTGTGCAGCATTGCCTGCTGCCAGCGCGGGCTCCTTCTGATTCCCACCCCATCACCCCTGTCTCCCTTCATTCTGAAAAGTCTGGTTCCCCGTGGGCGCTTCTTCCCTTGACTCTGGCAGAGTTAAATGCTCGCTTCGGTGCTGCTCCAAGAACGTAGTTAACACCTTCGACAGCAAGTAGGATCCTTATGGCACAGTTACCCCCATTTTGCTTCTCGGCCCCAGGCTCCCCCCCCTCACTTCCTTCCACCACCAGCGTGGACCGCAGTGGACGTTTGCGTGGCCGAGACCCAGCCCAGGGGCCAGCACCTCCTAGATGTTCAACTCGTGTTTGTTAATGCGGAACATTTGTTTTGCTTCGGTTCTGGTTCTTTGTTGGCTGTAGTGGATGTACTTGCGTCCTACACAAACAACACCACTGAAGCCGTGTCTGGAATCACGGTGCCAGGAAGCACTGTTGCTGACCTGCCCGTTTAACTCTTCGGGCTCTGTCGTCGAGCGGTTTGTTAATCGTAGACCTCGGACTGCAGACTGAACCGATTAGCCACAGCTGGAGGGAAAATTAAAAAGCAGTTACCGAGATTATCTTTGTCTAATGTTCTTGGTAAAGGAAAGCCTGTTGCATTCCGAGAAGGGAGTCTTTTGCCCAACTTAGTTTCTGGTTCGAGGATTCATGCTCAGCAAAATCCTAATTCTTCTCTGCACGTGGGAAAAAAAAAAATGCTTTTTTTTCTTTTCCTTCTGGACTATACGACGACAAAAGTGACAGTTATCCTAGACTGCCATTGTCCGGTAGAAATGTCATCTGAGCCACAAACGTGAGCCACATACGTAATTTAAAATTTTGGATGTCCACATTTAAAAATATGGGAAGCAACCACTGACATTAATTTTAATCATATATTATTACACTGAAACTATTCTGCACCTGATTCTGGTGTGGGTGACTTGGGTCAGAAGTGGCCCGCACCGACACTCCGTTGTCAGACACCAGCGGGGTATCTGAGAATCCGACTCTGGCTCCGGGAGATAACGTCAGACCCCACAGGACCTCCCTCCACTTCAGAGGCGGATCACGAGCCCAGGTCGTCGCCTGGAGTGTAGGTCCGGATTGGAGGTTCCCAGGAACCCCCTCCTTGGGTTTTGATTAATTTGCTAGAGCAGCTCGCAGAACTCAGGAAGCCCGTTTGCTTTCTGACTTACCAGCTTATATGAACAGGATGTAACTCCGAAACAGCCAGATGGAAGAGGTCCGGAGGGCAAGGTGTGCGGCAGGGGTGGAGAGTCCGTGCCTCCCCCCGTATGTCGCTTTCCCCAAATCTCCATGTGTTCACCGACATGGACGCACTGCGCCCCATTCCTTTGGGGCTTTATAAGGCTTCCTAATACAGGCGTGGTGCTCTAAGCCCTTGGGGAGGCTCTGTCTCCCGCTCCTCTCCCCTCCCTGATCAGGGATGGGGCTGAAGCATCAACCCTCTAATCAGTGGCTTGGCTCTGGGGGCAACCAAACCCTTTCCCTATCAGGCCTCTAAATTCACCTCATTAACGTAACAAAAGGCACCGGTGTGGTGCTCTTTGGAATGACCAAGGGTTTTAGGATCTCTGAGCCAGGCAGGGGACCAGGACCAAACATATATATTTATGATAAAATCACACTATCATAATATTCAACCCAAGACATCTGAGTCTTGTCATTTTAGCGTGCGGTCCATGTAAACCTCTGGCCGTGTGATATTCTATATTCTTTTTTGAACTGACTCTGTGAAATCCCGAGTGTATTTTACTCTTACAGCGCATTTCAGTCCAGCTGTAAACGGCGACTCTTTTGGACAGGGCAGTGCTGGCTAGCGAGCCTTCACAGAGCTTTTCCTGGGTGCAAGGTGCGTTCCCTGCCCCGTGTCGATTAATTCTCACACCCCTGCCTTTGATGCAATTGGGCTCTTTTCCCAGAGGAGCAGACAGACTTACGGAGCTTGGGTTGGTTATTTGCCCAAGGACAGCGAGTGGGTGTGGTGGCGCTGGGCCTGGGCGACTTGGAAATCGTGTGCCGAGCTACACTGAAAGCACCACCAGAGGCGGGGGGCAGATTTACGAGAGGACATTGAAGATTAGACACAGGGCTGGGAGCTGTTTCACAGCAGGTCACAAGGTGTCTGGAAACATGTTTGGAAGAAGGAATTTTTTTTTTCTCTTTTTTTGAGGAGGAGGAACCGTTTGAAACCAAAACGTTGGGGGCGGGAGTGCTCTTACCTTACCCGCTAGGACACCACCACCAGACCCCTTGGAGTTCCCGTCTCTCCCTGCCAAGAGGTCTGTTGGGCAACCACTGGCTTGCAACATACTTGGAACAGCGGCTCCCCCTCCTTCCATTGGGAGCCCCCATCTGCGACGAGAAGTCTGAGTCAAAGCACGCGCTGTGGGGACTGCTATGCATTAAGGCAGGAGTCTCCGAACAGCCCTGATGCCGTGGCTTTGTTATGAAGGTCTGCGAAGTATTATCCTGCTGTCATGCATCGTACAAATGTGCACAGATGGCAGTTCCCTCCTCTTCCTTCACATGGTGTTAAAAATGAGTAAAATATGTTTCCCATTGCACTTCCCTTGTGCTTGGGGACTCCATGAACTCATTTTAAGTTTCCACGTCTTTATAAAAATGTTTTGTTTTTACTGAAATATGTTTCTGATCAGGAACATAACTTCAGGATCGCGTGTATGTTCCTGAACGCCGTATGTATAAGGAACAAGTGCACGGAGGCGGCTTCGGACGCTGGTGACGGATCCCGGGACAGGGCGTTCTTGAGTCCAAGCACAGCCTTACCACTGACTTGGTAGATGATCTCAAGAGAAGGAATCAGCCTCTGCCCTGACCGATAATCTCTTGTTCTGTCGCTCTCATGTTTGAAGGATTGAAACACAATTGACCAATTTCAATAATTTTCATCAAACGACATGGAAGAAATTCAACTCTTAAGTTCTTGGGATGATGTAAACCCCGGGCAGACTCTACACGGGCATTAATGCTTTAGGATAATTTGAGTGTGTGGCTCATCGCTTCACATAAATTACCTGAATATTGTCCTCTATGGTCTTGCTTACCAGCCCTCACTGCACCGTAAACGCTGTGAGGCGGGTGAAGACACAATCCCGCAGTACAGCCCGTGCCAGCACTAACAACAGTGAGAACTTGTATGGGAACTGCTTTACCCGCATCTCACGTAGTCGGGCTGGAGGAGAGGGAGGTGTGGTCTCCGCGTTATGAACTATGAACGAGAGCCCTAGCTTGCCCGAAGCGGCTGAGCCTCCGCTTGAATCCAGGTGAGTCTAACCCCACCGGTGCTTGTAACCGGAAGGCTGTCGGCGGCCACGGATAAGAAGCCATTACAGTCCGGGGCCGGATTTAGAGGACTGGTTCTCGGTGCTATTATAACGAAGGGCCAGAACTCTCAGCTCTCATGGCAGGAAGTTCACTGCTGAGTTACAACTTCTACACATCCGTGCTGCTTCAGGAAAAGAAAAACCAAAAACCAAATTCGTAAACATGGCTCATCTTTGCTTTAATCTTTCTGTAGCTTTCTCTAGCTTTAAAAAAAAAAAAAAAAGATTTTATTTATTTATTTGACAGACAGAGAGGCAGGCAGAGGGAGAGGGGGAAGCAGGCTCCCTGCTGAGCAGAGAGCCCGATGTGGGGCTCGATCCCAGGACCCTGAGATCATGACCTGAGCCGGAGGCAGAGGCATAACCCACTGAGCCGCCCAGGTGCCCCACATCTTTCTCTAGCTTTGAAAATTACTCCTGTTTTCTTTTTTTTGCTTGTCTGTCTAGCTGAGGTGAGACTCACGTAGCACAAAGGTAACCATCTCTAAGCGGACAGTCCTCAGCGTTTGGTACCTTCGCACTATTATACGACAACCACTAATTTCAAAATAGCTCCTTAATTCCAGAATGAAGCCCCCCACCCAGTAAGAGCTTCCTCCCCCTTCTGCTTGCCTCCGGTCCCCGGAAAACAGCACTGTGCGTTCGGTCTCTACGGGTTACCGGCTCTGACTATTCCGTGTCAGTGCAATCATGCATTCTGTGACCTTCTGTGTCTGGGTCTTTCATTTAACACGATGTTGTCAAGGTCCCGCGTTCTAGCATGTGTCAGTTCTTCATTACTTTTTATGGATAAATAATATAAACATTTTATAACATTATATGTAAATATACATGTATGTTATATAGAATATATACATGTTGACTGGATGGATAAATAAGCATCTCCCGCGAGGACACGGCGCCGCCGTCCAGCCGTCCCTCCGGGGTGCACTTGCGCGCCCTTCACTTGGACTGTTGTGACCGTGTACCTGCAGGGAAGCTTTCGCGTGCACTTGGCTGAGTGTCTGTTTTCCTTTCTTTGGGCTTCAGGGGAGTAGCATTGTGGGGTCACATCGTATTTCTGTGTTTGACTCTTGGAGGACCTGCCAGATGTTTCCACAGCCGCGGAAGCATTTCACCTCCCAGCCGGCAATGTACAAGTGTTCCTTCTCCGCCACATCCTCTCTAGCACTTACTTTGGTTCTGATTACCAAAGCCCGGCGAGCGCACGTCACAGGGTACCACAGTGTGGTTTTGACTTACATTCCCCAGTGACTGTTAATGTGGAGCGTCTCCTCATGTGCATATTGGCCCTTTATAGATCTTCTGTAGAGAAGTGTCTACTTGGTGCTTTTGCCCATTTTTTATGGGTGTCTTTGGCCTTCTGCGTTGAGTCATATGAGTCAGTTGTATGCTCTGGGTGCCACAGCTTATCCACAGTATGATTGGAAAATATTTTCTTCCTCCTCTAGGTTGGACAGACTTTCTTGACAATGTCCTTTGATGCATGAACATTTGTTAGTCGAGATGCAGTCTGATTTACACATCTTCTCAATTTATTTATTTATTTTTCCTTTGCAGCTTCTATTTTGGGTGTCATTATCTAAGAATCCGTCACCAAATCTAAGACCCTGAATATTTTACTTGTATGTTTTCGTCTAAGAATGTAATGGCTCTAGCTCTGTATTTAGGTCATTCATTCATTTTGAGTTACGTTTTGTATGTGGTGTTAGGTGTTAGGTAGGGGTCCTGTTTACTCCTGTTAATTCTTCTTCTTTTTTTTTTTTTTCCCCTCCCTAGGAACCCTTGGAAGCAAGGGACTGCACATTTTTAACCTGACTTCTCTAACCGAGTCTGAAAACGTGTTATCTGCCACCCTACACTTCTGTGCCGGGGAGCTCATCAACGTGAGCTTGAGCTGTCCCGTGTCCGGAGGATGCTCACAGCAGGCGCAGGGGAAGCACTTACAGATTGATCTCTCTGCGTGGATCCTTAAATCCGACAGAAACCAAAGTCAACTCCTGGGTCATCTTTCAGTAGAGGTCGCCAAATCTCGAGACTTGGGATCCTGGCTGTCTAAAGACATCACTCAAGTCCTGAGGAAGGCCAAGGAAAAGGAGGAGTTCCTCATAGGATTTAATATTACCTCCAAAGGACACCCACTGCCAAAGAAGATGTCCCCCTTCCCCGAGCCTTATATCTTGGTGTACGCAAACGACGCTGCCATTTCTGAGCCGGAGAGTGTGGTCTCAAGCCTACAAGGACACCGTAATTTCCCCACCAGAGCTGCGCCTCCGCTGGACAGCCATATCAGGGCTGCCCTTTCCATGGAACGGAGGAAGAAGCGCTCGGCTGGGGTCCTGCTCCCTCTGCAGAACAATGAGCTTCCTGGGGCCGAGGACCAGTACGGGGAGGACGGGCCATGGAAGGAGAGGAAACCCTACAAGACCCTTCAGACTCAGGCCCCAGAGAAGACTAAAAACAAAAAGAAACAGAGAAAGGGACCTCACCAGAAGAGCCAGACGCTCCAGTTTGATGAGCAGACCCTGAAGAAGGCCAGAAGGAAGCAGTGGATCGAGCCTCGGAATTGCGCCCGGCGGTACCTGAAGGTGGACTTTGCGGACATCGGCTGGAGCGAGTGGATCATCTCCCCCAAGTCCTTTGACGCCTATTACTGCTCCGGGACCTGCCAGTTCCCCATGCCCAAGGTAGCCCTCGCTCTCTGTCCTGTCCTTCCTGCTTGGGTAGAGTAGAGACACGCTCACGGAGCGCGTGCTTTCATGTACAAACCCGTCTGGACGCTCACTGATTGCATCCGGCGCGCACCGGGCAGTCGTGGTCAGGCTTGGTGTTTTCCTTAACGGTTGTTACCGTAACACGAAGTCAGTACTGGTCTGAAGAAGGATACGAGGGAAAATGTTTGTGTGAAATGTGCTTTTCGTGTGCTTCCAAACACGGCGTGTGTTGAGGGATGTGCCGTGGTCAGCTCTGTGCGGCTTGGCGCCCGCAGGCACAAGCCCCAGGGGACAAAAGGCTGGTCTGGGAGGGGCTGGTCAGGGAAGGACTAGATGTCGTGGGAAGAGGGACGGGCAAGGACTAGTTGGAGTGATGCCCCTGTAGGGTATTTCTTGACGAGTGGTCCCCGTGGGATGAGCCGACCCCACCAGTGGTCTCCCGTGGGATGAGCCGACTCCACCGGTGGTCTCCTGTGGGATGAGCTGACCCCACAGGGTCGGGATCAAGGCCGGGCCCGGGGACTCACTCCATGAAATCCACCAGGTGCGTGTTTCGTCTGCATCCCTAGTAAACATCCAAAAAGGAATGCAAAGGAGGGTGTTTTGACCCTGTAAGTTTCTTCCAAAACTTACTGCAACCAGTCAGAGCTTACCTGTGTCTCTTCCCAAGTCAGCAGAGACAACTTTATCCCATCAGGCCTCAGTATCCTAAACCTTTACCCTCAGAAGCTTCCCCAGTCCTGCCTCGGCCTGCACAGCACATCCTGGCGACTCCTCTGTCTTTGGATCTAAAGTTAGGAAGAGACAGTGGTGCCCTCTGACCTTCAGTCAAACTTATCGCCGAAATTCTGTTCTTGGCTTCCAACAGTCTGAAT
Source organism: Mustela lutreola (assembly GCF_030435805.1). NCBI lineage: Eukaryota > Metazoa > Chordata > Mammalia > Carnivora > Mustelidae > Mustela > Mustela lutreola. Next base: position 2,111,920 of record NC_081290.1, on the reverse strand, counting down.
CTCTGACATACAGTGAAATGGGGCTGTAGGAGGATCAAAATTCGGAGAAAGAATAGAGTTGGGTTTTTTTTGTTGTTGTTGTTTTTCAATTTTTGCTGCTATATAATAACGGAGGAAAAAAATCCTTTTCCTCCAGGAGTGAAGAGCTCCTGCTTATAGTTCTTTAACGTTTCCTGTTCTCGTGCTACTAGTCCCATGACCATTGGGTTGTTAAATGGAGCACATGCAGAAGGTCTGGCTGAACAAGGCCAGGTGGCAGCCTCAGGGCAAGGAACTTGATTGAAATCCCCGTTTTCTTACTAGAATACCTCAGAAGGACAAGCTTTCTACATCTAAGACTTGTCTTTCCTGAGGATTTTTGCTGATTCCGTGTTTCGTAAATCTAAACACTAAGTAAGGATTATGTACATGTACTATGATATAAACAGCCTTATTTTCTCTAAATATTCATAAAGACTGCATCACTGATCAAATAAAACTTGTTCCAACTAGGGAAGCATTTAGAAACACACCACAAAGACGCAGAATGTAACAGTGATGAATTTTTACAGTGTGGGTTGCTTCGCGGCATTGAGAGGTGGAATGAATTCAAATCTGTCTCTAAACTCAGGATGACTGAGTTTTCCAAATAATCTCTCACACTCGTGCACTGTACCTTCTTCTATGTAGCCTGGGGAAGGAGTTTTCCTTCCTGACTCCAGATTTTCCTTCCTGAGCCAGGGAGCCCTGACCATGTGGAGCTCTTCAGTGCGTTTCCAGCTCCTCCCTCCGGAGGCCGGGTCCGGTCGCCACTCCACAATAGTGACCCCCACTTGCCCGCCGGTTGGTTACGCCTGCCTTGACTGTTCAGAATCCTGCTGTTGCTTCGGTAGATCTTCCTGACGGTTCTCCATGATCCAAAGCATAATTATTTAAAAACTTATGAGGGATAAGTTAAGAGGAACAGAGATAGGTTTGAGTGTGTCAGTGCAGTGGAATGACTAAACATACAGGCTCCTCGCTGGGCTGCTTAACCTTAATGTGGCTATAGCTTGCCTGGGGCTGTGTCGGTTCTGATCCAGTGGTTCTGAGCATAGAGCCTAAGAATCTGCATTTTTAGTAGAGTTCCTGACAGTTGCTGGTGCCGCTGGGCCGCGAAGCCCTCTTTGAGTAGCCACATTGAGAACTAAATCCTTTACCTCAAATCTTGGCTCTACCTCTTGCCAGTTATGGTTTTGGGGAGGAATTATTCATGTTCTATACAGATGACCCTTGAACAACATGGGGGGGTAGGGGCCCTGATGCCCTGCGTGGTCGGAAATCCACTGATAACTTTTGATCCGTAACGTAACTACTAACAGCCTACTGTTGATTGGAGACCTTATCAATAACAGCAACAGTAGATCAACAGGTATTTTCTATGTTGTATGTGCTCTGTACTGGATTCTTAGCAATAAAGTAAGCTAGGAAAATGAAAATGCTTAGAAAAACTAAATATGAGAAAACACATTTACAATACTGGGTTTATAAAAAAAATTCACATGTAAGTGGACCCGTGCGGTTCAGACTCATGTTGTATAAGGGGCGACTCGGTGTTAGTTTTATCATCTTTGAAATGGGTGCCATGGTCCGTAATAAAAACAGCAGTACCTACGTAATGGCAACTGTGGGGAAATGGAACACGTTGCACATAGCAGGCCCTCACTCGACGCAGCAGATCCTTGCTGTTGACATTATTGGTAATGGTCGTTGTCCAGACGGAGGAGAACAGGACATTAAATACAGGGGCTGCAGAAAGACCGAATAGCGAGAAGGATCAGGAGAATAAAAGATGTTAGGACAAGAAAGAGCTTCTTCAACGTTTTTAGCCCCTTTTCCAACACCACAGAGCCTAACATCAGGTTCTCCCTGCGGGTTCAAGCCCGTAAGCTCTTCCCGTAACAGCCCTGGGGGAGCCGTAGAAATCAGGACGGCCGTGGCTCAGCGGCTGAGCTCCTCGTCGCATTGTGCGGACTCGGACTCGGGCCCGCCGGGGTAAGGGAGGCGTCCCTGTGCGAGCGCGGGGACCCCGAGCGCGGCGGGAGCGGAGTGCGCTCTCCGTCTCTCCTCGCCTCCTTCGGGTCGGCCTCACCGGAAGGTCCTGGCGGGGCCCATTCGGCCCTGCAGGCCCCGCGGCCCCGGGTGTGCGGTGACCAGACGGCGGGGCGGGCGGGACCGCAGGCCGCGGCTGCTGGGGTGACCGATACGCGTCCGGGTCACCGCCCGGCTCCCGGCGCGGCCACCGGAGCGAACGACCGGCAAGAAGGGGCCGGACAGCCGCGGACAGCGAGGCCTGCGGCCAGACCCCGAGGAGCCCGGTGGGGCCCAGCAGGCGCCGCAGGACTCGGCGATGTCGGTCGGACGCTCGGACAGACGTTCTCCCGGCCGCGCGCCCTCGCGGCCCTCCTTCCCCGGGGCTCCCGAGTGGACGCCCGTGGGCTCGGGGCGCCCTCGACGGCCGGGCCCGTGACGCGGGGCTGCTCCGCCTCCCCAGACGCCGCGCGTTCCCTTGCAGGCCCCGGCTCGACGGTGTCGGGCGATGGCAGCCGCGCGGGCCGGGCGGGCAGCGGACCCGGGCCGCGGGCGACGAGGGGCCCCGGCGAGGACACGGTCGCCGTCGCCGTCGCGGGCGCGTCCGGAACCCGGTGAACCCGCGGCGCGGCAGGTGCTTCCCCAGGCTCGGCCGCGGGCCTTTCTCGGGTCCGACCCCGCGGCCGCTCCGGGCCCCGGGCGAGGCCAACGGCGGCCGCGCGACCTGGGAAAGGCCCGGGGAGCCCCGACGCGGCGCAGCCGGACACGGGCCTGCGGGCACGAGCCTGCGGACCCCGCGCGGACACGGGCCGAACGCGATGGACCCGCAATCCGCTTCCTGAGTCTCCAGGCCCAGCCTCGGGGCCTGAACAAAATGACCTAAAACCCTCCACCTTGGTGTCCGGTCCTCCACGCCCGAACCCCCTAGACTGACGGTGGAGGCACGTGGTACTCTCATTACGGACAAGCGAGAGGGGCGCCCGGGGGCTCGGTTAAGCGCCTGCCTTCAGCTCAGGTCGTGGTCCCAGGGTCGGGGATCGAGGCCCACAAGGGGTTCCTTGCCCAGGGAGCCTGCTCCTCCCTCTGCCTGCCGCTCCTGCTTGTGCTTGCTTGCTTTCTCTGACAAATAATAAATAAATAAGATAATCCTAAAAAACAAAAACAAAAACCAGAGACTAGGGAGAGAGAGAACACAGACGACAGGTTTCTTAGGCTATGCAGAGAGAGCTATGAGAAGGATGGTCTGAACTAAAAAAAACAAACATTATAGACTGGCAACCTGTTTCAGAAAAACAATTACTGCATGGATCTTTTGTGCATGACGTAATGATTCCCAGTAAAGGCGGCTTGATCAGGGGATTCTGTAGTGAAGAAACATGGGGAAACTCCCTAGCAAATTGAAGGTTCCTGATAAGACAGGCCAACCCGGAATCAAGGGCCGGTGCCTACATTCCAGCGAGCCCACCAGAGACTGCTCCGAGTTTCTGAATCTATCATTTGTGAGTTAGAGCTTAAAAAAAAAAAGACAGGAATTTTCCTAGGAAACACCCATGAATATTTTCCGTATCTACTCTGGGTCATTTGCACAGAACCTCTCATTTTTGTTGATGGGAACAATTTCCACAGTAATAGGTAAAATGGAGAGCATGTTATTTCTTGTGTATTTTGTCCATTTAGCAAGTATTTTTCGGTGTCCAGCACACGTTGTGTTCCAGGCCCCGGAGACCAGAAACACAGCAGTTTTGATCAGTCGAGACCCCTTCCACTTAAATAGATCCACTTCAAATTTAAATATTACAAGTGTCATTAAAACACTAAGAATAACAGAATAATGATGTCAGAAAATCTGTGGTTTAAAGAAACTCTTTGGGGATCTCTGAGTCTTAAGAATAAATCAGTAGAGAAAAGTGGATGGCTGCAAAATTTTCTTTGGAAATTACCAGTACCGATGAAGTCACAAACAGTGGCCGTGGGTCTCTCTGGCACAGTAGTTAAGTCTGTACCAGTTACACAGTTTACGGATGTACCAGACACATGACGTGCGATATCGGACATAGACAAAGCATACTTTGCTTTGCAAAGCGAATTGAAAGTTAATAATCCTTTCCAACACATACTTAAAGTTTTTAGGAAGAAAGAGGAAAAAAAAAAAAAACCAGTTGCCCACCATTCAGACCATATTGTAAATAGTTTATGCCCATTCACAGTAAAGTTAAAGTCTCATATATGGATAATTTCTTTCATTAAAGTTGAAAGATGGGGTGAGACAAATCGGACTTGCCCTTTCTCTGCCAAAAATAATCCTTTTCTTTTCTTTTCTTTTCTTCTTTTCCTCCTCCTCCTCCTCTTCTTCTTTTAGTCGTATGCCAGCTTTCTGTGTTATTTCCTTCTCCCTTGGTTTGTATGTGCCTTAACCTATTGAAGTTGTCGTATGGGAGTCTTTAGGAGGTTGAAATTAAAGCACCAAGTCAGAGGTCCCTCTCAGCCATGAGAAATATGGCTCGAAGTCTTGAAATTAAAAACCCCGAGTTTTGGCTCAAATCTCACTTCTGAATTGACATGTGATCTCTGGCAAGTTGCCCAATTTCTGTTTCTAAATGTGTGTGGGACAACACTGGGTTCACCTGCCCAAGAGAGACGTTGGGGAACACGGATGTGGTGCGGCGGGCGTCCGTCCTGCGGTCTGAAGCGCTCTGACAACACCTGCGTGTCCTGGGCTTGGACGGGGCATCCTTCAGGGCGCAGCAGAGCCCGAGGGAGCCCTGTGACAGTCGCCTGTGTCACGTGGGTGTCGGCATCTTCCCAGGAGAGGACTTCGCCAGGCACCTTTGGTCCAACTTCTGATACCCATGGAATAACCTCGGGCCCCCTGTTCCCAGAGGATTTGGCCCCCCCATGAAACGGATTTCCACACGGCCGCCTGGAGTCAGAACCCATGGAGCGACAGTGACCCCCAGTGGCCAGTGGGGCGGTCGTCTTCACCTCTGTGCTCCCAGGTCAATCACAGCGCAGAGCGATTACCGTCCTGTCCATCCTGGCAAACAGATCAATGTTCCTTGATGCTTGGTTTTATTTTAACAGCGAAGTGTCAAACCCTAGAGCAGGGGCGATCATATATCTGTGGGAAGCGTAGACTTGAGAACGAACGGGGTGTTTTGCAACCCTGTTGTGGAAGACATCCGAGGACGTATTAACACCCCGTGTGGGGACCAGGTTGTGTTTAATTAAGTGACTCTGGTCTAGGTAACTGGATTCAAATCCTCACTCTGTCACTTCCTAGCTGGTCGACTTTGGACATGTCATTTGAGTTTTCGAGACTATTTCTTTACTTGAAAAACATAAACACTGGTCGTTGTGGTTGTAAGGGCGTGAGATAGCAGGTCACACACAGCTGGCGCGTATATATGCACACACAGCCGGTGTGACGGATGTGTGTATCGGTCACGACAACCGTCGTGGTGGGGTGTGATCCGAGCTCGTACTGCACAGGTGACATCACGGACGAGCTGAAGCGCGTCCGCCGTGGTGCCGGTGAGCTCAGGTGACGGGCAGTGAAGGGTGGGAAAGCAGCCCACGCTAACCCCCATGTTCTCCCATTTCTTTTCCAGTCTTTGAAGCCATCAAATCACGCTACCATCCAGAGCATAGTGCGCGCGGTGGGGGTCGTGCCCGGAATCCCGGAGCCTTGCTGTGTGCCCGAGAAGATGTCCTCGCTCAGCATCTTATTCTTTGATGAAAATAAGAACGTGGTACTTAAAGTGTATCCTAACATGACGGTCGAGTCTTGTGCTTGCAGATAACCTGGCAGAGAACGCGCACAGATGCTTAATTCTATCAGTACTTTATTTAATGGACGCCCCCTCCTTTTTTTTTTTTTTTTTTGCACTGCCAATGCATTTCACCCCAAAAGATCTTTTTATAGTTAAAGATAACGAACAAATAGACTGATGATTTCCACCAAGGAGAACGACTGTGCTTGTTTTGAATGTAACTCAATGCAAGATTTTAGTAAATATGGACATTTACTTCTTTTTTAAAAAAAAATCACAAAAAAAGATCACTCAAACTGTTTTTAGAGCTATTAAAGGACACACTGATTTATTTTTGTAATGGGCTTTGAAAATAGGTTGGGAAAACACCAGTAACTTTTCACTTATCTCTAAGTAGGCTTACTGCCCTAGATTCCTGAGCGACTCGGCGAGTCCTGAATTATCCAATCAACATTTATGTTTATCTAAGAAATGTTTAAGACTCTTGTTTGCCGGTGTTTGTCCTCCATGTGTCCTTGTGTGAACGGATGACGGAGAGCGTGTGCTGAGTGTGGGTGTACAGATGCAGGTGCGTTGCCGGCTGCCCTGGCCCTTCTGTAGGAAGGTTTGCTTTGCACAGTTTTGTAATTCAGCCTACACGGGATTCTTTGTTTTATTCCTTTCTCCTTCTGGCAAGCACCATTCAATTATGAGAACTTTACCAAGAAGGAGAGAGTGATCCAAGAGCACAAGCCTGGCCCTTCAGTTTGAAATACACTTATTTTCATTTCATTGTCTCCAAGAAAAGGGAAGCAGCAACCCAATTTTCAGACCGAGGGGGAGTTCCCCTTCTGTAATCCTTTGTCACAAGTACCTTCATTTGTTCTTTTAAACTGAATTCAAAAATTTAACTGAGGGGCACCCCGGTGGCTCAATTTTTGAGCATCTGCCTTTGGCTCAGGTGGTGATCCCGAGGTCCTGAGATTGAGCCCCGAGTCGGGCTCCCTGCTCAACGTGAAGCCTGCTTCTTCCTCTCCCACTCCCCCTGCTTGTGTTCCTTCTCTCACTCTCTCTCTGTCAGGTAAAAAAAAAAAAATAAAATCTTTAAAAAACAAAAATTCAACTGAATTTTTAAATTTTGATTAAAATTGTACTTCTCTGGATATGCCTTGGCTTCCTGTGAAGTAATCCATAGATACCAAGGCTTGAGAACAGATGGAAAATTGGAGATTTCCTTAAATGAATGAATCACAGTCACATGTGGGATGTCGTTCTTCAGCCACATCCAGGTTGAGGCAGCTTTTCAGGTGGATCAAGGCTGAGCTTTGAAGTCAGTACGTTAGCAGACTCACTAAAAATTATTCACCAAAAAGAAGGAAGTCAAATACAGACACTTTGTTTTTCTCCCCACTTCCGTTTGTCATAAATATCCTCTCATTGAAAACTTGTTTCAAAAATCTCTCCTGCTACATTCCGTGTGTGACAAAAACGTTTTCAGACCCTGGGCTGGTGAGGATGTCACACCAGAGGTTCACTGTCCTCTTAGTCGAGCCTCACCTGATTAGAGACAACTAAGCCGTCTCCGAGACCATGAACTATCAGCAGACGTGGGGTTTTCTCTCTCTACCTGTAGCTCCGATCTTGGTTTATCGTTTAATGAATATTTACTGAGCATTTATTTTGTAAGAGGCACTGTGTTAACTGTGTGTCCTCAGCAACCTCACAGTGCAATGAAGGGGTTGACGGGTTGAGCTAGAAGCCCTTTTGGATACTCCGTGTTGGGGCGTATGACACCGGCTGTTTCATACACATCTTCCTCGAATGGATGATACCGGCAGATAAAACACTGCCCGGCTCTGCTCATAAACCAAAGGCAAGAATGTGCTCATCTTCAGTGTTTGAGAGTGAGTATGGAATTCTCTGTGGTTTCAGTCGTATTTCTAACTTTCTAACTTATTAGAAATCCATTCAAAGATTACCATGAACAGAGGCTCTTTACACTTTCGGAATGCACAGAGGTCGGCGTGAGTGTCTATTAACTCCGCTAACTTCTATTAACACCCATTCTGAATAGTAAGTTAAGCTCTGGGGCCGGAGTTACTGTGATTTCTCCGAGTTCATTTTTTATTCTGGCTGCGCTATGTTAGATATTTGAAGTGAGACAGGTGATGGAATCACTTTTAATAAACTTTATCAGAAGGTTGAAAGCAAAAAAACCAAACCTTCCTCAGCTTTTCACACTAGTTTCTGTAAATGTGTTAGTTCAGAATTTAATGCTTGTACAGTTGACGGCAATTTAAAAAATATATATTATATATATATATACACATATATATATATGGGAAAACTTTAAAGATGCTTTTAATTTATTTAATGACTGTTGCTTTTCTATAATGGTAATTTTCATCCTTAGATGGTGAGAAGAAATTCTTTTTACTATAGTTATTACATGGAAAGTGAAATTTGGTTCTTTAGTCAAATCCACTGCTGGGACATGTCGCAGTGAGACTGTGCAAGACACGTCACTACTGATGGATAAGTTTTGCTGACTTTGTATCATTTTCCTCCAGTAATGGAGAGCTTTTCATTATACAATATGAAAATAAAAATTGCTTAATTGAATGCTTCCCCATTCTTCTCTACTATACTGTGCTGCGTTTGAAAAGAAGTTACAGAGGTTGGGCACAGAGTTGAACATTTTCACATGGTGTTCTGAGTGGGGCGTTGCCACCCACTATCAACAAAGTATGGTTACCTCGTGGAAAAAAAACTGAAACACACCCAGAAGGAGGAAACTTGTCTTCCGAACTGGAGAAACTCCACTTGAATTCTTTTGTGTTTGTTTGGTTTTAACCACAAAGTCCCCATTTCTTATTTGGAGATATTTTTCCCCCCTCTGGGAGCCTGACTCCCTGTTTTGACAATAACATGACCTCACCACATATTGTTAGAGTATTCTAGGTACATTTTAGACGATAAGCATTTAACTGTAGTTAATCTGATCATCGGGGTAGATTGCTTTATTTTTGTTTAAGCTCTTGTCTTCCCTTGAAGAAAAAGAATGACCTGATGTTAAGAAGTAAATCATAATTTCCTATTTTTGCACTCATTTAATCTATATCAGATTTATTCAGACTGTGAAGTTTAATTAAAATCTATAGCATTTTGGAATTTTTAGACACTTTAGAGATCATCTTGAACAACTTTCTTCACCTCTTTGGGTCTCAATTTACTCATCTATAAGATGAGGCGATGAATTTCCTGCCTCATAAGCTTGTTGTAATGTTTAATAAGACAATACATGCAGATGATTTCACCAAGTGCTTGAAACAGAATACTTGGTTATTGTCAGTTATTATTATTATCTTTATAATTATTATCTAATTCAGTCTTCCCATTTTCCAAATAAGGACTTGTAGACATGTTAGAGTTTACACCCACTGGAATGTCTACTGACTGTGCCCTCCACTAAAAACTCGCTCCCATCAACAAGGGATGGTTTCCTTGACATGACAAACATGGGCATCGGACAAACGCTGGACCAGGGCTGGTAAACCTGGGAGGAGATGCAGCAGCAACGCTGCCCGGGAGGGTTGTAATTCTCTTACATCAGGCAAGCAACGTCTAAATTGTTCAGTCTCAGAACTGCAGATAAGTTCTATGTCACTATTATCAAGTGACTATCGACCAGTTAAACTAAAACATACCGTAAGGTTTTATACATTCAGATCTGCAACACACAAGATTACGAATCCATGAAACTTTTCTTCATGGTCTTTGATCACAACTGGATGTTCTCAGACCTTGAGTTTTTAAATTCAATTTTTTTTTGTTCTAGTATTTGTCTTTTTCATTTGCATTTGCTGTAATCCTGGAGTCCAGCCCTGGCCTTGTTAAGCTCTGGGCTTGTGCACTTTGCTATGTTCCTTCACCTACTTTCTCTTAGGGCATCTTACAGCATAAGGGACCTAGTCAGTGGTATTGTAACAGCCTTGTATGGGGGCAGAGGGTGGCTGCAGTGGTGGTGAGCACAGCCTCACGTGTAGACTTCTCGAATGGCTGCAGTGTACACTTGAAGGTAACGTAACGTTGTGTGTCAACCACACTCAAATTAAAAGAACATAAAAAATAGATTTGTAAAGAGAGTACAGCGTGGAGTTAGGAGCTCAGGCTTGGAGTCAGACTGTCGCATCAGAATCTCGACTCTGTCACTAACCACATGACTTGTGCAAGTTGCAAAACCTGTGTCCACTTCCATGACCTCATGTGTTAAGTAAGAATGAAACATAGACCCTCTTGCAGAGCTGGAAGGATTACTTGAGTTGTTGCCTATGAAGCTTTACAGCTTCAATGTTCTAGAAAATATTATAGATATATTATATTATAGCTTTTTGATGTATTAGATGTATTTTATGTGTTTCTGTGAATGAGTCCTTTGACCTGAGAAGTAGGATTTCAGGTATTATTCCCAGTTTATTCACCAAGGAGAATAATTGCCTCCGCCGAGGTAGGAGCCGTGTTGGTGGCAGAGCTGGGGGTCACAGAGTAGTGGACTTGCTCTGATCGTCCCGTTCTCCACTTTGCTTCCCATGCCTCTTCCCAGAGAAAGCTGTCAAGTAAATATTCTCTCAGAGTTCAGAGAAATATGGAGGAAATGGACCAAGGCCTCAGACAGGGAGCAAAAAATAAGCTTCAGTCTTTAGTAAGGGCAACATTTGTTTAATGTTTGGGTCTGAGCCTGTTTGCCTGAATTGGATTTCCTGCCTCATTGTAGGTCAACCCCAGCGGGTATGGAGACTGTCCGTGGAGCTAAGGTCCCGAAAGATGGAAAAGGTGTGCTTTGTGTAGATGATCCTAAAAAGGAAAAAGTCAAAGAGGGGCTGAACTTCCGGTTGCCATTTTCCCCCATGATCAGTCAGACAAGTTGACCCCTTAAAAAGAAAGAGTGGAGACAGGAACTGAAAATATCACTTCACTACTCTCCTGGAAGAGAGCACACAGGACTCTTTTTCCCTGTATGGGAAACTGGAAGTCCAGTATTACGAGGAACCTCCTCTTCCAACTCCTGTAGTGCCGTCGCAATGGGAAGCTATGCCCTTCCGCATATCCCATTAAGCATGAAGAACCCGAAAGAACAAGTTTATGATGTTTGCGTGTAATCTTCAGTCTTCACCTCTCCCCACTGAGGAATATGGGCCCATGGGTAGACGGCCAATTCTCAGACTTTCACGATTTGGATCAACCACTGCCTTCCCATGAGGAAGAGCCAGGAGAGGAGAGAGAAGTAGGACGTGTCTTCTACCACAGTGTCCTTTTATCCAGCAGGGGTAAAATTGAACCCCATTTATGGAAAGGTGAGGAATGGGTAAAACTGACCCCCCAAGATAAACTATGTTATGAACTGTCTCCTATCACCTTTTTAACTTATACTGAACATTTATTACGAATCTAAAAGGAGCAAATGTGGTATACGGTAATCATTTCAGTTAGTGATTGGGATGTGGTTTTGTAGGAATTCCTCGGTCCTGTTTATTATTCCTATTTTCTCCAGGACAATCAAAAGACATGGAAAAAATAATCCAACTTTGGTTGCCTTGAGTCGAAGGCCAGAGTGGTCTGGGTGTTGGAGCTGCAGCCTGCAGGAGAGTGAGGTCTACCTGCGAGACAGTTGGGAGCTGCTCCCATTAACGAGGTTAGAGCCTGAACCACACTCTTCCTCGTGCCCTTAATGTTGTCCATTTTAGTTTGCAACAACTTGGCTTTCATTTTGTCCTCATCTCCTTCTGGGACACCAAACTGCTGCTCTGAGGGCAATGAGAAATCCAGTCCTAGAAGAAGTTAAAATCAGAGAGTGGCAGGTGTTTTCCTCCCCCACAGTGCCTTCATCTCAGCCCCGTATGCCATATCTCACACACACTCACACTCGCACACATGCGCTGGCTCTACAGCGGTGTCACTGAAGCAGAGAGTGAGGTACGGTTATGTTCCAACCCCTGAGCTCAAATTATCAGCCAACTACATTTTTGAACTCGAAGCATGGGCAAACTGCCATCGAGTTACAGTGAACCACCCCCCCATGAGGGCTCAGGCCAGATGTGAACGCAGCAGTCCAGAGGTGAGGCGATTATGTGCAAGAACCATGTGACAGAGCTTTTCCCAAAATGGACTGACTTAAGAGAAACATTCTGGTGTTTTCAGGACTTCAGTCCTGCTTTCTGGAGATGTTCCATCACTATAAACACGAGTATACATACACACGAGCAGACTTGAAGCTGGGTCCAACATATGTCGTTTCATTAAATAATCTTGTTAGAGATGGGAGAAATCAATGACACAATCTAAAAGTTCTGCCAGTTGAAACAGTCAGACAAATGCTGCGTGGAATCTGGAGCCCATATTCCGGTGTCAATAACATGGATTAGAAAGCCCAGAGCTGTTAGTAAGGTTTGGATGATTTTATAATGCAGGAATAGATGGCCAGCTTGGCAAGCTTCGAGTGGTAACAGAGCCCTTTGGAGCTGTGCTTTCTACTACCTTTAATTTGAAGCTCACTTTGTACTACTTCCATGGAGAGCAGCATGTTGCAAAGAGAAATTTCGGCTGTGATAGGTTGGGCCGAGAGCATTCTGAAGTTGTATTTGCCTGTAATGTCCTTAGGAGTTCCCATTTCCCCTAGCAGAACATTCTAGAAGTTATATTAAAATTTTACTCCACTCTCTCCAGTTATGAAACGGAGATCTAGAGTTCATCATCAAGATGAGATATTTCTGTCTTGTAGCAGGCAGACTCTCTAGTGCCTTCTGCTTTGAATCACCCGTGAGACACATAAGAAAATGACTCAATGCTTTGAGAACAAGGAAGAAAGCACAGAAACATGAGTATTTTGAGCTCAACGAAAATGTCATATTTTAAAGTCAAAAATCTTAATGAAACTTAGACTTCATGATTATTCTTCCTCAAGTCTCTAATAGCTTTCTGGAATAAAGTTTGAATTTGTGAGACGGACAAACAGCATCTATCATGGTTATCCGGCACACGTAGGTACGGACAACATACTTGAGCTAGAGCCCAAAGAAGAATGAAATGACAGAATCTACACATTGAAGATTTACTAACTGAAGGGGTCTTCTCTTAAGTTTATTGATTTTATGGAAATGCCAGAGCCAATTCCTGGATATTTATAACTGATGAGAGATAGTTTTCTTGACTGTAAAGCCACTTACTCAAAAAAGGACAGACAAAAGAGGAAAGGGAAGAGAATGAAGAGAAGAAAGTAGAAGAGAAAAAAAGAGAAGAAAAGAGAAGAGGAGAGAGGAGGGGAGAGGAGGGATTTTTCGAGTCCCTGGGCATCTGAAGACGGTTACCACGACCACGGATGGAGACACAAGGCCCTGGACAGTAATTTATTCATTCATCGACATAAACCGGGGGCGAAAGGTGGAAGGACCCTAAATAAGAGATTCTTCAGGTTCTGGGATGACAGGCAGCCTGAGTTTCAGTTCTGGCCAAGGTTTTAAGGGTCTCGTATCTGACACCACTGAACCATCCAGAACAATGCCCTCAGCATCGAAAGAGTTAGGAGAGCTCGAGTCTAAAGCTGTATGAATACTGTAGCCATTAACCAGATGTTTAACTTTATTTAACTTCAAATTGATTAAAATTGGATAAAGATAAAAATTATTTTCCTCATTCCAAAAGACCACATTTCAAATGCTTAATAGCCACACGTGGCTAGTGGCTCTCTGACTGGACAGCACAGACGTAGGACATTGCCGTCATTACGGAAGCTTCCGGACAGTGCTGATCAAAGGAATAACCATGAGTAATTTCACCTGGGCCCTTCAGGAAAACATGGTCTATTTTAGGCCCTCGTCCGAACAAGCACATTACTACATAGGGAGGTTCTTGTCCGAGAGTCAAGCCGCTGAAAACTGACAGAAGATGTGAGTGCCCTCACAGCTAGTTAAAGTTGAAAACTGTTATAAAATGTAATTTAATCCATACTTATTTAAGACTATATGTTAATCACTGTCTGACCTAAAAGCTGCCTCAGGACATTTGTCCCGGCACAAGATCCAGTTTTTGCTTCCCGGCTCTTTAAAATACAGGTGTTAAGTACCGTTCAGGCCCAGCTGGGCAACTCCTGCCCCGACCTTGGGTTCCAAGTGGCTGAACGCCCCCAGGGGCCTCCCATGGACTCAGAACAACTGCCTGTGATAACGTCACACCTGCCCAAGGTTGTTCCGCATTCAGTAAGTCCACGTTCCCATGTCGCTGCCCTTTTGTCCTTTCTGAGCATTCGGGACATGTCTACATGGTAGACGATGATGACAGGTAGATAAGTGAATGAAGTTAAATACCAGTAAAGTATTTTATCCTGTCTCTCATCAACAGTTACTTCAATCCCTTCTTGATAACAACTCCGTTCAATAAGGTTTCTATAAGCAAATGATTTGGCAAATAAAAGGTATCAATTAAAACACGGAAATGTTAACAGAAAAAAATCACAGTATTATTAAAGTTATATTATTTATTTGTATCTTATAAAAAGTTGTAGAGTTCTCCAAGTATACCATCAGACCTCCCTCCTTTGAGATAGACTGCGATCAAAATAAGTCATAAACAGTTAAAAATAATTATCTCAGAAAGGCAGCCATTTTCAAGGCTAAGATAGAAAGTTGTGGGGATAAACTAGACAAACGCACTCGGTTTCAAACTCTCTTACTGCCTCTCCATGTAATACTGGGTGTTTGCGCAGAGAAGCCTTCATTTTGGGGGGGACACTTCAGTCTCTATAATCCAGAGAACACACTTGCTTTCTGTTTTCTGGAAGAGTTACGCTCCTCTAAGACCCTTTTCAAAAAGTGTTTTTTAACTTTCCAGCGTACAAGAGTTTGTGTCAACTGACTGGATGTGTTAATGTTTCTAGCCTTGGACGGGATTCTATCTGTGAAACACCTCTTAGTTATGTTTTCAGAAAGTGTGTGTGTCGCTCTAGGGTTTTTTCCCTCAGTATCCTAAGGAGATGAATGGAAAAGCAAAATGAGTACTGAACTGTCATCTTGCTTACAAGTCAGTTTTGAGGAAAAAATTCATATCTGAAGCAGGATGTTTTAAAATGGAAACTGCGAGCAATGCTGAGTAATCAAGATGATAACATCATACCGTGTGGAGCTATAGAGTGTCCCCAGGTCTGACTGAGACGTTAGTGAGTGAGCGTCTGAGCCAGCAAGAGACCCTAAAGACCAGAGAGTCGAGAGTCCTGAGACAAAGATTCTTTGTCTCCGACCCTGAATGCAGAAGGAGCTCCCTCTACTCTTCTAGCTCCAGCTCACGCGGGCTGTGTAGACAGAGACGCTCGTGCGTTCACGCACCCACACACATACACACGCATTTACAGAGAGGCTTTCTCCGGGTTCTCCCCCACCGAACAAATCCCATGAAACTCCTTCCCGTCCCTGTGACGCACCTGCATTTTGGTTTTCTGGCTGGGAAAGAGAGAGTGGAAACTTTTGGAAGCTCTCAAGCTCCTCTTCAATCAGCCAGGAACATGAGTCACATGCGGCCCTCCGTGTCCGTGGGAGCTCCCGGGTAACGTGCTGAGTAAAGGCGAGCCGCAGTAACGCGTGGAACCTGCCCACCGCTTCGTAGCTCGTTCCAACGCTGTGGATCCTGTGCAAATGCTTTGTGATGCTGTAGAACGTTCAGTATTTATTGGTTTCTGTGCATTGTATCTCTTCCCTTCATCCTCAAGTCCCAGTAATCCAAGCCTAATAAACCTTCCTGGCTTGCTAATTGTGAAGAAGAGTGTTAATATTTTTTTATAAACAAAAAAAAGACACTTTTATTTTACATATGATAGACATGTAGATAATAGAAACAAATGCATCAAATTCTAAGACCTTGCGGTAAGCTTTGGTCGGAGTCCTGATACTGATAATCGTGTGCTTCACTTGTTACATGTTCATTTCCTTTCACAATGTCTGATTTACTCTTTTCCTTTAAAGAGTATTTGATAAGTGTACTTTTTTTTTTTTTTTTTTAGAGGTCGGGAGGAGGAGGTGGGGGAGGGGCAGAAGGAGACACTCTTAAGCAGGGCCCACGTCGGGTACACCCGTACGCAGGGCTTGATCGCGCAACGCTGAGATCACGACTTGAGCCAAAATCAAGAGCTGGACACTTAACTGACTGAGTCACCCACGTGCCCCTACCTTAGTCTTCTTCTTCTTTTTTTTTTTTAATTTTGATATGGGAAGTCTTTATTCTTTTAATTTAATTTAATTTACAGTTGATTGATTAACATGACAGTGGACGATGAGTTTCAGGGATGGAGGTGAGGGATTCACCAGTCGTCTATAACACCCAGCGCTCAGTACATCACTTACCCTCCTTAACGTCCCTCCCCCGGTTACCCCAAACTCCCACCCACCTCCCCTCCAGCAGCCCTCAGTTGGTTTCCTATGACTACGTGTCTCTTTTGGTTTCCCCTTTTCTAATTTCCTCTTGTTTTAGTTTTCCCTCCCTTCCTCTATGCTTCTCTGTTTTGTTTCTTAAATTCCACGTATGAGTGAATCTTATGATGACTGTCTTCGTCTGATTGACTTAGTTCCCTTACCAAATACCCTCTAGTTTGAACCTCTAAACTGTTTTCCAGAGTGGCCCCTCGCTTAGTCTTTGCAGGAAACTGAGACTTGGATGAACTAAGTTAATGTTCAAATTCTAACCATGACTAAAAAGTAGATTCCATGGGAACTCAGACTGATCTGAACCCAAAGCTATTAGCATTGCCACTACGACTTACAGACTTATTGTCTTAATAGTACTTATACCCAATACCTTTTGGTGACAGCTGGCATACCTGATGCCACACTGTGAGATTTTTTTTTCACATTGTGAGGTTAAAAATTCTCCCTTCTACAGATTTTGGAAAGATACGTGAACTTGTCACATTTATATGGCAAGTTACAATACTCCTTTCAGTTTTTATCTCTGGATCTTTATTTCATAACCACTTAATTATCGCAATCTCTTATGTTTCATCCCCCGAATATTTATTGAGATCTGGAAGGTCTGGGAATACACATGTGAACAAAACCACCCCGCTGCTTGCTCTCCAAGGGCTCACAGTCTTACGGACGCAAGAGATGATTCTGCAGGCAAAGCACAGTGACCCAAAAAGATGCTAAGAAAGCCAGGTAGGGTCCGAACCCCTCAGAGAGTCCCACTACCTCATCTGGAGAGCAGCAGCCAGCAACTCTCTTCTTGACCCAACAGGTAGTACGGATGATTGCTGCTGTCGCCGGCGGACCATCGGGGTGCAATTTTCCAACTGGTAGGAAGCTGGGCTTCCAGCCAGGAACCATCCGGATACTGCAGGAGCCATTTCCTGGCACCTGAGACTAATGGTTCCAGAGCATCTGGTCATAAGTTCAATAAACATTTATTGAGCACGTACAATATGCTAGGCACCATGGATGTAAAGTCACACAACACACCATGGGGACGCTGACATGCAAGTGAGTAACCGAAATGCCCCATAAGTGCACCACAGACTCGTGCTCAGGGCATCCTCAGAGTCTCCTGCCCCACCCCACAAGGCAGTCCTTCAGACTCAGCGCCGACGATCACGCACCAACCACCAGGAATGTTGCACAGTCTGAGAGAATCACATTAAGAACCAGAATGGCCACCTGTCCTACTTGGCCCAGGTCAGTCCCCAGATCCCATCTTGCTCTGGCGTAACTAAAGCATCCCCTCTTTCACTCTCAAAAATGATCCTGCTTGTTTGATAAATGATACAGTCAACCAACCGAGGTCTCATGAAGGTTGATATCTGCTTGGCTCTAGCACACAGGAAACGGTTTCCTGCTCTTTTCTGGAACCCTGACTAGGCGCGGAGCCTAGTGCTGGGTGCTAGGGTCCCCCACTCTTCCAGAGAGCCAGAGGCAAGGGCATTATCCTGCCCTACTGATGAGGACATGAAATTTTAGGGAGTTCAGTTACTTCCCAGGAGTCACAAAGATATTAAAGGGTAATACTGGGATTCAAACACGAGTGTTTCTCGCTTCTTGTAGCCACAGAAGGGTAAGTTTGACAACTACATTAAGGACCAGAGAAGAGTGATTCTCAGAGAAGCTGTGGAAAACAAAGTAGTTGATCGGGTGCGAGACACTCTGGACCTGGACCTTCACGGTAGAGACAGGAGGTCTACGGACGCCCCAGCCTGTGAAAGGCCCGATCCTCGTCCACCCCCACCCTCTCCTTGTCTAGGCTGAGCCCTCCACCACCATTTCTTCATCTCAGACGGCGGGATTCGGACCACAGCGCATGCACCGGCGCAGGGGTGGCTGACTGAGGAAGCTGGTGGGGGTGGGAATGTGTCCCCACCACACAAGCTCTCTGCTGGGCTGCCTCCCTCCGAGACAGACTTTGTGTCTTTGCAAGTTTCCTTTTCCCTCCTTCCGTATGGAGACCTAATCTAACGCCTCCGGGATATGAGAAGAGAGAACTCTTCACCAGTGAAATGGAACTTTCATGGTCTGTGAAAGATACATCTCTTTTGTTAGTCTCTTTATTCACCTCTGCAGTACTATAAACCGAAGCAGGAAATTATACTTTCACATTAGGAAACATTGTAGAAGGCACAGTTAGAGCGTTTCATGGAAATATGTCCCAGTTGCTTAGGCTTTAATTTCCTTCTTCCATAAAAATTGCTTAATTGGTTTATGTGATAATAAAACTAATCTATCATAATTGTGGGCAATAGAGACAACAGAGAAAGGTATAAAAATAAAGTGGAAATTGTAATCTCACCACTGAGAAATAACCATTAGTAACGTTTTAATGATATGTTCCTGGATATTTTTCCATGCTAATTCATGTACATATGCTATTTATTATTTCAAATAAAATTGTGGTATACTTTTCTAAGCTATGTTCTCTGTATATGTATGAATATCTGTAGAATGTTATGAATATTTTTATGGCATAAATGTAGATCTACCCAAATTTTCTTTGCATTGTAATAGTGTACTATGTGCCTATACCCCATTATTTTTATCATTCCCAAATAGCAAAATATTTGGATCGGTTGGTTGTTTCTTGCTGTGTTCTGTTTTTAGGGTTGTTTTTGTTTTTGTTTTTGCTATTCTATAAAATCCTACAATGATGATTATTACAAATATATTTCTGTATAATTGTCCACTCAGTTGTTTCTTTTAGATTCACTCTTAACAATGACATCTTTTCTTTGTTGACTCACGTCACCAGACTTAGATACATCACATTCCCATCTTCAGTGCACAAAAGCCTGTAGTCTGCACAGTGCATTCAATATTAGAGCTTTCGACCCTTTTAAACTTTGCTGCTCTAACAAGAAATTTTATTGTTATTAATAATTAACTTGAGTTAATTGAATAATCAGGAATTCACACTAATTTAATTACTTAAGAGTTAGACTGATCTATCTTTTTTTTTTTTTTTAAAGATTTTATTTTTATTTATTTGACAGACAAAGATCACAAGTAGGCAGAGAGGCAGGCAGAGGAGAGAGGAGGAAGCAGGCTCCCTGGCTGAGCAGAGAGCCCGATGCGGGGCTCGATCCCAGGACCCCGGGATCATGACCTGAGCCGAAAGCAGAGGCTTTAACCCACTGAGCCACCCAGGCGCCCCAAAGAGTCAGGCAGAGAGAGGGGAAAGCAGACCCCCGCTGAGCAGAGAGCCTGATGCGGGGCTTGATCCCAGGACTCTGGAATCATGACCTGAGCCAAAGGCAGAGGCTTTAACACACTGAGCCACCCAGGTGCCCCTAGACTGATCTATCTAACTGCTGGTGAGCTTAATATAGTTTACATGGATTTTTAAACATGTGTAGTTCTTTTTTTGAGAGTGTTCTGTTCATATCTTTTGCTCATTTAGTCACTAAAAAAGAGTTTTTATTATTGTTGCTGTTATTATTACTATTAATTTCCATATACGTGAATTCTTAGTATGTGAACAATATAACAATATAACAATAACATAATATATATAATAATATAACAATATAACATAATATAACAACATTGATCTGTTGTTCATGTCCTAAGTGTTTTCCCTGGGTGGTCTTCTGTCTTTTTGTGATTATAAAATTTAAAATTGGCTTTTGCAAGTGCGTACGTACAGATGTACTTGTGTGTGTCTCTCTTTGTATGCATGCACACACAAGGAACAGGTGTGGACGTGGATGTAGCCACGGACGGGCGCAGACATTCCACGTTCCCTGTCACCGCTCACTGCTGTGACCTCCAGCGGTTACCTGACCCTCACGCTTCCACACGGAACGTTCCCTGGTCTTCTGGTGTGGAACTCTGCCCCTTCTGTGATGGCTTTTTGGTGCCCACAGTAAACTTCTCTCTATTGTCTTCAGCTGGAAGCTCCCTGAGCTCCACACGGCGTCCAGTGACGGGGAGTGAATAGGGCAGTGGAGGAAGCTTCGTGTCTCACCTCCTCTCAGGCACAAGGACATTGTCCCACCGACGTTCAGCCTCAGGGATCTGCCCCAAGTCCCGGCACAGAGCCCTTGTCCCAGAGCCCACCACTCCTCTTTCCAGCATCTTCCCTTGGGCCCCGAAGCAACGAGAGGCCCCTCCCAGAGCCACGGGACTGCGGCCTCCACGGCTCCCCCCACCGGGGTCCCAGCTGTGGCAGGAGGGAGGGACCCGATGGGCCCTCTCCGCTCTCAACAGCACCATCCCCGCTTGGGAGTCCCTGGAGGCAGCTGAGCCCCAGTTTGTCGTTGCGGCCACTAGATGGAGTCCGGCCATTAGCCTGAAGGGATAAGATGCTGACGCGTCCCCCACCTCCAGGTGGACCCAGTGGCCCTGGGGTAACCAGAATGCGACCCTGCCACTGCGCAGAACGGTCTCCGGTGGCCCTTGCTTCCCTCGGGGACAATTCTAGGTAAAGCTGGAGATTAAAGGGCTTTGTCTGTCTCCGGGTCGTGAGCGAATGATCCACTCGTGAAGCTCCTCGGGAAGAGTGGAAATCGCACGTCCGGTGTTCCCGGACCCCGTTCCCTGGACCCCTCCGGTCCCCTCTCTCCTTAACCTCTGCTTCCTGCAAAGACACGAGTGTTCCCTGCATCTCTGTCCTCAGCCAGAAATGTCTGCCCCGAAGTCTTCCGAGCTCTTAGATTCACCTGGTGAGGAAAGGTTGCTGCGCTGAAGTAGGAAAAATATCAAGAAATAGGTTGACCTCTTAATTTTGTCTAAAGGATGAAACGCCAGACGGACCCAGAGCAGAATTCCTCGTGGTCGCGTGTGCTCCGTCAGAACCTGGTCAGGAAATGATATTCGGGAATGCTCTTGTCACGTTCCTATTTCTCTGTTAGTTTTCACAGAGAAAACGGCACACTTTGCAATTGCCATCCTATTCTGTGCTTTATTTCCTAAATTCCCAGTTTTTAGCGGTCACCTGCATGTCCCTGACCCATCAAATACAAACTACAAATGAGACACGGGTGCAGATAAGACAAACAGAACAAGGCCCGGCAGTTACAACCCGAGCACTCTCGCTTTTGAAAATCCAAGACCATGTGCTTCCCCCGGACAGAAATGAACGGCCCCAGCTGCCCCAGGAGGCTTACAGCAGTCAAGTCAACCTCACCCTCATTTAGGAATAGAGAATATATCACTTTACAGACTTACACTAATAAGTCTAACTATTCCCCCTCTAAACGGCTCCCGTCCGGAGTGATTATGACGGAGATCCCCGCATCAACCTTTGTATTATTAAGCTTGAGAATGATGGAGACATTTAAAAGGCAAACTTGAGAAAATAATCAATTATTTAACTGGCCAGTAGTGGAGCGCCGTATGTGTGAACTCCAAGACAGAGGAAGCTTTCAGGTTAAAACAAAAGACCCCTCGTATATCCTCAATGCTTTAAAAAAACATATGTTATCACTTATTCCTGTAGGTGTGCTTTTCAGGTATACAGTTCAGGCTTTATTCTTCTGTCTGTTCTCGGATAAATACTAAGAGTCTCAGGCAAAAATGTGCAAGGACAGGTTGGGTCTTGCAGCTTGATGTGAAAGTCAGATTGTTGCATAATAGTGATGGTTTTATAGAAAAATGTAAAGTTGTCATCCCCCGAATTTGCTGTAAATCATGACATTTCTAGAGAATTCATCTCCGTCCCATTGTATTCATAAAAAATAACATTTTGTGTATCTATACACTTGATCTGACGCAGTCTTCTATTTAACATGCTAATTTGAACATTCTAGGGTCTTTGTCAGGGTATAGCTCTGATTTTAAAAAAATAACAGTCAAATTCTAAAAAGATAGTATTTGAGAAATGAAGAAATGCAAGCTATACTCTGAATTCTGTGGCTCTTGTGTTAGGAAACAGAATTTATTCATTTGAAAATACTTAAAAGTTACAGTTGACCAAAATAAAGGCAAATTCAAACATACGATATGGATATCGTAGGGATAAATGAGTAAGCTGGAAAAGTACCGTGGATTTGAGAATCTGAAGATGGAGGTCCTGATGAAGTCTTGCTAGCACAGGGCAGGTTATTTAACTATTTTGGGATCGGTTGCTCCATCTGTAGCTCATGCATTCACCCAAGAAATTCTTGTCAAGAGCTCACGTCTGCTTAGCACTGTTCTAGACACTGGGCACCGAACACCCTGTCTCCATCAGGGTTACAATGTGCTGGAGAATGACAGAAGGTAAGTCAAATGTGTCAAATGTGTATTGTATTAGGGAGCAGGAAAGGCTGTGGAATTAAGCAGCAAGGGGAAGAGGGACAAAGAGAACCAAAGCACTTGCCATTCTAAGAAGGGTCATTAGGAAAAACCACTCTGAAAAGGTGAAGTTTGAGCCAAAGTCTCAAGAAAGTAAATGTATTAGGAAAAGCATGTGTCAGGGGTCAGTGCAAAGACCCTGAGGTGGGAATAGAACCCTCCTACGTGAGGAAGGGTCAGGACGCTAACGTGGTTGGAGGAGAGCGAGAGAAAGAAGTGGGACAGGAAGTGAGAGGGGACGGAGGTGGGGGTGGGGTGGGTTGGCTATAGGGAAGGAATGATTTCAGCTTTTTCTCTGAAAGAGATGGGAAGTTATAGGGTTTTGTAGAGAGACATAATATTTCCTGGCTTGTATTTAAGAGATCACGTGGGCTGCCGTATTGAGAAGAGATGAAATGGGACCAGAAGCAGAAGCTGTGAGACCAGCACAGCAGGGATTTCAACACTCAAGGTGCAAAGACCAAGTGACTTGATCTAGAGAACAGCAGTGTCGGTCCTATATACGTTTCAGATCAAATTTAATAATTCACATGAGAATGACTTGGAAATTGTACGTTCTTCACAAATATGAGATGGTCATAATGTTCTTATTTATAAAATTTTTGACTTTTCTTCTGCATATGCTATTCCAGAGCCACTTTAGAGACAATTTGTGAGTTTCATTTGAAAAAATAAAAAGCTGTCAAATTCTAAAAAGAGGATATTTGAGAAATTAACAGCTTCAAGCTATACTCTAAATTCTGTGGTTCCTATTTTAGGAAACAAAAATTTCTATAAAGAGACTTGTCCCAATTGGATCTTAAATCTTATCTCTTAAAGATTACCTGTCAATATGATTATATATTTTTCCATTAATCCATTTATTTTAAAGATTACATTAATATATTTCCAAATAGGACTAAACTCTATCTGGTACAGTGAGTCTTGTAATGCTGTTTTTGGATCTGATTTGTAATATCTCATTTAAGACTTCACATTTATTGGGGCACCTGGGTGGCTCAGTGGGTTAAAGCCTCTGCCTTCAGCTCAGGTCATGGTCCCAGGGTCCTGGGATTGAGTCCCACATCGGGCTCTCTGCTCAGCAGGGAGCCTGCTTCCTCCCCTTTCTCTCTGCCTGCCTCTCTGCCTATTTGCAATCTCTCTCTCTGTCAAATAAATAAAATAAAATAAAATAAAAAGAAGACTTTACATTTATTTTTACAGATAAGATTGGTGCATGTTTTTGTTCCTAAAAAAAAAAAATAAAATAAATAAAATAAACCACAGCTGGATAGTTGGATGTCATGGTTATAGTAGCTATAGGGAATGAGTTGGGAGGTACTTCTCTTTCTCTGTACAGAGTTTAACTATCATAGGAATTGCCTATTGAACACTATTAAATTATCTGAGATGATTGCCTTGTGGAGAGAAGTGGTTATCATTTCATTTTGGACTATACGGATACTCTACCTCTACATAAATTGACTTTCAGCGATTTACATGCTCTTGGAAATTACTTTTTTATCTACCTTTGTAATTTATTTTCTCATTTCCATTAACTCAAATCTGTTGTTCTTCCTTTTCTTAGTCCTGGCATCATTATTTATTCTTTCCCTCCTGGGTCAAGCGTACATATTTTCTTTTCTGTTATGATGATTTTTTTTTTTTAAATCAGCTTTTGTCTGTAATAAAGATTTAAGGTTTTTTTTTCTTTTGTCAATTAATACTTTATCAGTAAAATAGTTTCTTAAAATTCCCAGGATTAATTTTTTTAAATTAAATTTATTTATTTTCAGCATAACAGTATTCATTATTTTTTCACCACACCCAGTGCTCCATGCAATCCGTGCCCTCTATAATACCCACCACCTGGTACCCCGACCTCCCACCCCCCTGCCACTTCAAACCCCTCAGATTGTTTTTCAGAGTCCATAGTCTCTCATGGTTCACCTCCCCTTCCAATTTACCCCAACTCCCTTCTCCTCTCTATCTCCCCTTGTCCTCCATGCTATTTGTTATGCTCCACAAATAAGTGAAACCATATGATAACTGACTCTCTCTGCTTGACTTATTTCACTCAGCATAATCTCCTCCAGTCCCGTCCATGTTGCTACAAAAGTTGGGTATTCGTCCTTTCTGATGGAGGCATAATACTCCATAGTGTATATGGACCACATCTTCCTTATCCATGCGTCCGTTGAAGGGCATCTTGTTTCATTCCACAGTTTGGAGACCGTGGCCATTGCTGCTATAAACTTTGGGGTACAGATGGCCCTTCTTTTCACTACATCTGTATCTTTGGGGTAAATATCCAGTAGTGCAATTGCAGGGTCATAGGGAAGTTGTATTTTTAATTTCTTGAGGAATCTCCACACTGTTCTCCAAAGAGGCTGCACCAACTTGCATTCCCACCAACAGTGTAAGAGGGTTCCCCTTTCTCCACATCCTCTCCAACACATGTTGTTTCCTGTCTTGTTAATTTTGGCCATTCTAACTGGTGTAAGGTGGTATCTCAATGTGGTTTTGATTTGAATCTCCCTGATGGCTAGTGATGAAGAACATTTTTTCATGTGTCTGATAGCCATTTGTATGTTTTCATTGGAGAAGTCTCTGTTCATATCTTCTGCCCATTTTTTTTTATATGATTGCCTGAGAGAAAGCCCAAATTCATGAAATTATGAATAAAAAGGGAAAGATCACAACTAACACCAAGGAAGTATAAACAATCATCAGAAGTTATTATCAACAGTTATATGCCAATAAGCTTAGCAACCTAGATGAAATGGATGCATTCCTGGAAAACTATAAACTCCCAAAATTGAACCAGGAAGAAATCGACAACCCGAATAGACCGATATCTAGTAACAAGATTGAAGCAGTGATCAAAAACCTCCCAAAAAACAAGAGCCCAGGACCTGACAGATTCCCTGGGGAATTCTACCAAACTTTCAAAGAAGAAATAACACCTATTCTCCTGAAGCTGTTTCAAAAAATTGAAGCGGAAGGAAAACTTCCAGACTCTTTCTATGAAGCCAGCATTACCCTGATCCCCAAACCAGGCAAAGACCCTACCAAAAAGGAGAATTTCAGACCAATATCACTGATGAATATGGATGCTAAGATTCTCAACAAGATCCTAGCAAAGAGGATCCAACAGCACATTAAAAAGATTATCCACCATGACCAGGTGGGATTCATCCCTGGGCTACAAGGATGGTTCAACATTCGCAAATCAATCAGTGTGATAGAACAAATTAATAAGAGAAGAGAGAAGAACCACATGGTCCTCTCAATTGATGCCGAAAAAGCATTTGACAAAATCCAGCATCCGTTCCTGATTAAAACTCTTCAAAGTATAGGGATAGAGGGAACTGAACTTCATCAAATCTATCTATGAAAGACCCACAGCAAAGATCATCCTCAATGGGAAAAAGCTTGCAGCCTTCCCGTTGAGATCAGGAACAAGACAAAGATGCCCACTTTCACCACTCTCGTTCAACATAGTATTAGAAGTCCTAGCAACAGCAATCAGACAACAAAGAGAAATAAAAGGTATCCAAATTGGCAATGAAGAAGTCAAACTCTCTCTCTTCGCAGATGACATGATTCTTTATATGGAAAACCCAAAAGACTCCACCCCCAAACTACTAGAACTCATACAACAATTCAGCAACGTGGTAGGATACAAAGTCAATGTGCAGAAATCAGTGGCTTTCTTATACACTAATAATGAAAATACAGAAAGGGAAATTAGAGAATCGATTCCATTTACTATAGCACCAAGAACCATAAGATACCTGGGAATAAACCTAACCAAAGAGGTAAAGGATCTGTACTTGAGGAACTACAGAACACTCATGAAAGAAATTGAAGAAGACACAAAAAGATGGAAGACCATTCCATGCTCTTGGATTGGAAGAATAAACATTGTTAAAATGTCTATACTGCCTAGAGCAATCTATACTTTTAATACCATTCCGATCAAAATTCCACCAGTATTCTTCAAAGAACTGGAGCAAATAATCCAGAAATTTGTATGGAATCAGAAGAGACCCTGAATCGCTAAGGAAATGTTGAAAAACAAAAATAAAACTGGGGGCATCACGTTACCTGATTTTAAGCTTTATTACAAAGCTGTGGCCACCAAGACAGCATGGTACTGCATAAAAAGAGACACATAGACCAGTGGAACAGAGTAGGGAGCCCAGATATGGACCCTCAACTCTATGGTCAGTTAATCTTCGACAAAACAGGAAAAAATATACAGTGGAAAAAAGACAGTCTCTTCAATAAATGGTGCTGGAAAAACTGGACAGCTATATGTAGAAGAATGAAACTTGACCATTCTCTTACACCGTACACAAAGATCAACTCAAAATGGATAAAAGACCTCAATGTGAGACAGGAATCCATCAGAATCCTAGAGGAGAACATAGGCAGTAATCTCTTCAATATCAGCCACAGCAACTTCTTTCAATATATGTCTCCAAAGGCAAAGGAAACAAAAACGAAAATAAACTTTTGGGACCTCAACAAAATCAAAAGCTTCTGCACAACAAAGGAAACAGTCAAAAAAACAAAGAGGCAATCCACGGAATGGGAGAAGATATTTGCAAATGACAGTACAGACAAAAGGTTGATATCCAGGATCTATAATGAACTCCTCAAACTCAACACACACAAAACAGGATTAATTTTTTTTAAAATTTTTTCTACCCTCTTGAGGTAACTATGGAGTTCCCTTATTTTCAATTCTTACAGTGTTTTAATAAGTTCATGGAAGAATAACCGTTTTCCTCTGGGTACTATTTCACTCTCTCCCACAGGTGTTTGAAATGTATTGCTCACATTCTTATTAATTTCTACCATGAAATCTTATATTTAAAAGTCATCTTTAAAACTCAGAGTCATTTTGAAAAACAAAATATCTCATTTCCTACTGAATAGTTGTTTGGGGGTTACCTGACTTTTGGTTCCAGCTTTATTGCAGTGAGTGCTGGATTTTTTTTTTTTCTAATCTCTTTATGAACACAATAAGCACTACTTTGAAGAATCTCAAGACCTTTTATCCAGAATTTAATTTAACATAAAAGTTAGTTTTAATTTGGTTGAAGTGCTTTTAAGCAAAATGAAATTAGACAAATTTAGACAAAACAGAAATACACATGCTAACTGAGAGGAATCTAGGCTGAATGCAAGGAGAGAAATCCTAAAGAGTTCAAAGAATCCTGGCAAGAGATGGTGTTAGCCTGAACAGAAATGGAGACACAGAGGTCAAGTTCAGTTTAGGACTGAGCTGGTAGTTTCTAGAAAATTAAGGTGAACACAATCAGAGGACTGTTGGTCGGGAGCTCGGCAGTCAGGTCGGCCTGAGGGTAGGGACTTGAAGTCACAGTTACTCAGGTGATATGAAAAATTGAGTAGGAGGCACCACCGTCTGTAAGGAGTGGTGGGTCAGAGGCGTGAGGAGAGTGGTGAGGGTCTGATCATACAGCCGCTGGGAAGGACGAAGAGAGGGAACACTGGAGTCCCAAGCAGAGTGTTAACTTGGAAGTGTTGAATTTATAGTTGAATCTTTGTATCAGCTGGTTGGCCTGCGTTGCGTGGAGGTTGAGTTTAATAGCTCTTCAGCTCCCTCCATGGAGAATTGACAAGAGAAGCAAGATCTGGAAGACGAGAGATGAGGACTGGTGTTTTCGACATGTTTAGCACAAGGTACCAGATCTTCTTCTTCTTCTTCTTCTTTTTTTTTTTTTTGCTTTTTTTTTTTTCTTTTCTGATTCTTTTCTTTTCCTTTTTTTTTTTTAATTTTGTTCAATTTATTTATTTTCAGAAAAACAGTATTCATTATTTTTTCACCACACCCAGTGCTCCATGCAATCTGTGCCCTCTATAATACCCACCACCTGGTACCAGATCTTCTAATACAGGAGAAGATGAAAATCTGAGTGCCCAGGGCTGCCTGGGTGGCTCAGCTATTTCAGTGTCCAACATGATGCTTAATTCTGGCTTGGGTCATGATCTCAGGGTCCTTAGACTGAGCCTCTCTCCCTGCCTCAGACTTGACACTCAGCGGGGGGTCTGCAGGATAGTCTTCCTCTCCCTCTGCTCTCCCCACTGCCCCCCTGTGTTCTTGGTCTCTCTCAACCTCTCCAAAATAAATAACCAAATCTTAAAAAATAAAAAAGAAAATACGAATGCCCAGAGTTTGATTCAAGAGTTGTAGTCGTACTGAGCCTTAATCAGGCAGTAAAAAAACAATAGATAAGTAAAATCCGGCAAATAGAAGAAGATGGTGTGAGGGCAGTATGACCCCGTACCTGGCGAGCATACTAGAATTTACTCTCCTCCGTGCTGCCCTCAGTGCCTGAAGCAATTTCTGTGGGAGGCTGTACACGTATTCCAAACTTTCTGGCATCCTACCCCCTCCTCGTTTATCAGAAATTAAGTTTCTTCTCTTGATAGCAGCACATTATGTTGAACAAAATGGTATTGCTTATCATTCCTTCTGGTCTGTATTTTCAGGATTGCCTTGTGCCTATTTCCAAGTTGTTTCCATACATCCGAAGGTTGCCCTTCGCTTTTGGAGAGAGGCTGGAGTAAAGGGCGCACTGATCCATTACTTGATTCTGTAGGCGACTTCCCTGAACGGTCAACAGTCTTCCAAATATAGCTTTGTACTATTTAAAAGTAACCTTGTTCCTTCCTTTTCATACTTGCACACCATGAATGCAAGGCATAGAAGCAAAGCAGAAACAAAAACAAGAACAAAAAAACACACAAAACTAAAAAAGAGCCAAAAAGTTCTACATGAAAATAAGAGACAAATGTGATGACCTAATCCTGCTGGGGATAATCAGAAGTAGGTTTAAGTTTGACAAAAGTGCAGTAAAGCAAACGGAGGAGCGCTATGGAAACTGCGTTGGCATCTGTGGGTTGGGTCTACCCCACGGAAGGGAGGTGTTCCGGACTCCTGCCGAAGAAGGACACCACGTACAAGCAACTGCCCAGGACTCTTAGAGCAGCTGGATGGAAGCCAGTGTCCACATTGCTGTTTTGTTACGGGGAAAACTAAGGTAGCGGAAGTGGAACCTGGCATGGAAAAAGATAAAAACAAAACAGAAAAAAAAAAAAACATGCAAAAAACCAACACAATTAAGTTTAAACCCTCCTACCTTGGTCACACTCCACCATCTAAAACCATAACAACATTGATTTATACAAGACATTATGTATTTCAGCGGCCACCCTGCGACGGTGCATGCCCAAGAATAGTTTGACCGCAGGTGCTCTGTCTGGGTCAAGTTAGTGAGTGGAAGGCAAAGTCTTTTGTTTTAACTAATTTGGCACCCAGAAAATATACCACCCAACAAGGAGGATTTGAAACTTCTTTTCCCAGTGAGTGGTCAGCGTGCCGTCTCTACGGTAATGAAGGCACCCGTTTGTAGCCTCACTATGAATAAAACACACACAGTAGGTCCTTTAAAAAGGTGGGTTGACTGCATGTTTCAAGTCTGTTAGTCTGTTCTTTTCCCTCCAGGATAAAGTTTCCTCACCTATAACACAGTAGAAACAGTAATTTCATTACTGTTGAATTTCATTTATTTTCATTACTGTTGAGGCATTAATGTATGCCTCAAAACTGAGGCATACATTTCAAGCGAGGTGACCCGTGTAAAGTATTTAGCAAACTACCTTTCATGTAGGTTATTAAAATGTTAATCATTTTTTTTCCACCTTGGACAGTGTGATTAGCAACATGTAGCAACCCTACTTAAAAAATAACTGAGACCACAGTCTGCACACTGGTTTTAAAAGAAAGCGTTTTTTTAAATGACGTTATATATCTAGACACACACACAACCTTGCATTTTCACGTACACACGCGCACACACACGTATACCTGCGTCCGTACATTTACTCACCTAGACGCGGGGAAACCCCGAGAATCATCCTGGCTCGCTTCCTCTTCCTCTGGTTGCTCACATGTGGTCCTGTCACCTCTCTCCAGACACTGTCCCACCCCTGGCTCCTTGAACATGACCCATTTGACATTCTTGTCGGAGCCAACTTCCATTAGTTTCCCAAATTAAATAATTCAACGGCCTGCCGTCTGGGTCTGCCTGCTTTCTGTATTCCCCAATCTACGCTTCGTCATGGCGTGGCCACCATACTGATCTTCTGAAAACATAAATCAGATCAAGTCACTCCCCTGCTCCAAAAGGAAGGAAAAAAAATCAAATGGCTTCATATTTCATTTGGGAGAAAAATCGAACTCTTTGAGGCTCTCACAGCCTGGCCCTGCCTACCTCCCTGAGTGCTGGCTCTGCAGGAACTTCCAAGACTTCTTCCTTTTCTCCAACACGCCAGACTCATGAATAGCCCCACGGCTTTTGCGTTTGATTTCTTTGCCTGGAACACTTCTTCCTAGACGGTCTCAAGCCTGTTTCCATGCACCGTTCATGTCTCAGCTCAAATGTCACGGACTCAGGAGAGCATTTCCTTACACTTACTCAAATCACTCTCTCCTTTTGTCAGACCCTCTGTCACATTTGCCTGTTTAATTATATTAATAGAGTTTATCACTGTGATGAAAGTTTACCGTTTACTTTCACAAAGCAAAAAGAATTCTCCTTTTAAATTATAAATGCGATTTTGTTTTGCCTTCCTGAGAATAAATCTTGTTTTTTTTTGTTTGTTTGTTTTGTTTTGTTTTTTTTTTTTTGAGAATCCTTTGCCTGCTGATTAAGATTAATTCCAGGAGGGTTGTACTGAGAAAGTCTTAGATAACATCAAGCTCTTGAAATTCAAACGCCACGCTTTGGTCCTGAAAAAGGATGATCTAAATTCCTCTATCTCCTTTAGCTTATAAAAGATCAGGGTTTTGTGGAAGAGATCAGAGAGTTTTATGTACATAAGGGAAATCCAGACAGCAAAGAAAGACCAGGAAGCCTGTTTCCTTTCTGACCCCGGGAACTGTGGAAGCAGGGAAGAGAGGAGGCCCCTCCCCCACACCCGGGTCACATCACAAGCTGCCCTTAAGCAAAGCACAGACAGTTAGCTTGGGGGCATGGCATAGCCTGCAGTATGAGTCCCAGAGTTCCCCTGAGTTCCCTTGCCTTCTACAATGTAAAAACAGGACCTCGAACTCTGAAGGTCCAGCTAGGGAAGCTTATCAGAAGGAGTCATCTTCGTAAGAAGCAGGTGGCTCTGTAGTGAGTTCTGAAAAGCAGGTCTTAGCTAGAACTAGAAGGAACCACTGTCAAACCCCAAAAGCCTTTAGGGGCAGCAGTAACTGAGAGGAACTCAAGACATCGAGGGATGCCTTGGGCCCTGTCTCAGCCCAGAGAAGACAGATGATGATCGTTCGTCACCGTAAACTTCTGCTGCAAACATCAGACAATTAGCAAGAAACTCCCTGGCCTAGAGCTTTGACTCATCCTCCCTTTTGGTCAGGGAAATTACTGGAAGAGAGGCCAGACGAGCACCTGCGCACGTTGTCGAAGAGAGACTGGGCTTTGTCCAGAACCAGTCTGATAACCAGTGGTTATCAGAAGCACTTGGGGAGCTCCTAAAGCCCCCAGAGGCCCCAGCCTCTAAAAGTGGGAAGGGCCTCGGCCTTGACACCCATTCCATTCCCCATCACAATCTGATACCCACCAAAATCTGAGCACCACTGCCTTGGAGGAACTGTTTCTCATAATTTGTTTGGATTAACGCTGAACCAGAGGTGACTAGTCCCTCCCACTAACCAGTAGGTGGACGCTCAAAGGAGATGGGCTACACTCTGCGTGTTTCTTAATTTACATTTTACAATATAAATAAGTTAAAATAATATTTATATACAAATAAATATTTTATAAAAATAACAACATTTTATAAAAATAAAAAATGTATTTTATAATATTTACATTTAATTTACAAAAATTTTTAATTTCCATGTTTTCTCCGTACATCCAACTCTTATGTGGGGCTCAGTTACGTCATGTGCACCATTTGTTTACTAATTTACTATATCCTCTTACAATTAGAGAAGATGCTTCATGACGGGAGGGATCCTGTCTCTGCTGTTTACTGCTGCCCGCCAGTGGCACAGAGGAGTCACTCGAATATTTGTGGAGGGAATCAGTCAGTCAGTTGATTAACCAAATCATTCACACATAGGCACTTAGCAGAGAGAATCTGGTGCCAGGAGGCACTCTATCTACAAGTAAGGAAGAAGCAGGGAAACAAGGCATTGAAATTCTGGCAGAAGTAGAACCAACTATTTTTCCAAAACAGCTAAGAGACCTTTAAAGAAGTAACTTACCTGTCCCTATCAAGCGAGAGGGTTGGTTTGCGTCCCTATATGTGGAAATACATCAGAATTGAGAGGTAAGGAATAGAGTCTTTCCAAATTTGACTGGAAGATTTAAGTAAGTAGGGGCTGAATACTGGAGAGGCAGCTGCTGTGGTCTGTCAGCTGCCTGGGGAGCGGTGAGCCCGGGTGACGTGTGTCGTTGGCTTTCGACAGTACTTTTGTGCATTGACCTTTCTGATACCCAGCTTCTCTGCTTCAATTTATTATTTTTTTAAAGTAAGTCTTGTTCCTTATTATGAGATCTAAGTCTAACGTATAAATCTTATAAAATATAGAAGAAAAATACCCACGATTATATTACCTGGCTGTTACCATCACCGTTAACCAAGTCATCTCATAAAAAGGAGCGTTCACTAGGACTGTGATTTTTGTCCCTCTGCTGTGTCCTCAGACCTACGCGTGCCTGGGGCACTGCGTTCATTAAGACACGCATTACCTAGTTCTCTGCACCGCCGTTACTCACTAGAATAAGAGGATCCCCTCTCCTCCCTTTGATCTTTACGGGTCCTCAGAAAGAAAACTGTGTGTTTGTACGTTTCTATT
This sequence comes from Mustela lutreola, assembly GCF_030435805.1. Lineage (NCBI taxonomy): Eukaryota > Metazoa > Chordata > Mammalia > Carnivora > Mustelidae > Mustela > Mustela lutreola. The sequence goes on along the minus strand of NC_081290.1, from coordinate 2,078,447 downwards.
AGCCTTTCTTCACTTCCTCTGGCTTTGACTCATGGATTGAGCTTTTCAATATTTCTAGGCGCAATTTAAAATCTTGGACTCTCCTCCCTAAATGAAAAACTGAGCACAGACTTTACAAGAGACAGGCCAAGCAGAATGTAGAAGAGGGCAGCTTTCCAGATCTCGCATTTTATGATGCATTTAGCAATCTGAGCATCCTCCTGAATTTTAAATAGCAGGGCTGGAGATTGACTCACAGTCAGCTTGAGTTCTGCTGGGACACCTGGCTTTCTCCCACCCCAACCCCCGGGAGAAGTTCCACGCGCTCTCCTCGGTTTCCGGGACTGATGCATCGCTGGTGTTTTTCCTTTATCACATCAGATTTTTTTCTGCCTTTTTTTTCCCCCTTTCAAAGGCACATCTCCTTCCTCACTGAGAAAGTTTGTATGTATTGAAACAAACTTCATGTTACTTTTTATTATACTGTTTTTAAGGTAGTAACCGACAATTAAATAAACAAAAATATCTTGGTTTTGTATCTTTCAAAGTTGAAAAAGCTCTAGCTGTTACTCGGTTTAGAACTTGCCTATAAATTACCAGAGAAAAGTCGTTACTGCTGGTTTCACCTGAGTTGTGTGGCTTGTCTCTAATGTCCACTTTGATAACTACTGGGTAGAAAGAGGGGAAGAAAATCTTGTTTCTTAAAAATCTAAACTAAATAAATAATATAAGAATAATTATATATTACATTTATATATTTTACTAGTTTTGAGATTGAGTGACTTTACACTTTGTCGATTTAGCTAAGTCAGAAATAGAATGCTTCCCAGGATTCCCTTCTCTGTATGGTTCTGAGTTAGGCTTTGGACACAGAAGAAATCTGCATAAGATCTGAAATGCAGAAATACGTTGCCATCATGCAAGACCAAGCTACTGTAGCGGCTTACGACATCTTGCCAATCGCTGGTCACTGAGCCGCCAGGTCTATGGTTCCTCCAGCTCCAGCCAGACTGGCCCGTCAGCATCTGCAAATCCCAAGCGAGGTGGACTGAAAGGATATCAGCTTATTCCACAGGCCCCCCGTATGACCAAGCTGGCAACCATGAAAGACAGAGGCTGGTTCCAGTTTGTCATCCCAAGTCCTGGGAGTTGTTTATGTGGCTACTCTGTCTCATGCACGGTCACTAGGGACAATCAAAGTGTAGGCCATGGTTTCAGTCTCATCTGGAGGAGCACCTGCTTCCAATCTCATCTCCGTGGTCACCGGCACAACTCAGTTCATCTCGTGTGTGTGACCGAGGGCCTCACTTTGTCCCTGGATGCTGGCCAGCGGCTCCTTCAGTTACTCTCCACATGGGCCTTTCCAGAGACGCTCATGTCATGGCGGCTGGTTTCCATCAGCGCAAGCAAATGAGAGGGCAAGGGGGTGATATGGGAGAAGCAGAGTCACTTTGTAACCTACTCTTAGAACTGACATCCCATCATCTGGATGGTTTGTTAGTGTTTGTTAGAAGGAAGTCACTGGGCTCAGTCCCCACTCGGAGGGGAGGATTACAAAGGGCACGAAGGCCATGACAGGGATCACTGAAAGCATCTCTGCAGCGATCATACCTTTCCAGATCAAAAGGCATGTTAAGTATGTGTTGTGCACACCCACTCTTTAAAAAGAAAAACAACTTAAAAAGAAAAATTTATTTATTTGTCAGACAGAGATCACATGTCTGCAGAGAGGCAGGCAGAGAGAGAGGGGGAAGCAGGCTCCTGGCCAAGCAGAGAGCCGGATGTGGGGCTCGATCCCAGGACCCTGGGGTTATGACCTGAGCTGAAGGCAGAGGCTTTAACCCACTGAGCCACCCAGCTGCCCCAAAACAACAACTCTTAAGAATCACTTTCTCTATAGCACCTTCACAGGAAGATGTGGGGTACAGCCTTTGTCTAATGGAGTAATCACAGATTTAAACATAGGAAACTCAGAAAGATTTTAAAGAAAACATGACAGCTTAGAATGAAGAGCTAGAGACAGACAAATGAAAAAAGTCGTTTCAACCACGGAACAGCAGGAAACAGATTAGGAAGTCTGTGCAGCTGCAAACAGCAGCCATATCTCACAGAAAGAGAAGGATGACTCGAAAGGCAGAACCAGGACTCTACACAATGAGGTCAAGAGTCATGGAGAACAACTTGTGGGGAGTGTGACTCAGCCCAAAGCAGAGGAAAGGTACTATGTGTCAGACCAGATTTCAGAATTCAATGGACTCGTGGCTGCTTCCTGCCTCCCATCTTCTCCCTCTCTGAATGCGAGTATCTGTTGTGGTTATCCTTGGATGGTTTTACCACGTAAGGTTGGAAGTGTGCTAATAGATGACTTCGTCACTCGGTTCACAGGCTTCCAGGACTAAAAGAATATATGCACAGAATTATAACTGAGGATTCTTATCCACACTCGAATGGATTTGGAGGGATAAAATCTTAGGTCTTATGCTTGAGCCTGATACTGTAATTAAGTTGTATTTTTAGGGAGGCTCTTGGGAGGGAATGTATTTGCTGCCCATGCAGTAATACGATTTATCTGTGACCAGAAAGTGGACTGTGGCAGTTTTTAAAATTGCTTGCAAGCTCTATGAAACTCTCTTCATTAAGTCTATGTTCCCATTCCCCAAAGCTGGGTGGGCTTTGCTTCCATCAATAGAATATGGCAAAAGTGATGTCATGTGATTCAAGGCTGGTTTGTAAAGGATTAAAAGCTTCTCCCTTGTTTCCGAGAATACCTGTTCTTGGAATCCTAGGCCTCTCTGAAAGTAGTCTGACTAGTTTAAGAACACCAGCATGTGAGGATTCCAAGCTGTGGAGAGGACATATGCGGGCTCTCTGGTCAGGCGTCCTCGTCTTCAAGTGGTCTCACCCTGGGTTGCAGAGAGTGGGGGACAAGGCTTTAGGTGACTCTAGCTCCCAGCTATGGATTCACCCCAGGCTCTGAGTCTTTTCACATGATATCGCCAATATTGTGGTGTAGAGACAAGCCATCTTCACCACGTGTCTGAATTCCTGACCCGTAGAATTTACGGTAATCATAAAATGGTTGTTCTAAGCAACAAAGTCTCAGTTGCTTAGAGCTGGGACTAAGCCATGAAAAAACCACAACGGCAAAATCGTGACAGAAATGCGTATTCAAAGCCAATGTTTAGCTTCAAAGGCAATTGACAGTGAGTATGTTTATTATTATTTTACAGTCTTGTGTGAATGACATGACGGACATAAATACTCCTAGCACAATGCCTAGCAATAAAGAACAAGGGTTTATTATCATGCCGAAAGAAATATATGTATGTATGTATTTCCAAATGGTTATTGTCAACGGCCTATAAGTAATAATACTCTGCCCCAATGCCCCAAAGCTTTACATGTACATCTCCAGTTTACAAATGGATGAAGATGTGGTTTATCATTTACACAAATCTGGGCAGAGCTAAAATTCAAACTCAGGTCTCTTTAACTCGAAATCTTTTATTTTTTTTTAATAATCCTCTCCTTCCATTTTCATATTTAGAGAAAAGATTAAGAAACTAGAATTATGAAAAGTTGCCCCCACAGAGAAGAGACTCAAGACTGAAAACTTAACTTTGTACTTGGGAAAGAGAACAGGAATGATTTGATGATTAGGAATATGATACATTTGTATATTGGGGGATTAGGAATATGATAGGTTCTGTATTTTTGAAGGATATATTTACATATATATATATATATATATATATATCCCTGTTTCATAAAAAAATTAGAATTTAGAAAAGTAGGTGAGCTCTTAATAAAGCACTTCATTTTGGTAAGTATTAACCCTTCATCATACATACTAAAGTTTAATCTTCATGATTTAAAAGAAAAAGATAAATACTGGATTTAATTGGAATAGCTATACATATAGATATCAACCACACATAGTCTCAGGGCTAAATGGTTATTAAGTCCCCTTTAATTCTAATAGAGACAGTAACAGTAGCTCCCCCCTTTGCAGCACTGATTATCTCACAGATGTCCACAAAGGACCAGGTATCTCTCTGAATCTCTGAAACAGACCTCTAAAGCAGGTGCTATTTTACTACATCGTCTTCTGCAGGTGAGAAAGCTAGTTATAGTCTACTCAAAGAAGTGAACTCAGTTTCCCAAGCTCACTCAGCTAAGAAAGAGTGGAACTGGAATTACAGGATGGTTCAATCTCTCAGTTCTTCATCTTTATGAAGTACTCTAAAGGAAACAAAATAAAATCACGTGTGGAGATGACATACTGATATGGCCAATCACAGGCAAAATAAAACTGTAGTACTCTAGGTTGGTTTTTATTTGTATATCTGTAAGTCTTTTTTGAATTACAATTCTTGATCTCCTCTGAGAATATCATTGCTGTTATAACTATAGAGTTCTAATATCCATCCAATGCATAAATTTTCTACATTTATAGGTGGGTAATTTAAAAATATATACATGGAAAAACATATAATGCTTACAAACCAAATGCAAATAAAAATCTTTAAAAATCTTAGAAATTCATTAAGCAGGTTATGTTGATCCTATTAAAAATGGTTCATCTATGTACAGTACATAATCTTTTAAAAATACTACTCCAGAAAACAAAAATTCTTTGGTTCAGCAAAAGGATTCTCTAAATGTGGAAATTCAATTTGTTAAGGATGCACCCTCTTGATTTGGGCCTCACTTAACTGCTTTGACTCTTCAGGAAGCATACAGCTGACTGTTTTGGAATGCTGAAAATATGGGTGGAGAGTGGGTAGAAGTTGCTTTTCCCATAGAACATTCGTATGTGAAAATATAACCAGAAGCTTGAATAATGCAGGAACTTTGATGTTATTTTTACTCTGCCAGATCAAAAAGATACAGAGAAAGTCTACTTCCCATCCATTTGGTGGGTTCACGGTCGATGCCTGACAATATTCTCTAGTGAAGTTCTTCAGCGCTGGTATCCAGTGCCATTGAAATTAGTCTATTTATCATCTGGAAGATTGTGAGGAGACAGGAGGGCATGTGCTGGATGTCCCTTTTACCGAAGTCCCATCACTTCCCCGAGGCTTGCCTACCTTACAAATCTAAAATTATAAACACATTTGTGACTCAAATATCTTTAAAAAGAGTTATTGATGCAACAGTGATTACAGGGCATCAACATGAGCCAATGAAATTTTCATTAAAAATTAACTGTGGTTATTCTGTATTCTTGATTTATTAATGGCAACAAACACAGAACTGGCCAAAATATCTCAGTTTTGAAGAGTCAGCAACCTTACCTATGAGAAGTTATTCTCTCCATATTTAATGGGAAAGAGAAGCCTTCACAATTTTGTGCCTGCGTATTTTCTACTTTGATTGTGAAACTACTTAATATATAAGACAAAAGTCTACCAAAGGCCCATCACTTGACCCCACATTATAACTACCTTTAGCAAGGCTTTGAGAAAGTCTCTGATGTATCACAGCTGGTCACAGGAAAACAAAAAAATATATATTTTTTGCTTTATTTTTTCAAAGTTCCCCATAGGAATATGATTACTGGCTGGGTGAGATAACTCATTTTTTCTCGGAAGTGGCACCATTGACTAATACTAAAACTGACCTTTCCCCAGACTAGTATTAGATGCATGTTAATATGTTTCTAGGTTGAATGCAGGGGGAAATCAAGAGCTTATATCGACTACGCAAGTTTCTGCAAACCACGGCTTTAAGATGCCACAATGCTTACATGGAATTGTTGAGAGCAGAAGTCTTCCAAAGTTCACCCTTGTTCTTCCTCCCATTTGCGTGACTTAGTTGCTCAAAGGCAAGACACTTTTTAAACCTTATTAGGACTCAAAGGAGACAAGTGTGATTGGGATGGAGCAATAGAACGCAGAGAAAATGATGCCCCGTCAACAAAAATGGTTCTGACTGTTGAGAGGGGAAGAGAATGGCCTCCAACATTTGAGAAGAGCAAATAATAGAATACATGAATAATTCAGAGCATCTAAATGAGACATTATAGCTCAGAACCACCTTCATATCCACACTGCCCCCCACTCAGGGGCAGAGAATTCTCTTCCCTAATGGTCTCCCCAGAGACATCATAACACTCCAAAGAGAGAAGCGATCACTGCTGGATTATTGGTCCTTAGAGTCCTCTTCTGGATGTAGAGACAATAATCATCTTTTCTTCTGTCAAAAGTCTTTATCCCAGCCTGACAGCTCATCTGGAGGCACTCCTTTTTCAGGGGGGTACTTGTCGAAGTAGCTGTGGTCTGTGGGTCCACTGAGCTAACAGAGGAGGAATTAAGCCAAAGATGAGGATAATGTTATTATATACAGGTCATGATTTTTATATCTAAACCCTGTTTTTATATGGTAACCACTGGAAAGTCACAGGTAAGGAGACGAGACGATCAACTATCATTTTGAGTCACACTCTCAGCCTCCGAGGTTCCCTCTTTAGACCACACGGATCCAGTAACTGCATTACATTCCACAGAAGTTACCTGGCTTGAAGAGGTAAATCCAAAAGAAAAGGAGACAGAAATGGTATCTAGTTTTTGTTTTTGTTTTTTCCAGATTGAAAAACACTTTAAAAGCAAGTATTTTTTGATTGGGAGGGAGACAAACCATAAGAGACTTTTAATCTCACAAAACAAACTGAGGGTTGCTGGGGGGAGGGGGTTGGGAGAAGGGGCTGGGGTTATGGACGCTGGGGAGGGTATGTGCTATGGTGAGTTCTGTGAAGTGTGCCAACCTGGCGATTCACAGACCTGTACCCCTTGGGCTAGTAATACATTATATGTTTATTAAATAAATAAATAAAAATTAAAAAAAAAATTAGAGCACCTGGGTGGGTCAGTCAGTTAAGCATCTGCCTTCAGCTCAGGTCATGATCTCAGGGTCCTGGGACCGAGCCCCACATCGGGCTCTCTGCTCAGCGGGGAGCCTGCTTCTCCCTCTCCCTCTGCTCCTGTGCATGCTTGTGCTCTCTCTTTCTCAGATAAGTAAAATCTTTGAAAAAAATCGGAATCTGACACTTTTAAATCCTTTTTCTACTTTATAAAAGTTTCTCACTGACCTTGAATTTCTATATGGTTTATTGACCCACATAAATTTTCCAGGATGCCAAAGGGTCAGTTCAAAATATACTGACCCTGTTCAAAGAGTGAAATGATTTGAAATTAAACTAGTTTGCAAATCAGGTGGTTTTCAATTCTTTGCTTTCAAACAAATTTTAAAAGTACCTGATTGAATTTTCATCTGGTAGATCAGTGAAAATACTACTTATGACAAATCATAATGTTTTCTTCAGAGAGTGGGGAGATCACTCAGAAGGCATTCAAAGTGGCATTGCTTTTTTTTTTTTTTAATTTTATTTATTTATTTGACAGACAGATCACAAGTAGGCAGAGAGGCAGGCAGAGAGAGAGGAAGGGAAGCAGGCTCCCCCAGAGCAGAGAATCCGACGTGGGGCTCGAACCCAGGACCCTGGGATCATGACCTGAGCTGAAGGCAGAGGCTTTAACCCACTGGGCCACCAAGGTGCCCCTGGCATTGCTTTTATAAAACCCTCCACTCCCAGTTATTTCTGTGAACACAACTTTCAGCACTAAATGGCCATATAATTTTAAAAAGGAATAAAATTGACATGGAACCTGATCCTATTTTTTTAATAAGTAACATTTCTCTCCTGGTACATAAGTAATTTCTTCTCAAGAAATATTTGTTAAATACTCGCGTTTCAAACTTTGCAAGGTATTTCTGTCATTTGATATTCCATGTTATAAAAATGTAATTACAACTGAATCCAGAAGAAATATGTGTGTTGTCACAGAAATTCCTGTTGTCAGAGGAATTTTAAAATTTAGAAAACTATAATTGAAACCCATTTAAAGAATAATCACATAGTAGCATCCATAAAAATACTTTTATGTAAGATGAAAGAGACTCTTTTGGGAAAATGGGATCGAAATACAAAAATATAAATTCAGAGAGAAAAAGGAATCACGTAATTTTATTCTCTGTAGATTTTAAATGGCCAATGGGCATCTGACCTCACCAGTGTTTAGATTACATTACATATATTGAAAGGAGTAACGTTTTACTTTAAAATATCAATATCCGGGGTGCCTGGGTGGCTCAATGGGTTAACCCTCTGCCTTCGGCTCAGGTCATGATCTCAGGGTCCTGGGATCGAACCCCGCATCGGGCTCTCTGCTCAGTGGGGAGCCTGCTTCCCCCTCTCTCTCTGCCCGTCTCTCTGCCTGCTTGTGATCTCTGTCTGTCAAATAAATAAATAAAATCTTAAAAATAAATAAATAAATAATAAAATATCAATATTTACAATGTACTAGAAATCACACTCTTCATAACAACTAAAACATATGATGAAAAATTGAGAAGGCAATCTAAAAATGGTTTTAAAATTCCTTCAAGAGTCTATAGGGTGCTGACTGATATCACCGCTGAGTCATCCGTTGCCCTGCCCCCCCAAGTTATCGGATGTTCTGTTTTCTCTCAAGCTGTCCAACCAGCAACGGGTGGTGAGCACCCGAAAGTGGCCACCCCAAATTGAGACTGCTGTAAAATGCACCTGGGATTTCGAAAACAGTACGGAAAAATGAATGTGACATCTCATTAATATTTTATGTTGATTGTATAACAAAATGACAATTTTTCGATATACTGTAATAAATTAAAATTAATTTCACCTTTCAATTCACTAGAAAATTTCAAATCACGGCACGATTCATATTTTATTTCTAGAGCCCTCCGTGAACCTGAATGGCACGGACTGCCTGCAGACTCAGATTTTCCTGTAATTGGTTCCTGAGAACTGAACTGATCTCCGTCAAATAAGAGATACGGTTTAGTCCCTATAATCACAATTGCTATGATATTTTCACTTAATTCAAAAAAATTTTTTAAATCTAAAATGTGGTACATAAAAACACACCCCTATTCTGTTTATGAAAATAAAAACTAGAAAAAGTTAAAAAAGTAATATTGTGGATACCATACCTCTCTCTGCAAAGGTGATGGAAGGTTCCGTGCTTTCAGGCCCTCCCAATTAAAACCATTTAACCACCTGAGAAGTAAAAACAGTTCAGAAGAATATTACTTGCCTGATAAACTGCTAGTGAGTCAACTTATCTGTTGGTCCGTTTTGTGGTCCTCTCCCTGACCTCAACACTGCAGGTGCAAATGGTGGGGGAGGGGAGGCGGAGAGGGAAGCTGCAGAACTGCGCAGTGGTCTGGTCTCATGTTAAATCCGTGCCCACTAACCTCGAGGGGGTAGTTCATGCTGCCCAGCACTAGGTCTAGATCCCCTGTTGTCCCACTGTCACTTTCCCTTAGGCTCACATTCATACTTGGTCTCTCTCCTTAGACTTCCAGAAACTCCCCCCCCATCCTCACTCCCAAATGATGCCCTGACTTCTTATTTCACTGAGAAAACGGAGCTTGCACAATCCTCTCCCAGTCTATCCACCTGCCTGTCCACATCTCTGGGAGCAAAGAAGTCTTTGCTTCTGGGGAAGGTCGGCTCAGCTCTACGTACCGGATGCTGCGGACTCCTCTGCTCAAGAGCGTGCTCCTGCCATTCTCCCCTCTCTTGACTCCTCAACGTCTACCCGCTAGATCCTTCCTTCAGTCTGAAGACATTTTATTTCTTCCAACCACAGAATAACCTCCCTTGACCTGAGCTCCCTCCCATCCAGCTTCCACTTTCTCTCCTCCCACAAGAGCAAAACTCCTGGGAGGTTATCCAGCCACTCTGCTTACCCGTTTCTCTGACCACGCTACCGTCAGCACCCACTCTCCACTCCCGTGAAGCTCCTCAATTCTCAGTTTTTGTCTTACTTCACCTAGGAGCATCGGCCTCGGTTCATTATTCACACTTCCTGAAACACTTCTCTTGCGTGGCTTCCAGACACGTTATTCTGCCTTCTTGGGTTCTTTCCCTCTCTTTCCCACTGCCTTTTCCACAGGAAGATGGTGTGCTCCAAGGCTCAGCTACTCAACGACTTCTAGCTTCTCGACTACTCTCACTCCTGGGTCATCTCAATCAGTCTCGTGACTTCAGACAGCATTTATATATCTACTGTTACTATTTCTATTTCCAATAAAGACCTCTCCATTGCTTCCCAAGCTAATAGCTACAGCTGTTACTCCTCATCTCCCGAGTGGGTGTCTATCCTGCATCTAGCACATATCTGGCCCACACGGAGCTCCAAGTGTTCCCCAAGGCACTGGCCTTGACTCTTCTAGTTGCTCAAACCAAGGACCTTGAAGTTATCCTTTCTCTCACTAGTCAGTCTCCCTAACTCAGTCCATATTCAAATCTTGCCAATGCTACCTTCAAAATCTGAACTCAGGATCTGAAAAATTCTCATCACCCTCACTCTACCAGCATGGGCCAAGCCACTGCTATTGCTCCCGTGTGTGACTGTAATAACCTTCTAATGCGTCCTCCTGCTTTTGTCCATGAGAAAGAACCGAGCAGCAAGTGTGAACATTTCAAACACAAGTCAGGTCACATCAAGACTTTGTTCAAAACCCCCCCAGTGCATTCTGCTCAGTATGAAAGGCAAAGCCTTTACTAGAAACCCTAAGGCCTTGTACACCACCCTTCCCACCACCACAGCACCGCAGCTCACCGCTGTCCTGCTTTCTGTCCTCCCTCCCTCCTCACCATTCCTCCGACAAGCTAGAGGTGCTCTCGCATTCATAACTTGCACTCGAAGTTAGATGGCTCTTTCCCCAGATTGTCACAGAGTTTGCGCCCCCAACACCTTCAGATCTTTTCTCAAAGGTCATTTTCTTAGTGAGACCTTCTTTGACCATCCAGAGTACTATTTCACCGCCCCCCCCCCACTTCCTAACCCCTTCCCTGCTCTAGTTTTTTCTTTAGCTCTTACTGCTCTCGGATGTGTCTTCCATGTTCTGTACTTAGTTATCCTGTTGATTCTGTCTTCCCCACTAGAATGTTAGCTCCATGAGGGCAAGGATCTTCATCTGTTTCCTTTCCTTCTGTGTCCCTCACATGTGAGCAGGACTGGTCATCTAACCAGGCTCAGTAAACATCTGTTGAATATCTGAATGACCCTGAAGGAGAACCTCTTACTATCACATCCTAGAACATCACACTGCCTTAACGGTGATGTTCCTGGTGATCTGTACGCAAAAAGCTCCAAGGTAAAAAGGTGTCTTACAATAATCTGTAAGGAGGTTAAGCTGATGGTCAGATGAAGTTCCTTTCATTTATTTGCTTCCACATCATTAATCTAAAAGAAATGATCTGGTCTTTAGGACACACTTCAAACCTGGTGGGCTGGAAATCTAATAGCAGAGTGGACATAAAAGATGTATTCTGTCTCTCAGGATCTTATAAGGAACACGGAATAGTGCTGTTCTATACCCACTGATATTTTCTATGGGGACGCTGAGGTCAAGTCTGCCAGCTAACAAAATGTACAGAAAGTCAGTTCGGTCCCAGGCACTGGAAAGAACAAAATCCTACTTTTAAGATATTCTTTTTTTTTTTTTTAAAGATTTTATTTATTTATTTGTCAGAGAGACAGTGAGCGAGAGTGAGCATAGGCAGACAGAGTGGAAGGCAGAGTCAGAGGGAGAAGCAGGCTCCCTGCGGAGCAAGGAGCCCGATGTGGGACTCGATCCCAGGACGCTGGGATCATGACCTGAGCCGAAGGCAGCTGCTTAACCAACTGAGCCACCCAGGTGTCCCAAGATATTCTAATTTTGGCAGGAGATGACAAACAAACAACAAAAACTAGTGAACAAAGTTAATTTCAGACAGTAGTAAGGACTAGAAAGACACGCGAGAGTAAAGTGGTGGCTGATGACGGGGATGGGAGGGGTTGGGAGTGGCCAGAAGGATGACAGAGGGCGCCGTGGGAAGACTGTGAGCTACATCACCCTTACGGCTAGACACGGGTATAGATATATCTCACGTATTCTTTATCCCGGAGCCTTATAAATGGAAGGAAGGGCTAGAAATGAGCTGAAGTGTGGGGAATGGAGTGGAAACTAGAAAAAAAAAAATAATAAGGTATCTGAGAACCGGCCAGAGGCCAGTCCATGCAGTCCTTGTAGAACACAGTATGGAATTAGGATTTTACACTTAATGGGAAGCCATTAGAAAGTTCTAAGGAAATGGTGGGATCTAAGCACATTTCCAAAAGATGATTCTGGCTGCGATGTGGAGCATGACCCCAGGGCGCCGGGAGGGGCAGGGTAGTGGCAGAGGTGTGAGGCCGAGCGCCGGGGACTGTGGGCGGCTCTCCCACGGGTCTGTCAGCCGTGCTGACAGTGCTGCACCTGCATCTTGTCTAATCTCTTCTCACCCCTGGAGTTGGCTGAGGCCCCGTTCCGGGTCTGAGCTTAGCAAGAGAAAAAGTGCTACAAACAGAGGGAAGGCTCTAGTACACTCCGTTTCAGACGCCATTCGTAGCCCAAGGTGCCATTTGGGGAGGAGCTGCTGAGACACTGATGGAAGACAGGAAGTCCCAGAGCAGCTCCCGCTGTAAGGCGTCCCCCGTGCGCCTGCAAAGCCACAGGCTGCTCTCCTGGACGCACGCGCCGGCTTCTCCGCATAGACCGAACCTTCATTTTTAGGGATTTCTAGGTGCGCAGTTATGTGGATTCTTTTCTTTTGTCACCAAATACTGCCGCAATTTCTTTTGACGTATTTTACAGTGCTCTCTGCCCAGAAGCGACTCCATAAATATTAATAAAAATCATTACTGTTGCCCTACTGAATCAAAGAGCTTATACATTTCTTGCTGAGTACTTGTTACAATTTGACTCATGGCAATATTTACTTAACATGAGTGGCCATTCACTTAACACTTGGCCTTTTGACACTAACCACATTTTAAGTAACACAAGTGCCAGCACGCTTTCGTGTGTAAAAAATATTCACCAAAGAAATATTAGCAGCAATGGCACATAAATTGCTTTTTCATTTTTAGAAGACTGGTAGAAGCTATTCTTGAAAGTAATTTTAGGGGGTCTGGGTGGCTCAAGTGGGTTAAACCTCCGCCTTTGACTCAGGTCATGATCTCAGGGTCTTGGTATCGAGCCCCGCATCGGGCTCTCTGTTCCTCGGGCAGCCTGCTTCCCCCTCCCTCTCTGCCTGCCTCTCCACTGACCTGTGATCTCTCTCTCTCTGTGTCAAATAAATAAATAAAATCTTTTAAAAAAGAAAGAAAATGCAACAGCTAGAAATATTGAAGGTAACATTAAGGCACTTGAAACAAATTATTCCTTTGGCAGGAAAGATTTAACTGCACCCTACAATCATCCCTCTGTTCAGATAGGTGTTGGGAGACATGACTGGTGCCTAGTTGATCCATCAGCTGAAGAACAGGGGAAGAGGGAGCTCTGTCTGATTACGTTTAGTTACAATGATTTAACTCAGAATGTACAAACATAAAAATATGCCATGTTAAATTGCATTGTGTTTAAATACAAAGTTAAAACGAATTGTTCTCTGAGAAAAAAAGCATACATTTTACTTTAGAGAAGAGTGGAAAATCTGATGGCAAATTTCAGAAAGATTTTCTTTTTACTTCCAATGGTATACAGAGCAGTAGAAGCTATAAGCCTTGAAGACTTAGGGAAGGTTTTAGAGAACTCCTACTTAAAGACAGGGAGAAATCTATTTTTCGGGTCCCTCCCTGCCCACACACCCCCAACCCCCCTACCTCAGCATTATATCATAAGAAACACTAGGAAAATCAGATGAAATAATGTCTGAGCTCCCTGAGCTCGCTGAAAAGCACTGTGTAAATTTGGTCCATTCTACTTTTGAACTCTACCCCATGCACCGCACTCCAAATCTTCCCTCACTGTTAAGAAGAGTGGGCAACATAGGCAGTCACCTCTTTGACATCAGCCACAGCAACTTCTTTCAAGATATGTCTCCAAAGGCAGAGGAAACAAAAGCGAAAATGAACTTTTGGGACTTCATCAAGATCAAAAGCCTCTGCACAGCTAAGGAAACAGTCAACAAAACAAAGAGGCAACCCACAGAATAGGTTGTAGTGTTGCAAATGACACAACAGACAAAGGGCTTTATATATCCAAGATCTATAAAGAACTCCTCAAACTCAACACCCACAAAACTGATAATCACATCAAAAAATGGGCAGAAGACTCAAGCAGACACTTCTCCAGTGAAGACATACAAATGGCTATCAGACACATGAAAAAATGTTCATCATCACTAGCCATCAGGGAGATTCAAATTAAAACCACATTGAGATACCACCTTACATGAGTGAGAATGGCCAAAACTAGCAAGAGAGGAAACAACATGTGTTGGAGGGGATGTGGAGAAAGGGGAACCCTCTTACACTGTTGGTGGGAATGCAAGTTGGTGCAGCCTCTTTGGAGAACAGTGTGGAGATTCCTCAAGAAATTAAAAATAGAGCTTCCCTATGACCCTGCTATTGCACTCCTGGGTATTTACCCCAAAGATACAGATGTAGTGAAAAGAAGGGCCATCTGTACCCCAAAGTTTATAGCAGCAATGGCCACGGTCGCCAAACTGTGGAAAGAACCAAGATGCCCTTCAACGGACGAATGGATAAGGAAGATGTGGTCCATATCCACTATGGAGTATGATGCCTCCATCAGAAAGGATGAATACCCAACTTTTGTAGCAACATGGATGGGACTGGAAGAGATGATGCTGAGTGAAATAAGCCAAGCAGAGAGAGTCAGTTATCATATGGTTTCACTTATTTGTGGAGCATAACAAATAGCATGGAGGACAAGGGGAGATGGAGAGGAGAAGGGAGTTGGGGGAAACTGGAGGGGGAGACGAACTATGAGAGACTGTGGACTCTGAGAAACAAATGAGGGAGGGATGAGCCTGGCGGTAGGCATTAAGGAGGGCACGGATTGCACGGAGCACTGGGTGTGGTGCATGAACAATTAATTCTGGAACACTGAGAAAAAAAATAAAATGGAGAGAAAAAAAGAAGAGTGGGCAAATGAATCCCTGCAGGGAAGGAAATTCAGAATTCTTCATTACCCTACTGAGGTGAGAGAATCCTTTAGCATCAATTCACAGTGCACCCAATCACAATTTGACAGCTACATTTAAATGAGCCTCAGGTAAACAAGAAAGAAAAGATAAAACCAGAGCGTGTTAATCCAACCACCCCAGAGCAAAGTGCAGATGCTTCCTTAATGAGCGAGAGGAGGAAAACGCATCGGAGAAGGACTTTAGCAGACGGGACACTTGTTTGCTCAGTATCGTTGTGAACAGTGTGTTTATGTGTCATTTTTGTAAGAAGAAAAGAAATTGTGGTAACAACACAGAGAAAGAGAGATAAATTGGAATCTAAGACAAATAATGAGCTTCACACTAAGGCAAACAGAAATACTCCAAGCACTTCAATGCCTACAAAACGCAGATGCGTCTGTCTCTATCGTCCGTCTCTCCTAACACTCCCTCAGGCAAAGCCCAATATGAATTTACAATGTTGAATTCATGGCTTTATTTCAAGGAAGTTCATGAATAGATAGAGCAGGGCTGGCAGCCTGGGGATTTTTTTTTTTTTTTTTTTGAAGCTGCACCACTATGTGAAGCAAAATGAATAGTGTTTCTATTCAGAAGCTTCTCTCCCTTTATGTCCACATGTTCTGTGTCTCCGATTGTTCTGTAGAAAATATCCAGATAGGAGTGAAATACTGAAAGGTGTTTTCATTTCAGAACATAAATAATTCAGTGTGTTCACAGGCTGTCAAGGATGAAATTCTCCAGTTTAGTTTTTCTATTACCAATAGTACTATCAGTCAGTGATCATTTTTGTATATCCTGAGCAAAATTAAAACATTTTGAGGACTGCTGGATTCAGCTGGGCATCAGTCATTTTAAAAATCTAAAAGGCTTAGGGGCACCTGGGTGGCTCAGTCCATGAAGTGTCTGCCTCAGCTCAGGTCATGATCTCAAGGTCCCAGGATCCAGCCCCGCATCAGGCTCCTGCTCACCCGCAGGAAGCCTGCCTCCCCCTCTCCCTCTGCCTGCTGATCCCTCCCCCTGCTGGTGCTCTTTCTGTCTTTCCCTCTATCCATCTCGCCCTGTGCTAAATAAACAATTAATTAATTAATTAAAAAGAACATCTGAAAGGCTTGAAGTCTATGTACGTAATCCGAATCAAAGACGATAATTCACAGAAGTTATCACTGGCTCCAAAGGCCAGCTTTAGAACCTCACAGAACTGTAAAGATGCATGTTAGATTATTGTATAAACCTAAACTTGATTTGAGAGACTTTGTGGAAATCCACGTACTTTACCCCAAACGTAAAATACAACACTAGGCTTCAAAATTGAGAAAGCTAGTCAAAAGAATATTACACTTAAAATAAATACGTATTATTAACTAGAACTGAAACAGAATACTATTTACCAGTTAATTTCTCTTTAGCATTGACAATGGCAACTATATTGTACTTTAACGACCAAAAAAAGTCAAAATTAGGACTCAATTCCTCAAAGAATCCAAGTTGATATTTTAAAACATAATACGGGGTTCCTAGGTGGCTCAGTTGGTTGAGCATCCGACCCTTGATCTCAGTCAGGTCTTGATCTCAGGGTTGTGAGTCTGAGCCCTGTGTTGAGCTCCATACCCAGTGTGGAACCTACTTAAAAAATACACATAAAAATAAAAAATAAAAATAGCAAAATATAAAAAGCTAAGTCACTATAACTTAGAGATGTGATTTTGTCACTTGTTTTAGAATTTCATCCATTCTTGATGGATCTTCAGCATTAGAGAAATCACCTTGAGACTGATTATTGTAACCACACCTAGTAAAAACAAATTAAAAATAACACCAAAAAGGAAAAACTGAATATCTGTAAAGGGGCCCTTGTGATTTATAAGGTAAGCGTCAAGTACGTTTTTCTATAAATTTCTATTTTTTTCTGGGCTACGTACCTGTGTTTCTTAATGTCATTGATTCCATTCTTCAGATTTCCAAGTCTTTCTGTTGGATTTTGCCTAAAATAAAAATTTTTTGACAGGCAATTCATAATAATTATGCTTCAGTGAATTTTAAATTAAAATTTAACATTTTTTCATTATGTATTCATTTATTCAACAGTATTCATAGACTTAGAGACTGAGTATAGGGAAATGAAAATCACACTGCTCTCTCCAGTGTGTGTGAGTGTATGTACACACACACACACACACAGACACACACACACCGGTGTTTTAAATGAGCTATGAAGAAGGATGTTACCTTATCAACTCTGCTGAGGAAAACAGAGAAAGCTTTAGAGAATCATTTACATCTGAGCTGGAATCTTAGAAACATGCAGAGATTTCTGCTGGCAACCCACAACTAGGTTTCATGTTCTAAATTTACTAAATGCTAATGCTTTCTTAAAAAATAAAGTTCAAATGTGCAAAAAAAAAAAAAGTGACAAAGTAAAGTTTAAACACAAATTCCAAAAGCCTTCTATTCTCTGATATATTACTTTGAAGGGTAAATGGAAATTAGGAGTGATGTAAAATAAGGCCAGAAATGCACTGCTTTTTAAAATGGAGACTGACAGAAGGTAAGTAGTGACACTTTATCAGCACCATTGGTTTTCTCTCAAAATAACAAGGTTGTAAATTAATTACTCCTTTATTAAACTAATGTTCTTTTTTGCCCTAATACACATAAAGATGATTCCCAAAGAGAAGCGGATAACTGTAGATCTCTTTTAAACTGTAAGTAGGTATTGTGGTTCTGTAACATGAAGCAAAGTCAAACTCCTAATGAAGAAATGATTTTCTTTGAGCAGAATTTAGTTGCATGAAAAGTACAGAAAGTAAATGCCTGCCACATTTTAAATTGTGTGGACACGGAAACGAGAAGACTTCACACATTCCCCAAGAACTAGGGGTTTTAATTTTCATTCTCACCTGCAAAGCCTCCGAATCAAATCCTCGGGTCTTCTTGTGATCTTTCTGGGAAAATCCATTTTTTCAATTCCTTTGAGAATCAAATTGTAGGTCATCATCTGGTCAACCCCGGAAAAGGGAGGGCTGAGGAAAGCCAAAACAGGACACTAGGACCGACGTGTCAGACACATTTTCAAGCGACTTTCTTACCTTTCTCCCCCTTCCTCCCTCCTCCGTTCTCAGTGGTCGTTACATGAACAAATCTGGATACACGCTCGAAAATAGCTGCACTGCTTTCCTATCACCCAGCAAATGACACACATACACATACAAGTCAGCTGTCAGGCGGTGATGGTCACCGAGAAGAAACGTAAAGGAGCAGACGGAGTGACAGACGGAGCTGTGGTTTTCTCAAAGCCGGACGAGGGGGAAAGCCTCTGTCATCAGCGGACCACTGAGCGGTGACATCCACGGAGAGGCGCGGGGAATGAGCCGCGCCGTCAGCCGCCAGCAAGAGACCAAGGACAGCAAGCACCCAGGCCGGGAGTCGGGGGTGGCGCCGGTGTTCTGGAAAACGTGAGGAGGTCTGGGCTGCTGCGGGGAAGTAAGGAAGCGGGGAGGGTAGGAGCAATGAGGCCGTGTCGTGGGAAGCTGGAGGTGACGCTCAGGGCCCCGGGATGTGCTCCGAGTCCGGCGACGGCCTTGACAGCAGTCAGAGCAAGCCTTTCTTAAAAACGTGTCCAAAGTGACCCGTGACGGTGCTAGCAGCGGGGTAGGAAGTCCTGGTGGCCTGAACGGGGATGGTGGACGGGAAGGTGGTGCCCCGGGGTTGGCTCCTGGGTCTGTTTGGGTGGTAAAGCGAATAGGATCTGTCCGGGGGTGAAGGTGGGTGTAGGAGGAAGAAAGGATTCGAGATCGACGGGCAAGTGCTTCGGCTTCTGGAACGGGGCTACAGCTTTCCAAGAGGAGGCTGGCGTGGGTCCCGAGGCACAGAGCAGGCTGTGACGTGTCCATCTAGAGTTGGGGTGTAACGGTCCACGCAGACCGCTGAGTTTGTGACTCTGGCTTTCAGGAAAGGCGCGGGCGCTGCAGGGACGGCTGCGGGGCCTCATCAGACGGCATTTCTGGCAACGGACTTGACGGTCCAGCCAAGGAGAGAGCGGAGGGAAAAGACATCAAGACTGAGGCGGCCCAGAGCGGAGACGCCAGGAGGACAAGGAGGGTCCGGCAGTGACGACAGACACGGAGCCGTTAGCGTGGGGGAGAAACGAGAGGAAGGGAGGTTCTGGAAGGCGCGAGGACAGACTACTTCGGGGGAGCGCTGCTAGGCTGGCGCAGGACGCGCTGGGAGCTGACCACTGAAGGATAAGGTTTTAACCCACACGCGTTGCTGTTAGAAACACTTTATTCTATTGTGTCGTTTAATTTTTGAAAATTGAAGATGCCTTTCATGAACTACTCGGCTATATCCTGGCCGTGCATGAGACGCTTCGCTACTGAGTTCCCACCCAGGAATAAACTTGGAATAAGGTGGGTGCGACAACTTTGCAACAATCTCTTGTCTTGCTTGGAAAGAAAATAAGAAAATGAGGTATGAAACCAAAAACACTGCTCTATTTCCCATACATCTATATTGACAATTAGGTCGTGTTGTGTTGTAGTTCATTTGCATATACCTCCTGACTCTCTAGAGTTCAGGGCATTTAAAATTAACTTTTCTCATGCCCTACCCTGAACACCTTTACAAGAACAATTCCTTAACGTCTTGACAGTTCAAAGCCACTTTAACAAACCCTGAGTTATTGGGGATTCCTCCTTCTTATTCCCTCACTTTATTTCCTTATTCCTTGCAGGAACCTATCCCAGCTGATAAAGACTGAGTTGTATATTCCCTAGCAACCTACATGAACCACCATGTATTTCTTAGAAATGCAGCTGACAAATTTCGCAGGGATGAAGGAACAAGTTCTTGAAATAGAACTCCTTGTGTCCCAAGACTATAAGCAATTTTCTCTCTGAATGACATTCTGGAAAATTTCCTCTTCTTTCCTTCAAAATCTTAAGCAATGACTATTTGGAAATGAATACAGATAATATAAAATGCTCTCTCATATCTGTTTGCTCAATGCATGTGGACAAGGAGGTCCAATATAGCCACATGAAATCTCACATTAGAAATTTGTAGTGTAGAGGCATCTGGGTGGCTCAGTGGGTTAAGCCTCTGCCTCAGCTCAGGTCATGATCCCAGGGTCCTGGGATCGAGGCCTGCATCAGGCTCTCTGCTTGGTGGAGAGCCTGCTTCCCCCTCTCTCTGCCTGCCTCTCTGCCTACTTGTGATCTCTCCCTCTGTCAAATAAATAAATAAAATCTAAAAAAAAAAAAAAAAAAAAAAAAACCAAAAAAGAAATTTGTAGTGTAAAAGTTCAAGATTTTATGAAATTCTTTCTAAGTATGTGTTGAGACTTAAAGCCCACCGAAGGGCTCGTTCCAGTATTTGGTATGCCAGTCCATGTACAAATCCTCTGAAAATCCGAGAATATCTGCTTATAAGGGTTTGTAATGATGATCAAATCAGCTGATGAGAAACAGGGAAGAAAACTGAACTGTTTCCCATGGGGGTGTCCGCACATTCTATTAAAAACGCACATTGTAAGGCATAAGCATATAGTGGAAAGCGGATCATATTTACGGTTAGAGGATCCGGGATCAAATCCCTGATCTGTTAAGCAGGTAGCTCTGTCCTGACTGTCTAATCCATAACACTGAAGTCATAAAATAATAAAAATTCTTCTTTAACTTCCACACAGACCCGTGAAAACGAAACTAGAGAATACACATGTGAGAGCTTTATAATGTGTAAAGCACTTCATCGTCCGAGGTAAGATCACATAGGGCCTGTGTATGTGTGTGTGCACGTGTGGGTGTGAATGCTTGTGCATGTGTGTGTATGCGCGCACCCATGTTGAATATTGGGGCCCCGGATTCATTAATACAGCCCTTTAATCCCTCCAGGAGCGACAGTTAATCTGGACTGCTAAGCCTCCTGCCGTGTCTGGTCTGGGTTCATTAGCACCTCTGGAAAGCAGCTGACAAGGAGATTAAAATTTAGATCCAACAATGTTCCTTTTCTTAGCTTTTCTGGTTAATGATTTATTGGGAAGATGGAAGAATGGGGCTAAATTTAGTTTCATTGTTTAATGGATTTAATTGAAACGTGATTACAATTTTCTCGATTACCAAAAATGTATATGAGAGGAAATAAAAACAGCCTCAGTTCCTCTCCTGATTCTCACAACACAATTACCAAACCTTCACACAGTTAACAGGTCATCTATAGCAACAGGCCCTTGCATTTTAGGCAAACCAGGGTAATTCTGTCCATCCTTCCTGTACATTCCCACATGTTTTCTCCATGTTACAAACCAGCAAGCATGTTATATGCAGAATAGACAAAGGGGAAAAGGCATCACATGTAATCAAAAACATTCTAAAATGTTAAACTCTTAAATTATATATATATATATATATATATTTATCATCAGTAAATTATTTTGGCACTTCTGTGAACTTGAAGGTGACTTACTTGCCCGTTAGGAGCTCGTACACTAGAATCCCCAGAGACCAAAAATCCACACTGAAGTCATGTCCTTTGTTGAGAATGACTTCAGGAGCTACATACTCTGGAGTTCCGCAGAATGTCCATGTCTTCTGTCCAGATCCTATTTTCTTAGCAAATCCAAAGTCAACCTGGAAAAGGATGTCAAAGACATTTTCAGAGACTAGAAACTCATGTTCTTCTCTACGTCACCCTCTAACTTCTCCTGCCTGCTGTCTACACCTCCACCCTCCCCTTCACACACATACCCACACACACCACTGAGCCTCTCATTTATTCTTTTGCAGGACCAGGTACAAATCTAGTTACACTGGAGCAAGTTCCACGTACACACTTCCACGCCCATGACCCCTGAAAGAGGAGAGGAATGGCTGGCAGGTGTAGGCCGCTACAACATACATAAAGCTCAGAGCAAGCAGGCAACTTTGTGATCGACGGCGGCTCTCATTAAGGAGAGGAGAGGAAGGGGTAAGATCAACCCTGGTGCACTTTGGGCTCCGTCATGAGAGAAAATCAATAGCAAGGGGAAAAGGGATTCTTAAAAGTCGGATGCACCATGTCCGCACCCTTGACATTCTGGCTTTCCAAAGAAAAAGCCAGAATCACCTCTTCTCAACTTGGGCCAGACCATGGACACTTGGAGTCCTTCTCAGGCAAGTCAGTGGTGAACAGCCCCTGCGTGAACTTACTTGTCCTGAAAAGACAGTCAGCCTGCACCCCCGGCCGGGCTCTGTGCTAGGCTTCCAGAGACAGAGCTGCCTGGGGGCAAGCCAGAGTGCGGGGACTACTTACACATGCGATTAGTGCTGCTTCAAGTGACACATGATGGAGTGGAAGACGACGCAGGGGCCAAAAAACATACCCTTCTGCAACATGCGGGAGAAGACCACGGCGGAGGATGTCATTGGGAGGTGATAACCTGAGCTCGGCCCTGACTCAGGATGAGGAACTCTCCCGGGGACTGAATCAGCACGACCCTCCCCCGTCTCTGCAGAGTAGGTCCCTCCACTTCTCTGAGGCTCTATTCAATGAACCAGCCTCGTGAGCAGAGTAGAAGTGGGTAAGAAGTCTGGAGCGACAGGAAGACCCGCTCACTGGGGGACGGCTGTGCGCACCTGACATCTGCCCGCAAGACAGACAGTGGGATTCTGTCCACGGACGCTGTTCGGCTGGTATTTTGCACCTCCAGTACATGCAGGAATTCTCATAGGACCCCCCTCACCTCCCCGGGGTAAACACACACAAACGATACCTGAGCCTCAACATGCACATGTTAACGGTTTCATTAAGCCCCTGGACTATCGCAATAAAATGGCAATAATATTGAGTAAAAACACAACAAATAAGGCTAACATCAAAATAGACCCTCATCTGAGAGAGTATGTCAATGAACTATAAAACCCAGCCCTCCTTTATTTATTCAAACATGAATATTTAAAATCTTTGTGTTACCCTAAATAAATCTCTTAGAAATTTAGCATTTCAGTAATACCTTTTAGTATTTATATGTAACAGCAAGGATTTCCTTATTAGAAAAAGGAAATTTAAACAGCCTAATTTGAAGTGGGATTTCACCATTTTCTTCTATCTATACAGAATGACTCATAAAGATTTTATCGAAGGGATGGCTGGGGATACTATGAAATTAAAATTTTGTAACCAGCTGAGATTAGCTTATCTACTTATTCCTCAGAGAAGGAACCAATATGAAAATCCTAGCTAATTTTATAAAGACTGAAATTTAAGAGACAAGAAAGCAATGTTTATAATTGTGTTTGTGTGTGCACCGATGGAGATATTATAGTTTGTTGTTTTATAATGGCCTTCCAATACATGTTTTTCATAACATTGAAGTTTTCCTTTTAAAAATGACTGTATGTTCATTAGATGTTTAAGAGTTTTTCTAGCTCTGAAAATGGTGAATTTTAATTTGAATAGCCGGTTTTGCTTTTGTAGTATTTGATACTGACCCACAGAAATGGCTGTAATTATATTAAGATTTTAAGATTTATGGGAACTTACCACTTTTCTTTGATCTTATCAACTTTAGTCTAACATCTGGTTAGACTGGTTAGGAGATCGACACTCGGACTGACTTAAAGTTTGGCCAAGATCAAGTGTAAAGTCACATGCTTAATCGAGAGGGCCTCAGATCTTCTGATGTCAAGTTCTGGGGATTTCCTATAACCATTCCCACCACCTCCGACTTGTACCACCATGGATTCCACTGCAAAGCTCAAGTCTTTTTAAACCTCTCTCTCTAGGCAACGGAGATGTAAGTTCCTTCCTTCCTTCACTCGCTAAGTATCTACAGAAGACCCGTATGTACCAAGCACCAGGATACAGACAGAGCCCCAGGCCTCTCAGAGACGGCATCTCAGAGAAAGAGGGGAACAAGCACGAAAATAGAAGATCGTACATAGTAATGCCAGATAGTGACCGACGTTACGAAGAAACATATGGCAGAGTGAGGGATGGAGATCAATAGGAATTTTACTTTAAATAGGGTGGCCAGGAAAAGGCTCTCTGAGGAGGGAGCATTGGAGAAGATGTCAGCAGGAATCTGCCTGAAATGAGAAAAAGGCTCATAAAAATCTGAGCAAGAATGATTCTGACAGAGAAAGAGCAGCGCAAAGGCCCTCGCCTTCGGGAACGTGCGTGGTAAGTTCAAGGATCGGACGAAGGCCAGTGTGGCTGGGCCACTGCGTGTGCGGGAAGACAGACGGGAAGTGAGGGCCGAGTTTGCGTCGGCCTGGTAAACCCCAGAAAGAACTGCAGAGACTTTTTTGGTCTAAGAAGCCACTAAGGACTGAGAGAAGGTTATACATGTCCTGACCAGTTTTAAAGGATCCTTCTAGAAGGCAAGAAAACAGACCCACACTTTTTTTTAGAAAATTCTACTCACAAAACAGATCTTTCTAGAATATCCAGAGAAGCTATACACAGGCTTTCTCTTGCCTCTATCAAATTTCCATTATGAAAGTCGGCTTACATGATGCTGAGAGCTTAAAAACATTAAATCTCCAAAAACCTTAATGAACTAGAAGGTTTTAAGATGCTTCTAAATCTGCAGTGGTGGCTGCATCATTCAGAAATAGAAAAATTAGCATGTGGCTTGCTGGAGCCTGTGTCCGGTCAGTATTAGCTTTTTCCCAGCGGTTTCTCTCTGGGCCAGGAGATTTGTCAGCTATTGGTTCTCTTGGTCACATAAAACATGGATACAAAATGACCAGTCTAATTAAGCCAAATGATTCATGGGGACATAACTTTCCAAAAAAATATTTATGTGGGGTTTTCAGGGCACCTACTTTACCCAAGTCTAGACAAGGGTACAGTGGAATGTGTATCCCGTGTGCAGCGACCAGAGACGGTTTCATGTCCTTGCGATGTTGAAGTCCGTCCCCCCACACAGGCAGCGGCGACGGCTTCCAGGGGCGGGAGCGA
Organism: Mustela lutreola; assembly: GCF_030435805.1. NCBI lineage: Eukaryota > Metazoa > Chordata > Mammalia > Carnivora > Mustelidae > Mustela > Mustela lutreola. The sequence goes on along the minus strand of NC_081290.1, from coordinate 2,053,465 downwards.
AGCAAGGGTGGCGAAGGCGTGCGTCTTTCAGGGCCACAGCCCACTCTGCGTGGGGGAGTGGTGACTCACCCCGGATTCTCAGTGCATTTACTAGAAAGGGAGCCAGCTGAAGGGGCACTCAGACCCAAAAATCTCTGCAGGCTCATCTCCTAGGCCACCTCCTCTTTGAAGCCTTCCTTGAACTTACAGAACCAGTTCCTTTCTCCTCCGAGGTGCTTTAACACTGTTTCTACTCCACAGTTACGTCCTTGGGGCAAAATCCTGCAGTCGTGTGCGAGGAACTCTAGCTTCTTGAGGAGAAGCCGCAGTACATCCTACTCACTTTGTAACCCCGACAGCGTCTGTGACACAGCAGATGTTCAACACCTGTCTGGTGAAGAAATCTGAATGAAGCGATAACTGTTCACACCAGTGTCGAAAAGATATGTAAATGCACATGTTCATGTATATGTGCGATCTTCACAACAGCTCGGGGAGCGAGGGACGGTTATCCCCGTGTTCAAGAGCAGAAAATGAGACTCTCAGAAGGCCGTGGATGCTTGAGGGGAGGCTCGAACCAGGCTCCGAAGGGAACCTTCCCGTTAAACATAAATTGAGAAGGAAGTGGAAGATTTCTAAGAGGAAAGCAGCAACATACATTCAGCACATTGGTGGGAAAAGCTTAATCGCTACTTAATAAGTACAACTAATAAGGGTCTGGCAGACAGGATGCAGTGGGAGCTGATAATTTCATTGGTCAGGTGAGAAAAAGCTTGAAGCATATAACATGACCTGCATGCAGGTTATAAAGCCTGAGCAGAAAAGCAGGACCCCGGAGCCATCACCAGGTTAACGAGCAGTCGGTGCAGAAGCCCTGTGTGTTCCTTCCCCGGCGTCCCACTGACCATTGCCAAGAGGTCACCGCTCCCCTGACGTTGGTGTGCGTTGGGTACTCGCATTCCTTTCTAATTTTACCACACATTTCAATTAGCAATAATTGCGCCTCGGATAAACCTCATTGGCTACGATACTGCCACTGCACAAAGCTTACCACACATTTCAGATCCTTAAGTAAAATAAGTTCTTGTTTTTAAAAACTTTAGATACATCTTACATCTCTTCTTGGGCAAACTGCCTAATGTCGTTTAAAATTACCTTTGTGAATCTAATTGATATTGGAGCACATTTATTTTCATTGCTGTATCATACAGCACCGAATTAGCATGCAATGATTTTCTGGTCCGTTCTGCTCCTGATGGACATTCGCCTTGTATCTGAGAGTGCGCTTCCACAAAAATGCGTCAATATTGTTCTCCACGTTACCTAGCAGAGGTCCATGTAAGATGGTAGAATCACAAGATCAAAGATGTGATGTCTTCAATGTCACCACACGTCATCAAGTCACTTTCACTAGGGATCATACTGCCCTGCCGCCCACCCCTCCTTCCCCAGCAACAAGGCTGAGTTCCGGTTGGTGGCCCTATGTCCTCGCGATCCTCTAGGGAGAGCAACTTTCATTTTTGACATGGGTCAGTATTAAATCACTGCGGTTTTAATTTGCATTCCCTCCGCCTGAGTCATTATAATTCTGGTGTGTACGAGAAGTCCCTCCTGTCCGCTCCGTTGGCCTTCATAAATGCCTTGGCTATTCTTGGCCCTCGGTTAGTCTACACAAACTTTAGAATCGGTTTGCCAGACTTCATGAAAAGCTTCGATGGAATCCCACCGAAGTGTATCTAATCGGTATGTGACTTTGGAGACTATTCATATCTTTGTGATGTTGAGTCTTGCTATTTTGAAACCTCGTACATCTTTCTGATTTAGGGTTATGCTAGAGCTACTGTTGAACAAACATATCTCAGGAAGTATAAATGCCTAAGTCCTACATTAATTTACTTCTCAAAATGAATTTTCTTGAGCAGTAGGGGGATCTCTAAGCAGTAGGTCAGGGACATAGGATCCTTCCATTTTCTTTTCTTAAAGATTTATTTCAGAGATTGAGAGAGAGAGAGAGAGAGAGAGAGAGAGAAGGAGAAAGTGCGTGAGTAGGGGAGGGAAGAGGAAGAATGCGAACTAGAGACGAATCCCAAGCAGAGCGAGCTGGAAGTTGCCCCTCTGACCTTTGATTCATTCTTATATGAAAACAAAGTTCTAAGTCTGGCAGTAAACACCATAGCATGGTTTCTGCCCTCATGGGGCTATTCGCATCGAGGGGAACATAGGTCATAAAGAAGCAGGCAACAATATCAACTTTTAATGTGTCCTACATTGTATTTTCTTATATAATACTCACTTACAGGGTTAAGTTCCTCTATGACCACGTGAGAGGATGACTCACGTGAGGTCACAGCACAACCATACATACAGAACATTTATTGATGAGCGATGAGCTAAGAGCATGACCATATAGAATGTTTATTGATCTCTTGAATTGCTACCAACTTTTCTGCTGAGCAAACCCAAGATGTGAAACTACAACACGAATTCTGCTCAGGCTGAGAACAAGACGGATTTTTCTTTAGACTCCTTACTGTCCTACACCTTATTATTGTCCTGGATGCATTCATGATAACCAAGAGAAAGACTTTGAATCATTACTGCCGACATCAGCTTTTCTTGGCCTTGAAAGTGGAGAAAGAATCCGGAAATCATTGGATGGGCAGAGGAGAGATGGCGATGTGGTGTTCTTTTAGTAAAGTCTGCTAACGCTTGCTCGCCTCTCCGTGTTTTTACTGATAGAGACAGCTTGGACCAGTGAGGACTCACCTGGGAACAGATCTGGCCGGCCATCTCAACGGTAAATTGGGGAAGAAGAGTAGAATGAGCTCTTCACTGCACACTACAAAGTCCTTCTCTGTATTATCACAGAAAGGCACACCTTCACAGCCTCTAGAGGGACACCTCCAAAACCCAGACCTTTCTCTAACTTGGGTCTTTTCCCCAAGCTTTCACCGGCCGCGCTTTGCCGGTAAACAAACAAACAAACAAACAAACACACACTGCTCCTTTCTTTCTGTCCTTAGATATCTGATCCCTCACAGATACTCCAAGAAGTGATGTAGGAAGATGAAAAACACCATTTAATCCAAACTGGGGAAGGAGGCCAAGTTCAGCCTTACACGGAGCCTTTCATCCTTGAGGACTTGAAGCCCGAGGCTGGACAGCCGGAGTCGTCACCCAGGTGTGCATTCTCGCTGTGCCGTCACCAGGCACCTCCGCTGCCCCCATCCTGACACAACCCCCTCAGGGACTGTGGCGGGAGCGGCTCGGCCGGGCTGCCGGCCGGCGGCCCAACTCCGGTTTCTCATGTTTGCTGAAACTTGCTTAACGGCCCTAATGGATGAACACATCTCGTTCATTTGTGTCCTTCAACTCCTGGGAATAATATTCTATCAGCTCATAGGATCAAGTTTATTAATCGTGTTGCGCACATCTCCGAAAGCTGTCGAGCTTCTCAGTCGGAATGCGCCGTCGGTTTCCGAGCGGAGTATTAAAGTCCCCTATAGTGGCTCATTTCTCCTTATTACTTCTTTCGAGTTCTGCTTATTTTTGAAACATTTTAGTAGGTAAATAAAAGATCGGGATTTTTATATCATCTCGGCAAAAAGAATCTTTCGCCCTCAAAGGACAATCCTTCCTGATATCCGGCAACCCCCCCTTCCCTCATAATGAAAACCGCGTCTCAACCCGTTGGCGATTCCCAGGCGTATGTTCCTCAGTCCTTTCTGCTCCCAGCTTCCTGCAGCCTCGTGCCTCAGCTCCGTCTCCTACAAACACCGCGCAGCCGACGCCGTTTTCTAAAGCTGCTGGACAGTCCTCGGTTGTGATCTGTGAACGTCTACGCACGTCCCAGGTCTCTCTGCTCCTGGGTGTTCTGTGTCCCTCTTGCTGCCTCCTTTGAGGACGACCAGCATTTTCTCCCGCTTTAATTCCAGTTGTACCGACTCCTGCTTGTGGTGCTGCTGCTCAGCGTTTCCTCGCTCTCGCTGCCCGACGGCCGGGTGAGCGCCCGGCCTCTCCTCCGTCCTGCGAACACATCCAACCTTCTTTTCCATCTTCCTAAGGTTGCATCTCGGATCCTCACCAGGGATCACTTTTCAACTCCCTCAAGCGCATCCCCCTGTGAAGGTGGTCAGCCCTTCATCCTGGTCTGAAAACGCCCTTATTTCTACTCTGTTGGAGGAGAGTCTCCCTGGCTGAACAATTCAAGTTTCGTAGTTATTTTCTGTCAGAATTTTAAAACTACTCCTCCGCTGCATTCTGGATCCTCTGGTTGCTCTTGGGACGTCAACCGAAAGCCTAAGTTTTCCTCCTTTCCACGTAAACTGTCTTTCGTCCTTGATAGCTTTTAATACTCTGTTTTTGTTGTCCCCCCACAATGAATCTCACAGTAAACCAGGGCTGGCCCTATGGGACCAGCGGACATAGGGGAAACGCTGAGATGCGACCCTGCGAGTAGGTCTTACACAGCGCTGTAGTGTCTTCTCGGATGACGCCTTCTGAGGGAAGCCAGCTGTCAAGACAGGACAACGTTCGACCTCTGAAGAGGCCACGGTGCCCCCAGATAACGCCAGCATCAACTTCCCAGCCTCACGAGTAAGGGACTTTGGATGTGGATGCCCTGGTCCGACCCCAGACAAGCCCTAGCCGACATCGGACCGAAAATTCATGGATCACCTCAGGTCAGAACGACCCGGCTGAACCACTCCCCAAATTCTGACCCACAGAAACTGCGAGAGATGACAAATGATTCTTGTAGTTCTAGATGTTACATTTCAGAGTGATTTGTTACCCAAAGGTAGGAGCCACAGCAAATACAGTTTGTCCCAGATGGGATTTGTTTGGGTTCCTTTACCTGATGTTTCTTGTAACTCCCCCCAAATTTTCAGCCACTGTTTCTTTAAATACTGCTTTCTCCTGATTTTCTATCATTATTTTTATCTTGGACTCCAATGTATAATTTCAAGAACTTCTCACTCTGTTCTCTTATTTTTTCACCTTTGAGTGTCTCTATGTGACACTCTGTGTAAATTAAATGTATCGTCTAGTGAACTGATTTAACTTGCGACTCCTCTGACATTGAGCCTGTTACACTTTTCAGATTGATGTGTCATTTATACACGAGGATACGCAAACAGTTCACTGAGTTTTGATGCCGATTATACACGGGACCAAATGACCACAGAGTCAAGACGGAGACACACTCATTCCCTCAGCAAGTCCCTGGTACCTCTTCCAGGCCAACGGCTCTCCCACTCGCAACCACTGTTTTGACTTCTACTGTGGCTTCTAGAACGGGGACAAACGTGATCATGCAGCAGACACTCTTGTCTCTGGCTGCCTCCGCTCCACACAGGTTTCGAAGGCCACGCACACTTGCCGGTAGCCGTCCAGGCCTGTCTGTCGCGGAGCAGCGACCCGTGGCTGACATACTGCCGCCGCGCCCAGACATTGGATGCTGATGGATATTTCGGCTGTTTCTGATTTGAGGACTTTTAGCAATAAAGCTGTGGTGAACATTCTTGTTTGTTTGTTTAAGATTTTTATTTGACAGGGAGCGAGCAAGAGAGCACAAGCAGAGGAGGCAGCAGAGGCAGAGAGAGAAGCAGGCTCCCCACTGAGCTGGAAGCCCAATGCGGGACTTGATCCCAGGACCTTGGGATCATGACCCGAGCCGAAGGCAGATGCTTAACTGACTGAGCCACCCAGGCATCCCTGTAATGAACATTCTTGCCCAAGATTTTGGAAGACATGATTTCAGTTTTCCTAAACAAATACTGAGAAGTGAAGTTCCTCCCTGGAAGTTTAATTTTTGTCACAGGTTAGCCATAACCTCAATATAAAACAGACAGACTGTTCTTTAAACAGTTTTCTTTCTCCCCTAGGACTTTAGGAGAAAGTCCTCACCAACCCTGAGTATTGCCAGTCTTTTAAATTGTTGTCATTTCAGTGGCTATAAAATGGTTCCCTTTTGTAGTTTTACTCTGCCTTTCCTTGATGATGTCTGGTAGGACTTAATGATCATTCCTATGCCTTCTTTTGGGAAGTGATTTTTCAAGACCTTTGACCATTTTTTAAAATTGGGTTTTTTTTTATTGAACTGTAGGAGTTATTTATGTATTTCCCAATAGAGTCAAGTCTTTTGTCACATAAATGTGTATTGCAAATATTTTCTCCCAGTCTGTGGCATGACAACTCATTTCCCTAAAGTATTTTAATTACCAGAAGTTTTTAATTTTGATGAAGTCCAATTATTATGGACTGCATGTTTGTGTCTCCCCAAAATTGGTAAGTTGAAACCCTAAACCCTGATGTGATGGCATATGGAGGTAGGGCCTTTGGGAGGTAAACCAAGCCATGAGGTCCAGCCCTCATAATGTGATTAGGAACTCTTAGAAGAAGAAAGCTCCCTCCAAACTCAGTGTGCGCGCGCGCGCGCGTGTGTGTGTGTGTGTGTGTGTGTGTGTGTCTTTCTCTCGTGCATGAAAATGAGAAGGCAGCTCTCTGCCAACTCAGCAGTGGGTCCTGACCAGACAGGTACCAGATCTGCAGGCACCTTGATCTTGGACTTCCTCGGCTTTAAAAATGTCAGAAATAAGTGTTTATTGCTTAAGTCACCCAGTCTATGATATTTTTATTATAGTAACTAAAATTTTTATAATTAACACAATTAATACAAATTAATACTCTTTGTATTCTAAGAAATCACTGCCTACCCCATGTTGTGAAAATATTTCCATATTACCTTCCTGAACTAATTTTTCTATCTTGTGTGAGGTGGGAGCAGGTTCATTTGTCCCACATACGCATGCCCAGCTGTTTTAGCATCGTCTATTGGGAAGACTGGCTTTTTGCTTTTTGCTAAAAATCAGTTGATTCTATGTCTATCTCTGGACTTTATTCCATTAGATGAACCTATTTTTCTTTTCTTTTTCTTTTTTCTTTTTTTAATTTTTTTTAAAGATTTTATTTATTTATTTGACAGAGAGAAATCGAGAAGCAGGCAGAGAGAGGGAGGGAAGCAGGCTCCCCGCTGAGCAGAGAGCCCGATGCGGGGCTCGATCCCAGGACCCTGAGATCATGACCTGAGCCAAAGGCAGTGGCTTAACCCACTGAGCCACCCAGGCACCCTGAACCTATTTTTTTACCCTGTGTTGTGACACTGCCTAGAGTACTACAGTTTACAGTGTCAGATATTGTAAATTCCTCAATTCTGTTTTTCGTTTTTCAAAGTGGTTATTAACTTTTCTAAACTGTGTTTCTGTGTAAATCTTAGAGTAAATGTCTCAGTTTCTATGCACCTGCTCTAATTTATATTACAATGACCTTAAATCTGTAATTAATCTGAGGAGAATGGACACTGTATCAAATATTGAATTATACAATACATAACCATAGTATACCTTATCATTTAGTTGTATATTTTTTCTCAGTAATATTTTGTAGTTTTCAGTATGGAGGTCTTATATATTTTACACATTAAATATATTCAAATTTATTTTATAATTTCTGATGTTATTATAAATAGTATTTTTATTTCATTTATAAATATTTCCTGCTAGTATAGAAAAATAGTTCTTATCTATATACTGACTTAATTTATATGTTGACTCAAGTGACTTTAATTTTATTTATACATTGACATTGTACTGATTATCATGCACATTCCTTCTAGTTCTTCTTTGATAGATGCTTTAGGCTTTTCTACATAAACAGTCACGTTGTCTGAAAATAAAGACAGGCAACTTCTCCCCTTCTCATCTGTGAGCTTTCATTTCTTTTTCTTGGTTTATTTCATTGGCTAAGACCTCTATGAAAATGTTGAAAAAAAGTGGAAAGAAAATATTCTTACCTTGTTCACAATCTAATGGGGAAATGTTCAATATTTCACTGCGAGGTATGATGTTAACTAAAGATTTTATCCCCATGCCTCATACAGTAAGGTGTGTCCTGAAATGAGTGGCTTAAACAGCTGTAGGGATGTGGATTTGTCACAGCATGATTCCCTTTTTTCAAGGTTTAAATATCCACTTTCTGTTGCTCTCCACATATTTTCACATACATATTATAATTAATCTCACCAAGAAGATTTGTCCAATGGAAGCTGCTCCCGCATTAATGAAACTCCCTTAAATCTGTTATTTCAATTATTATATTCTAAATTCCTTAACAGAAGTTTTATTTATTAGCTTTTTCTAAACCAATTAGATTTTTCCCCTCTGTTCCTTACTCATTTGCCATTTCCTCTCTTATTTTTGAATGATGTGTTAGGTGGGTTTATTTTACATTTTGTATCTGATTACTCCAATAATGAAGCACTTATTTGCCTGCCAAATAACGCTCATGGTACCTTTTCTCCCCCTCCTATATATTTTTTGTCTTATGTTTTAAAATGTGAGCTCATGTTCTCTGGAACTTTATCCCTGGGAGTTCTTCGTAGCCTGAGTTAAGAGTACGTTCATCCAGACGGATATACATTGATTCTTGAAAAGTTGGGCATCCTACCAACATGAACCCATTCTCAAATCCTTGCATGGGGTTTTCCATCTTAGAAGACTAAGCACCCAACCTCCATGAAGACAAGCCTATGGCCAAGAATTCTTAAAGGAGACTCTTTTGCTTCTGTACCAAGAGCCCAATAATGAGAAAAGCACGTTTTCTTGCATGTACTCTGTCTTTTTAAATTAGATATCTTTTCTTGCTTTCCATTTTTCTGAGAGTGTCATCTGTGTGATTGCTGGCTTTGGGAAATATTCTCTGATTCAACTTCTCACACTGCCCAGGTCCCAAACTTGGTCCACTGTTCTTAAAGGTGCAGCTACTAAAATCAGTAGCTACAAAATCTGGGCCATCTCAGATCACTGGGTGCCCACAAGACTTCAGCTTCATGTTTGAGTTCTAGGCTATACTCCTGTCCAAGCGTGGTTCCCAACCTCGGGGGAACCCCAGTGCTGTCTCACGAAGTCAGCCATGCGTGTAATACTGCTTTTCGTGTTTCATTCAGTATTTTTAGACATTTGGTAGTGAGAGGATTTCAGCCTATCTAGTTTGACATATAGCTAGAAATGGAAATATTCAACATGTACATTTTAATCTCTAAAGGCTTTAGTTGTCATTCGTTGTTTAGCTAGTTGGCAAATGAGTCAGCTGGATGGATAACACTGGCTGACGGGAGAGATATTTATGGACCCCCCATGGCTATGTATAATAAATATGCTCTCCAATTTTTAAAAAACAGCTCTGGAAAAAAAAAAAAAAAAAGAAATGAATCTAATGGCTAGTCTGCCTCCCTCGTGATGGCTTTGGTTCTAGAATATTCCAAAGCTATCCATAAATAGCTGCAAGAGGCACAGCCAATGAAGGAATTGTGAAGAAGAGGGCCGACCGGGCCTGTGTTAGTCCCTCCCCAGTTCTCAAAGCTGCCTTTCACAGATAAAATAAAGCTTGAATGGATCAAAATGTTTCTTGGAAGTTCACCAGATTACACATGAAAGGACTTGTTTTACTCCTTTCTGTGGAAAGAAATCGCTTAGCAATTACACACAATGAGTTTAATTCCTACGGCTGCATTACCCAGTGTAACGTGTGGATGGCAAAGCCCGTCTCTACCGTCAACTGCGTCACTTGCAAAACGCTTCGCCCAGGTCTTGACCCATAACATACTAAACGACTTACAAGGTGACGGCTAGTGTTATTTCCACGTATGAAAGTCCTGATGTGAACTTCTAATCTCTTTGTAAATGTTACATTCAGAGACGGTTTCGTGCCCTTGACACACGGACAAGACAAACTCAGGAAAACTCAGCGTGAGCCCCGTCTGCATGGGTTCTCCTGACGTCCCCCGTCTGCATGGGTTCTCCTGACGTCCCCCGTCTACATGGGTCCTCCTGACGACCCCCGTCTACATGGGTCCTCCTGACGACCCCCGTCTGCATGGGTCCTCCTGACGACCCCCGTCTGCATGGGTTCTCCTGACGTCCCCCGTCTACATGGGTCCTCCTGACGACCCCCGTCTACATGGGTCCTCCTGACGTCCCCCGTCTACATGGGTCCTCCTGACGACCCCTGTCTGCATGGGTTCCCCTGACGTCCAAAGTGCCTGGGCTCCTCCCCTCACGACGGCCCAGTTTCTCCTAGATTCACACTGAGAGCGGTTTGTGTGACTGGGAGTGTACGCGTGTTGGGCTTCAGAGGACTACAAAGATGGGTAACAAGGAAATTGTCTGTCCTCAAGGAGCCTCTGGTCTAGTGTTGTGATTCGCAGCCCTGGATTCTCACCTAGAGAGATTTAAAAAAAAAAAAAAAATCGTACTAACATTCCTAAGTGTATCTTTCCTCCCTACACAGACAGTGGCAATCTTGGGACAGGAGACAGATTGTCACCTACTTTCCTTATTCCTTAGATCTGGTCCCTCTATGTAGTAAGAATGTATTAAAACCTGTTGAAATATATTATACAAAATATTAACCAAATCCAATGTTAAAGGCGTTCTATTACACACGTCCTTACAAGCAGTCACGGGTATGGCTGAAATATTAAATTCCCAGGCCAAAAAGAATGTGCTTCTAACACTTCCCCCCGGATTAAGGTGCCAGTGTCCTAGCCATACACCCTCCCCATGATGAAATAACAGCTGTCCCCAAATTAAAAGTAACTTGCAACCGTGACATGACTTTGGTGTTTAGAAATGTCTCTTATGACACTCTAAGTGACAGAACTTGGCTTACCAACTTAAGATAACCCTCAGCATCTAGGATTAAGTTTTCTGGCTTTAGGTCTCTGTAGATGATACCTAGTCGGTGCAGGTAGTCAAACGCTTCAGTCACGCAAGCGACGCAGAACTTGGAGGTGGCTTCGTCGAAGCTGCCCCTGCAACGAGATCATTTCCCCTCTTAATACTCTGGACACACATATCCGTGGTCTGGTCCAGGGGTCAGCTATCGCATTGGTAATTTTACGCCATGAAAGTAAGTGTTTTGTAGGGCACTGACACTAAGAAGGATTCCGTACCACCCATGAGGGAGCCTGATGACGGTAAAGAGATTTAGGGGGATGCTTGAGGCAAATGAGAAGTACCTCACTACTATTAAAACGTCCCCATCCCAACAATTGTTTCTTGTCATCATGTATGGATACGAAAAATACAACCATAAGAAAACAAGACTTTTTAAGATATTTGTGGCAAACTCTAGAGAAAATGCAACTATTTTAACGGAGCGCTTGAAGCAGACTTCCGTAATTTACTGCTTGCCTCAACAATGACTCAAGTGATCGTTTTCATTTCCTGTTGGTATAGCATGTAACAAGAACCATGCAGAAATGGGGTCATAACTCTTTCCTGTTCCGTGCGCCTTGATATTAGACTGGCCCTGTGTCAGCACTGCGTGCGGGTTTCCATACCGCAGCATGAAAACGTCGTGGTGATTTGTGGCAGGGAGTTGTGGAAGGGTATGGCTTTGGGGTGAGTTTCTACTGGCTTTGACTCCTGCTTCTTCTATCACTGTGCCCTCAGCCAAGTGGTGTGGCTGTTCTGAGCCTCAGATCCCTGTCTGTGAAATGGGTTTACTACTTCTTGTACAGTGCTGTTTCGAGAGTGAGGCACAGTGCCCAGCAGACAGCACCGACTCCCGTTCCTACACAGACCCGCTTGCTGAAGGAAAGGTGGAGGGAGCAAATGTTTCTGTAGGTTCCACCGAGTCTCCGCACCCTGCCTGGTCTTCCCCACTCCGATCCACCCAGCAGCACATTTCTAACACGACCCATCCATCTCTTCTCAGATGCTCAAAGGTCTCCCCTTCCCTGGGTCTGGGATTCTCCACCATGAATGCCCATTAGAACTGTTGGGGAGGTCATTCACTAGACCCCACCCAAGGTGAACCAAATCATAATCTGGCATCAGGGCTTGGCACGGTTACCTTGCAGAGCTCTCTACGTGACTGTGATGAGACACCCAGACCAGTGACACTCCCACACATCCGGCCCGGCATTAACCTCCGTAACCTCGTGCAAACCCACCTCCCCACCCCTCTTCTGCGGACCTTGTCTTCTACTCACATTGGGCTGTGAAACACCCCCAAAGACACATAATCCTATCTCCACTTTCCTGTTGCATACACATCCGTTTCCCTTCCTCTCTGCCCTTCCAAAGCACTGGTCCTCTCTAGGAGTTAGGTCCGGTCTTTCCTCTTTCATCACATCTTTACGCGCCTCCTCTCCTCCGAGCTTGCCATCTGCAACTCTCACTTGGCAGTTAATTACAAATCGGCAACTCCTCTGTCATATTTAGCTCACACACCTAATAATGCAATGTTTTAAAACTTACCTCCCCAAATAAGATCAAAACTCACTGGAGGAAAATTTATATACCTTTTACCCTTTTGGTTAGGAAAGTTCACCCTGTCTGGAAAGCCCCCACACTGTCTACGAGGGAGGCCTGTACACTGCTGGTGCTCACTAAACACGGGAGGCTGCGATTCGGCAGAAACCGGCCCTTCTGTAAACCTGAATCTTTGCAGGACGTGCCCTGCCTCGCCCTGCCCCACCCCTTCTTCATCTCCCCCGCAGAGATTCCGGGTTTCCAGCGACCCTGCCTCGCACTAACCACAGGACTGTGGAGCGTTCACTCTCTTTTGAGGGCTGCAACTCTTTGATCCCTAATATGGAAAAGACCAACGACCTTTTACGGTGTCTATTGCATAGGTCCAACGTTAGAGAAGAAATACCACCATTGCTCTGTTATCACATGATAATATTTTTTAGGACAACTTCTTAATGACTTTCTTTACGTCTCTTTAAAGGATCGTGAATAAAGCATCCTTGAGACCAAACGCGAGAACACGGCGCGATGTTTATAATGCTTTTCCATTACCTGTCCCTTAATATACTCCACAGCTCCCCACCTAAGCAGGCCTCCAGAAGCATGTATACATACTTAGTGTCCTTGAAAGTGCGATACAATCTGCGAAGACACATGAAAACATGGTTGTTATTAAAGATCTCGTTTCAAAAGCATTTTGAAGTTGCTTAAGAACATCATCGGTATCGCTTGGGACACACGCTCCTCCGGCTCCGGACGCCCTCCGGCCACACGGGACCCCTCACGGAGCGTTCGTCCTGCCTGGCTTCTGCACACGGGAGCTCCTTCCTTTACTGGCCTCCCTCTCCACACACACTGACCTTCTGCATCTCGGCTCCGCTGTAACAGCGAGATCCATTCCTCGAGACACGCCCAGGAGCCCGCTACGGCAGCTCCTTGGCCCCCTTCTCCAATACGGCTTCTCTTCCCTCCAGCAGCCCAGAGACCTCTGCCTGCGTCTCCTTTATGAGCTCCCGTCACACCCATGTCCTATATCCCCTGGTTGGTCTCAAAAACAAGGCTGTGAGACAGAGACCTATAAGCAGTGAGTTCAGTAGGGAGAGTTGTCTGGGAACAACCCCTGTCCCCCAGGGGAGGAATAAGGCACAGACACGCCTGGGTGGCAGGAGAGTTCAGCTCCGACGGAGTCTCTAGTTTCAATGAAAGCCTCAGCCTGAAGGAGCTCTGCCCTCGTGGGATGTGGGCTGCACCTGGAAGCAGAGTCTGATCCTGGGCAAGGGGGCTCTGATCACCTGATAGCAGTGACCAGAAAAGGACCGAGCTAGAGTCCTCAGCTGACAACACTCCCAGAAGCTACAGGAATGACAGCTTCAGTCCCAAGGTGGACCCGGGCCGGGTACCGTACCGCACCCCTGGGTGCCAGCCGAGCACCCCGATGGTGTGCCGCCAGCAGAAGCAATCTAGCAGAGCCGCTCAGCGTGGGCTCTGAGTCCAGACTACTCAGGCTTGAGTCTCCGAGCCGCCGTTCACGAGCTGACAGCCCGGTTGTTAACGACTGCTCTCGAGCTCGATCATAACATTGACCTCGCAGTTACCTCATAAAGGTCAGATGAATACATGCATTCACTGGATTCTATGTTAGTCACATATTAATTTATGTTGCATATCTGCATATATAGTAGGAAGAATAAATGTAACCTATTTAAATATATATTCAACATATTACATATGATATATCACATATATATTGTGCTTACAGCAGTGTCTGGCACATGTTAATTTCTCAATCAATGTTGACATTGATATTTATTATTATATTATCATTTCCTTCTATGCCAGGCACTCTGCAGAGAGCTGGAAATGAGAATAGGAATAAAAGCTAAGCCATGTCCTGAAACTGCTTATGATAGTTTGTTAAGGAATTATTGAAGAAGGGGGAGGCATTCTGGGAACGCATTAATATAAAAATACTTAGAAAACCCAGCATTGCCTGGGTTCAACGCTTTTAATGTTGAAAAAAAGTGGGTGTGGGACTATGGATAGGCAGGAAGTTTCTCTCAAGGCATTTGATCCAAAACACAAATTCTATCCGCCGTAAGGGCACTCTGCCTCACCTGGAAACCACCGAAACTATATTCTAGGGCTATGACCCGCATGAAAATGCAGGTCTCCACTGGCCTACACCACAGACTCATGAATTCACAAGTAAGGAGAACTGTGGCCTTGCACAACAGAATTCTCGTCCCGACTCTGGGGAAGGAGGAGTAGTGACTCCGGGGAGCCGGATCGCCCAGCATCTCGGATCTGCTAGGATCATGCCCCGGGCCCCCGGAAGACTACACGAACCCAAAGGCCTCTTCTTGCAGAAATTTAACAGCAATGTGTCCCTTGACAGTTTCAAATGAATTCTTTTCTTCCCAAATTCTGCAGTAGGTATGGATTAAATAATCAGTTCAAGTTATTCCACACCAATTTCATATTCTCTCCCACACACACCCCTACACACACACACAGTCTCCTGAGCACATTCGCAAGGATAAAAAACCTGCACGCTTGACTGCAGACTTCAGACTTCTCCCATTTTGTGAGCTGTTTCTGCAACAGGGGTAGAGAACTCAGAGTGAGGCCTCCTTTCACTGCTCTGTGCTCTCACGCGGAAACTTTCGAAAGCGTCCCCAGTCCTAAACTGTGGGGCCGGATGGTCACTTACTTCACGATGAAGGGAGAACACAGCTCTTCCAGAATCCGCTTCTCTGAGTAGACGTGCTCCTGCTGCTTCGTGTCCACGATGTGCTTCTTCCGTATACACTTCATAGCAAAAGCCACATTCTCGTTCTTCACCTTAACCTGCACCAGAAGAGAAAATCCCTCACAATCAAGTTATTAAAAAGGTTCACCATATCTATATAAAACAAGTTAACCAATGAGGAGTTGGACTTCTTTCCCATTAAACAGTATGTACCCTTTTATCCACGTGCCCCTCTGGGAACTAACTTTTATCCAAGTGTACATCCTTGCATTGCAATTTCCAGAAAAGTTCACAAATCTGGAACATGGTCTTAATACGTTTGCATTAGAACAAGAAAAACAAACTCGAGTTAGGTTTAATGTTTAGAAATCTATTCACTTTTGAGTGTTTGATATGAAGAACTTTGACCAGAATTGCCAAAAATGGTTCTTTCCTAATAGGCACTTCTTTGATTTTCAAAACAAAACATATGAAGTCAAAATCCATAGCTGCTGTATCCAATATGACAGCAACTAGTCACATGAGGTTGTTTAATTTTAAGTTAATTAAAGTAAGAAATTCAGCTGCGTTAGTCACATTTCAAAAGCTCGCCAGCCACATCTAGCCCTAGCTACCCTTCTGGATAGCAGACAGTTAGGACGTTTCCCGAAGTACAGAAAGTTCTTTTGGAACCTGTTGCTTTAGATGGACAAATAAAATTTTCCCTTAAAAGGAAATAAAACATTTTTATAGAAACGTCCTCGGACAGGCTTACACCTCCATCAGCACACGATAGATGGCAGGTAATGAACCTGTAGATTTGGCCACACCCCACATTTTTTCACATTTGCCATTAGTACTATGCAGGATTTTTAAACTAATGGTGGAATTATTGTTTCAATTATTATCTAACTATACAAAAAAACCCACATCTCAGAATTGCTAATTCAATCCTTTTGCCAGGATGTTTGGTGAAAAATACCACTGCAGATAGCTATTGCCCTTGTCTCTCTATATGGCATAAAAAAAGGTGAAAAATACTCTTTGGCTTATGAAGAAATTGTTTCTTCCCCTCCCCCCTCACCCATCAGAGAGGGAGAATTGACTGGGGTGAAGTGCGTTGTCCAGAGTCTCCTGGCAGCACTTCTGATCTGCTCATGTCCGTGGCCATCCAGCAGACAAAGGTGTCAGCAAACTTCCCCGAAGTTAAGGTACAGTGAATCGTTAAAAATCTGCTGGGCGAAGAAGGGCTTGGGAACAGCCAAAGGTTCAGAGTCACCTGTCCCCAGGTGAGGTCACAGATCTCCATCCCCCCGTTTCCCCGGAGCCCTGGATCCGACAGGACCGCTCGGTTACTCCTTGGAAGCTAGTGGTAAAGCTCAGAGAGGCGGTGAAGTGGAAAAGCCAGCCAAAGTCAGGCCGTAAGTTCCCAGCTGTCCTGGTCAACAGTACAGAGGCTGCTCTTCAGATATTCCCTTACAGTCATCTTCTCTTTTTTTCCAGAGAGAAAATCTTGAGCAACCCAAGGCAGGATAATGGCAGCCAAATACAGACATGGCAGTGGAGCTGTGTCAACTATAGTAAGGATTTATTTCTCGGACACTTCCACTGGACACACTCTTTTCTTTAGTAATATAATAGTTCACGTGCCATGAGTGTATGTGTGCACACATTTTCCTGTTAAAAAGTACAGTTTTAACGAGTTAGAGTCTCTGGGGACGCTTACTTGGTACATCTCCGATAATTATAACCAAGACGAGAATTCACAAAAGGATGTGACACAGAAGCTGAAATAGCAGCTCCGTTACTACAAGTGACTTATTAGCACAGGCCTGCTACCATACAACACGCACAGTGAAAAACGTGCTTTCTTAACTTCAGCTCAAAGCAACACTTAAGAGAGCAATAACAATTCACATGTCCGTCCAAGAAACACTGGAATATAAAACAAGAAAAAGTCAAAAGGCTTCTCTCAGATGCTTGAAACGTAAACCCCTTACAAGCTCAACTCTTCCGAACCCACCAACGCCCAGTGTTGCAATAATCTCAAGGTTCTGGAATGGGGAAGAGGAGGAGAATCTGGCCACCTTCTCCTTCAGCTGAATCATCTCCAGCGAGAGTGCTTTGGACAGCTTCCAGTTAGACATGGATCTCCTGTGTGAGAAAAGTGAAACTTGGCACACATCCCCTTAGTCAAGCCAGAGTCATGACACACATAAATTCCACTCACGCAACAGTCTTATTTCTGCCAGGGTTGCTGCCCATAGTGGCTACAAAGGCTACCTCGACTTTTAGAGGGTCAGCTTCACTTGCATTGGCAGGGAATACGGCCGGATATACAAACAAAGAAACTGATGCACAGAACGATGAATAAATATCAAACCGAATCAGTGTGAGGTAGTGAGGTAGAAAGAGCTGAACCGTGTAGTATTTAAACCATATTTCAATAAATATGTGCGTGGTTTTTTTTTTTTTTTTTTTTTTTTTTTTTTTAAGAGTCAATGAGAGGAAGTAAAACCGGTGAGTCATTCCCTTGGCTGTACATACAGGGGAGTGCCACACTGAGAATCTTTGCTGTGTTTTGCTATTTTTGTCAGATTTTGAAGTTTTCCATGGCTGAACCAGAATGACTGCTTAGTGAAACATGAAAGAGATATTTCTTACTTTATGTCTAAATATCATTGTTTGGAAATACTAATTTTTCTCTTTTAATTAAGGTAGAATGCTCTGACTTCTGTATTATACATATATTCATGAAGTGTTCTTACTACAAAAGGCCTTTAAAGACATAAAAACTGCAAATATATCCCTTGCATAAAAAGACAAAAGCAAAAAACTTAGGAGGGCCTCACTGAATGTTCTAATTTAACTCAAGTGTCAGTTTTCTAAAACTTTCGACTCCAGCTTCGTTAGTCCTACCTGGTGAATATATGCTGAAGTATTTACTCTACAAACTGTAAAGGATTTTCAAATATTTTAAACTTTACAACATAGTTTTTCTATGAAGCACAAACTTATTCACAAATATCACTATATTTAGCCCAACCCAACTCCTTCCTACACACACATGTGCGTGCACACACACACACACACACACACACACACAACCCTGGGTAATAGCTCGCTTATATTCTGAAATACTTCTGTCTCTCCCCATGACTCTTTACCTGGAATCAGGATGAATGGGTTATTCTACTGCCTTGGCATTCTTGCTTGAACTCCATGGGCAAGATACGCTTCATTTCTGAATAACGTCCTTTTGACATTGAAAGACAATGTCAAGCATCCCCTTCCCAAGGCCCCTCTCAGGAAATGTCTCCCTCACATTACTACTTGTCAACCCCAAATAAGGAGCTGACCACTTACAGACTAAAATCCCACCCATACTACTGGTAAGTGGCATCTCTTTGTGGAAGCACAATTTAAAAGAACTGCCCACTGTTTTCTAGTGGCGGCACAGCAGCAGTCACCACCGAGCGAACCACACACACTTGCCAGGAGGCATGTGCCCCTGAGAAGACCCCGCCGCACTTACTTCGCATGTCTTTTCTCGTCATCCCGGGTCAGGTTGGCCACATACCCTTCAAGGTATTTCTGGAGTTCTTCAAAAGTCCCGACTGTCTGGTTGAATGTTCTAAGTGAATAAAATACATAGGTGCCTTTGTAATTTGACATTTCCTCAAGCTCTTAGAAAACTTCGTTATGATTATTGATGGCTTTGTAAATGGTTTTTCAAGAATTTAGGTGACAGTAAAGTTGTCACAAAATGTAGAATAGCTATTTAGAAGTTATATAATGAATTCTTCTCGCTTATGAAAACAAAGAAGAGAAAACCTTTTAGTAGTTTTCTGCCTTGTGGTTCAGGTTTACTAACAATATTTTTCAAGAAGATATTGGAAAGAAAATAGTCACAATCTCTTTACTGAATCAACAGGTTAGATGGGTTGCAGATTTTCCTAACTTTGCTTCATCAAATTAAGCTATTTATTTTAAAAATCAAGGATAAAATGTTTCTTTTCTTTTCCCTTGATAATGGCCCTCATTTTACATTGCTTCATGATTAAATCCATTTTTTTTTTTTTTTTACTTTATCGCAGTGGTTCCCAGAGGCTCAGCCAACGTCTCCCCTCGACCACTCTCACCCTCCAAAAATCAGACCTGGGCGGCGCCGTCTAGCTTCACTTCCCACACTGTTCACAGGAATTCTGATACACAGCCTCCCTTGCCCACAAGAAATAAGGTATCCCCTTCCTCACCAAGGGAAATACATTTTCTTGATTTCTTTTCAATGCTTCCCCACCCTACACTGGACAATCCACCTCAATCTGTGGTTTTTAGAGTCGTTCTCTTCCCTACTGCAAACCAGGAACCTTCTAGAAACTGTGCTTTAATCTTCTGGCTGGGGGCGCCTGGGTGGCTCAGTGGGTTGAGCCGAAGGCAGCGGCTCAGGTCATGATCTCAGAGTCCTGGGATCGAGTCCCGCATCGGGCTCTCTGCTTGGCGGAGAGCCTGTTTCCCTCTCTCTCTGTCTCTCTGGCTGCCTCTCCGTCTACTTGTGATTTCTCTCTGTCAAATTAATAAATAAAATCTTTAAAAAAAAAAAAAATCTTCTGGCTGAATCTGAAGCACCTGAGCAGAGCAAAATGAAAGGAATGAAAACGGACCCCCAGACACCTCCAGCTAATAAAGCAGACCTGTCTCATTACTGTACAGTTGCCATCTGCGGCCTGCCCAGCCCTGAACACCTCTGCCCACACTGAACAGGCCACCAGTCCACAGTCCCCTTATTACGCAGCTCTCACATACCATGCTGGGTATCTCCCATTTTCCCCTTCAAATCTACCCTCCACTCTTTCCCACCTCCTCTGCCCACCGTCCTTCACTGACCACAGAACAGTGAGAAACAAGCGTATTGCCATGAAATTTCAAATTTCCAATGGCTGAACTTTTCAAGTGAAAGGAAACTACTTGCTGTACATCACTTCACTCTTACTTCTTCTATATGTCACCACTACTGGCCTGCCGTTCAACTAATTAAGGCACTGTAAACAAATCTCATGTTGAAGATGTAGGCTCTCACTGCTGTTCCCGTCCCCTAGAAATTCTTCGCACACTCGAGTGAGTGCAGACTTAAACAGCTACAACACTCTAGCTGTAACAAACAGCCTGTAGCCACTCTGCTGGTGTAGCATGCGGTGTAATCACTTCCTCTGAGATCCAGCCCAACAACCAGTGACGGAGATGTCACAAATCACACTTCCCACGCATGGAGAGAGCTATTGCTATTTTGCACATTTTATTACGTTCTAAAAATAGGGAAACTTTAACTCTCCTTGCAGTGAGTTCATTCTACGCATTTTGAAAACAATGCATTAAGAAGGAGGAAACGCAGCCGCCCCGCGTCACCGCAAGGATGGTGCCCTGTATTCAGCCAACATGGGGAGCCCTTCCCGTCTGCCGAGAACTATGACGTCTGCTGGCCCTGCAACAGCAGTGAACAAGGAAAGGTTTCTGTCCCCGTGAAGCTTACAGAAGAGAGGGAAGACAGATGTTACATGAAGCAATTAAGCAAAACGTAAATAATGATCTAAGGGCGTATAGGGTAAAGTGGGGGATTATCACGGATCTGAACCTAGTCTATTAGTCGTTACTATGATGACTACTATGGGTTTATCACTCAAACTCAATACTTTTCAGAGTGAAAGGTGGTACCGATAACAAACATGCTGGGACAACCAGAACTATCCAGAAATCCAGGATGTAGGTCAGCCTGGTCACATCAGATATCCAGCTCCTCTCACTCACAGAATAAATTCATGTTTCGAGTCTCATTGAGCCTAACACAATACTCTTACACTACCAGATCTCATCTGTACACATGTATGTGGAACATTTTAAAATTATAAACTTACACATAATATATAATATATAATATAATATATAATATATAAACTCCACAAAATCCTGGCATCCTTTGCAGGGATTCTGAGTGCGTGAGGTATCGTATAAATACTTGCTTGTGTGATTACGATGAAGAAACACGAAAGGAGTTCTTCCTTTGTGTCATATTTTTAGTCCCAGCATTTCAGAGCAATTGATAAGATTCTACCGAACAGCTAATGCTATTCAGGGTATGCATTTATTTTTCATGAACTCATACACAAAACAACGCACTATCAGGACAACCCTGTACCAGTATACTTTCCCTTTGTGAGCTGGCATCCAAAGATTACCTTTATCCGAACATATTTTGCACTTTCTAGCCCCCATGCCTTTGTTTTTAAGCTCTACTTCACCTCGAGTGACTTCTCCATTTCCTATTGGCCTGACAAATTCCTATTAATTTTTAAGCCCCGTTTCCACACCTAAAAGAAAATAAAACCTTGCCCACTTCATTGCATTGTGATTGCTCCTCTCGCTGAACACACGCTCGGGGAGCCAAATGGCCCAGCGGAACGAACTCCGAAAGCCATCAGGGCCCCGTCGCAGATGGCTTTGCTGGGACATCTCTACCGATCTGGGACTTCCATTGCTTATCCAGAGAGAGACTGAAATAATTTGAAATGATATTAAGAATTATTGTTCTGTGCGTGGTGACGGATGCCAACTAGACTGATTGCCCTGGTCCTTTGGTGATATATACGTATTTCAAATCGTTACGTTGTATACCTGAAAGCAATTTAAAGTTATGGGTCGATCATCTCTTAATCACAAATAATAAATAAAAAAGAATGAGTGCTGTTTGTGTATGTTAATGTTATGGTGGTCATGTATTTTAAGTAACATTTATCTTCTAGAGATGCTACTAAAATTTACAGATGAAATAATTTTATGTTTGGAATTTGCTTGAAAGTAGTATGAGAAGACCGGGCGGGGGTGGCAAAGTGATAGAGATGAGGCATTAACTGATCATTTTTGAACTTGCATTATGGGGTCCATAATAGTCTCCTGTCTGCTTTTTACTATATGTGAAATTTTCCAAAATAAAAAGACTTCTGAATGTTCTACAGTTCTTTCCAGTTCTAAATCTCTATAATTTGATGTTCAGTATGAATGTTATGTTCAACTGCAACCCACTACATACTGCTTTGTGATACTTCTTGTCATTTTACTGTTTTTTGTTAATATTTCATGTGTGTATGCCCTATGTTTTTGACCACACTCAGACATTTCCTAGACAATGGCCTAGATTTGTATATTTGAATTTCCTTTATTATAGAAAATCAATAAACAAACAACTCACTAATGAGAGACCCAAGGGGCCAGATTCAATACAATTTGAAATGAGTGAAGGCCACAAGGTAAGACTTTTTCCCGAAAGCAACCCGAGACACTTAGAGATTAATATTAACACACATCACTTGTAAATCACTACGAATATTAAATCAAACCTTCTCTGGAAATACATATAACTAAGGGGTATTGTATGTTATGTCCCAGAGAGATAGGATTTATTCAAAGTTTTCTGACTGCTTAGAGCATTTTAGAAATAAATTATGGAACTGTTCACTCTATTGTGCAGGGGAGAAAAATCCAAAAAGGGCACCAATAAGCTTATTTCTCTGGAAGATGAGGAATTTAAATCAGTCTATCGCTGATGTTTATGTACAAACTTTGCACACAAAATATTTAGCCCGCCAGCATCTGCCACTGCCTCAGACAGACTCAGACCCGAAGGCCCAGTTCCTCCCCATGAATTTTAATGGAATGTACTCGCAGCTGAGGGTTGCCCAGCATTTCTGAGTGGTGATGAATGAGAAGACAGATGGGCCCTTGGAGTAACAGAAGGCCAAGTCTTCGAAGGTGGCCGCAGCCGGCCTTCTCTGACATCAGCATACTCACTCTCGATCTATAACCAGGCACGCCACATCATTTTCTTCAGCAATAATGTTAGCGGATCTGACGTCCTCGCTGCAGACAAAAACAGGGATGAAATTAAACATCCATTTTTATTAAAGAATCTGCTTTTTTATGAAACACCATCACTTAAACCTTCCAAAGGCTGCCGCTTTTAAAATATCATAACTTACACTTCACCCCTTTCCAAAAGGGAATTGAAATGCACCCCAATGAAGGTGATGTATGTGAGCAATTCTGACAAGAAGACAACTGTGCTGGGAGCAGAGAGAGAGCAGTGACTGTGACTTTCTATAGAATCACCTTTTGGGCTTTGTGTCAGCCAGAATAAAATACCTCTCTGGTGACCAAGTGGGAACTGCTCATTAATAAGCAGCCCAAACTGAAATTAATGGATCAAAAAAATTCATTGGGAAAACATTCAACTAGTTAACATAGAATAAAAAAAAAACAATCAATCATAAGCCCAAAGAAAGTGTTTTGAGTACCATATCACCCAACGATTTAAATAAACACTAAAATACTTTAATTTCATAAAGTCTAGGAGTATGTTTTCCACTAAAATCTCTGAAATCAGAACATGTCCTACAATTGGTGATGAATCACAGTGTAATTAATAGCACTGTCTTTCTTCCTCAAGGGCACATAATGTAATTGGTGCATCTCACCGCTGAGAACCTTGATACAATGAATTATGGCATGCGATCTAATGATGGCAAATTTAACAACCAAAGAATACCAATGGGCCAAGCATTGGGTAAAGCATTTATTTGTACTAGTTTCCTCCCTCCATTAGTTACAAACTAAAGACACTGAAAAATGGTACACCCAGATGGTACCCAGTGCTGTGAGATTCATTTAAGGTAACCGGGAAGAACAAGTATGTCGAGACAGCTCTAAGCAACTTCATCAAAAATGGTATCACACAAAGTATATATAGTTCCTTCTTCTTCCCTCAGTGTTGTGATAGGAAAAACTTGGTGACCCATTTCTTATTGCAAAGAAGTCCCTTAACCACACAGCTAACATTCAGAGTCCTACTGATATAACCCATAGTTCCTCCCAAATTTGTAGGGTCCCCGCTGGAAGACATTAATGAAAACATTACAGCTTGATGAGCTTTTGAGCTGGGAGCTGGGTAGACTGTACTCAACCTGTGTGTGTGTAGACATCGACATCTATACGTACGGATGGATGTCCACACACCCGTGCATGCGCACAGACCTGATCTTAGATGTGAAACAATCTGATTTGCGAGTTCGGAAAAGCAAAGGTGTGGCAGCCCTTGCACTTGTCAATGTCAAGACTGACTGGGAATATTCTCTGCAAACACTTCATAAATATTAGGGTTTGTGAGTACACATACGCTTCTTTTATAATAACTGTGTAAGTGCCGTGAGTCAATCTTTGTACATACAATGTTGTAAGAACTCCTGGGACTAATTAATGTCAAGTCCCAGAAATACGCAGACTGTAAGGAACTCCGAGTCCCCTTCAGTGGCCCTAAAGCACGATAGCAAAGACGTACATAAACGTCTACAAGTATTTGTATCAGGGCTCCTTTTCCTTCATTTTAGCTTTGTGCTTCCAAATGCCTGGGGAGTTGGGTATATATATTAAATATAAATTCCCATGGTTCTCCTGGGAAAACACTGTGATTGGCTAGCTGTGACACAGAGCATAAATTATTTCAGATCCAGCAAAATCAGACAGCGTATTTCCTTTCAAGAGATATTTTGACTCTCTGGTGCATTTATAGAGTTCTCTGCACTTTCAAACTGTAGTTGTTTTGTTTGCAGGTATGAGACAAATAACCTAGTAATGTTAAGAACAAACACACTGAAGTTTTGAATAACAATATTACATAATTATATCACATGAAGCTATTCACACCACCACAACCAAAAACATTAAAAAGGACAATTTCCCTGTTACTGAAACAAGTTAATTATGAGCTAGAAAATGAGAAAGAGCAGTTTAGCTTGTCTTCACATTCCATTTTTAAACTGTTTACAAAACAACCACAATCTAACCTCCTAAGTTTAGTTTTTCCTTTAAAAGAATAAGAACTTTCTAATTTTTAAGTAATCAGATTTGTCTCCAGTAATTTATGAACACCCTTTCTTTGCTCTACACTTAATATTATCATCACATACAAATCAGCAGAACTGGGACTTCAAGACAAAATTAAAAAGGAAGAAAATGAACAGAAATAATACTCGTTTCTATAAGCATAGATTTGAAGTAAAACCCATTTAGTAGTAACAGTAAAACTTTAAGTGATGTCTTAACTAATTTCAAAATTTCAAAACATATGTAACTCCAAAAAAAGTATTGCTCGAAACTCTACGCTTGATCCGACCCAAAAGGCCAAGAAGCGATTCTAAACTCTAATTTCATCTTTTATAAAGTTATTTATAGTTAAGAAAATCTGGGTTTTTTTAGACTTGAGGTTGTTTTCTGAGTCCCAGGAAGTACAGTGTCTTCTAAGACGTTTGATTGATCTTTTTAAACATTTCTTCCATAAGTCGGATCAAGAGTAGATAAATTCATCCCTCAAAAGACCTAAGGTTCAGGTCGAAGTTCTGTACACACTATTTTGAGTTGTTTCTTAAAACTTGCAGAATGAGGCAATAAAAGTTCTTAATATTGCTTTTGGCATAATGATTTTAAAGCACACGAAATATGTAAGGTCATTATTTGATCATTTTTTAAGAAGGGGGAAAAGACAATATTTCAAACTTTGGAAATATAAAAACTTGTTCTCAAAGGGAAATTGTGATTCTCACGTCTTTTGTCTCTTTCTCTCACACGCTTTTCAACTGAAGAGTCTAACAGAACACCAATTTTACTTTCACTAGCAACTTTAAGACTTCCCCATTTCTTTTCTGTGCAAAATCAGTCCACTTATTTTGTGCATAGCAATGAAATTTCTAGCACCCAGTTTAAATTTTTGGTTTAATCCCTGAATATTTGCTGACATCAATTGGTAGCTCAATTTGACATCTCTAACGGGAGTAGTTGCACATGTAAGGCAATCAAAGAATTATTTAAGTATGGCCCAGGAATTCATGGATTTACCTGATAAGAGCCTTTTCCCCAAAGTATTCTCCTTTCTGCAGTGTTTTTATCAGTTGTGGCTGATCATGGCCCTCTGTGCTCTGGGTGACTTTTACCTAAATGATGTAAAACAATTAAAAAGAGAGAGAGAAAAAGAAAAAAATGAGAATCTGGACACACATCCATTCAGTCAGACCCTTCGGATCTATGAACCTTTGACTGAAATAAGGAACCAGACAAGCCTTTGCTTTGAGTTTGCGGCAGTTAGCACAGTCTTGCTACGGTCAACTCGTCTGGAGGGACCGAGAGAACCTGTGACTAACAACCAAATGACTCCCAGCCTGTGAGAGGAAGATCTTACGTTCAAATCCTACCTCTCAAAGCTAGAGTTTTTTATGTGAATCCAGCGATTCCTTCCGAGAGATACTCAAGGAAAGTAATTTCAAACCATAAGAGACTCTTCATCTCCGGAAACAAACGGAGGGTTTCTGGGGGGTGAGTTGGGGGAGGGATGGGGCGGCCGGTTTCAGACGCTGGGGAGGGTGCGGGCGATGGGGGCGCTGTGGATGGTGTAAGACTCATGAACCACAGACCTGTGCCCCTGAAACGAATAATACTTTATATGTTAGTAAAAAAATAATAATTTCAAAAATCCAAAGACAGTGGACAAGTAATCAAGAATAAGGCTACATATCAGAAGTTCTGAATCCGGTGGCCTCGACTGACTTACTGAATCCTGCACACCCGCTAAAATGGTTGCAAAATGTGGATCTGGAGAAGGGTCATCGCGCTCATAGGTGTCTTGGTGTGACCCATTCCCACGGCAGAACCAAACAAAAAACATCAGTGTTCCTTGTTTGTGGCTAGAACTATGCCAAATCAACAGGATAACAAGGGTTGCTTCATGTCGAATAGAGATTCTGATTAACATTTACGAAAGTCACAATGAATTAAAATTAAAAAAAAAAAACAATAAATGTTATTTGTTTATTAGTCAGAATGCTTTCAAAGCATGGGGTCCAGGTTTGGGAGAAATGACAACAAGTGTTTCTAAGTGTTGAAGAGTTTCCGAGGTTTGAAGTTATTTTGTTAATCTTGTTTTCCTTCCCTGGGTGCCCAGGCTAAGTTCAACCACAAGTCGGTTTGCAAAGGGCCGTGCCTGACTCTGATGACACCCTTCCGTGGAAGAAAGGACGTCGTAAAATCCAACAGGTTGCACACGGGTGCTCAAGCTTCTCTCTACCATTCAATACTCCGCTAACGCCCTGTATCTCAGGAATACTGTAGAGAGTCAGCATGGGAACAAGTGGTAACATGTCACCACTCAATATCTAAGTAAAGGAAAAGGCGTCCTGCATATACACCAGCATAAATTTTCATCGGCATCTGAACCAATGATATATGAACTGATGCCTGGAGCCATAGCCGTCTACAGCTTCACGGCCGGCCACTGTTGTCCTCAACTGCCGAGTTCATTTTCCGCACACCTGCCGCTTGTCACATCCGTTGGATGAAAAAATGTCCAGCCCTAATCTTGGACTCTTGGGCAGGTTGAGAAGGAGAGATAAAAGGGAACTTAGAAAGAAAGCAGTTATTTTATGCACTATGAAAAGTGTCCAAAGAAAATCAAGTGACATGCCCAGAATCACTAAGAAGTGACCTCTGAGCTAGAACCATCACAGGTCTCCTGCACCCCCCGGCCCAGTGCTCAGACCAAACCTCACGGACCTCTCCCGAACAGAAGCTCCTTCACTGTTCAGTGCAGAGGCTTCCCATAGCAGTAGTTCCCACTCTAGTTGGAACCGACTTCTTAAATTTGCTTTAAGTAAGCTTTAATTAATACTTACCTTTCCTTTCGCTAAGATGAAGAAGGTACTTCCTTCCTCGCCCTCTCTGATAATGTAATCTCCTTTGTCATAGTACTCCTGTTGGGACGAGAGAGAAAGAAAATGTTCAATCCAGTGGAGATGCAGAGATGAAGGCATAAATGAAACCGAACTCCTCGTGTCTGGCACGAGCATTCCATGCCCATTTCTTTTATTTGTTGTTTACCATCACTGCAATCATCTTGAACCTTGTAGTCATAAGCTGTAGAAAAAGTAAGGAGACTTTTCCTTTATTATGTGCATTTATGGTTATCTTTTCCAGAGAAAATTCACCTAAAAGACTGACTTTCAGGCATGAAGACTAAAGAGCATGAAGAGAAATGAGAGAAAAGCCATGACCTCTGGTGCACAGGGGAGCTTCCGCCTCAGTGATCGAAGTGCAAGCGGCCCAGTGATCAGTCCCAGTCTGAAACTGGGACTAGAGCCTAGAAAAAGATGACTGAAAACGTTGAAAGTATTAGCCTCAGTGGACTGTAAGAATATCAGCCTCACTTTCTAATTCCTTGAAGAGCAAAGGCTGGGAAAATTCTACCTACAGAATAAGTAGCCCTTTATTATGGATTCTTCAAAAAAATTTATCATCATAAAAGATCAACATTAGAACTTTTCACATGTAAATTATGTTCTTCTGTGTAAGTTTATCCTCATGAAATCTCAATTTGTCACTTATCTCTCTATGTGTCTGTAAGCAGAGAATTCTAGTAATCAATCCGTTTGTCCCTGAAAGAACAACTCAGTCTCAGAAAACAAAAGATCTTAAGGTGCCTGGGTGGCTCAGTGAGTTAAAGCCTCTGCCTTCGGCTCAGGTCATGATCCCAGGGTCCTGGGATTGAGCCCCACAGCAGGTTCTCTGCTCAGCGGGAAGCCTGCTTCCTCCTCTCTCTCTCTCTGTCTGCCTCTCTGCCTACTTGTGATCTCTGTCTGTCAAATAAATAAATAAATCTTTAAAGAAAAATGAAAGAAAACAAAAGATGGATAAAACCGTCTACCTCTACTTCATTTTAACATTGTCTCAAAGTCAGAGAACCAAAATGGATCTCGTAATTATTTATACAAATAAAAATGGGCTTGTTTAATTTCTTTAAAAAGGTGTAATTAATGACAAAATAGCTCTCTCTTATTTTTCTTTTAGATTTGAAAATAAAATCCAAACATAACTACTTCTGTGTCTGCTGTATTTCAATATTCTTTTTGGTCATTTATGCTTAAAAGCTATTTACATTTTGAAATAAATATGACTCCTAATACGAATAAACATACCCTTTATTTACAGAGCACTATGTACATTTTATAAGACACTTCAACATCTCATGGAAAGGAGCAGAGCATCTCGGGGAGGAAGTACTTTGAAGCCAAACACATGTCGATTCAACTCCCAGTTCTGCTTTGAATTTCACATCCATCAACCCATAAAGTTCAAATGAGAATATTTACCTTCACAGATTTAGAGAAGCACATTAGTTCTCTACTGCTGCTGTACCAAATAACCACACACTTCTTAGTGGCTGCGAACAACCCCCATTGATTATCTCACAGTTTCTGTGTGTCAAAGAGTCCAAGGTGACCTGGATTTTTCCGTCAGGGTCTCCTAAGACTGAACTCAAAGCGTCCAGCAGACTGATTCCTTCTGGAGGTTCTGGGGGAAAAGCCACTTTCAAGCTCCATCATATTGCTGGCAGAATTCAGTTTCTAGGACAAGGCCTCATTTCCATGCTGGCTGTCAGCCCCTCAGTTCTTAGAGACCGCTCTGAGGTCCTCGCCCAGAGCCCCTGTGCTTTATGACCAACAATGGCTCATCAAGTCCTGCTCAGACTTGAAAGATCCCTGACTTCCACTTCCGCTACCTCTCTCTGACTCCAGCCAGAGAAAATTCTCAGCTTTTAAAAGATCATGCAATTATATTCCTCCCACCTAGATCATCCAGAATAACCTCCTTATTTTAAGGTCCTGAATCTTAATTACATCTCCCCATTCTCTTTGGCCATGTAACATAACATATTCACACATCCCAGGGATTCAAGTCTGGGACATCTGGGGGGGAGGTCCATTCTGCCTACTACTATAAACCAATTAAAGACCATGTTTTGGTGCATTAAAAGCGTCTGAAACATAGTAAATAATTAATGGTTGTCATATTGAGGAAGAAGATGTTTAGGATTTGCTTAACTGTTAGTTCAATTTTGGGGCCTCAGTTTGCTTTTCTATAGAATTAAAATGGCATGACCTGTCACACCTAGTGCTGAGACAGTTTATCTAAAGCATCTGATAGCGCATTTGATAAACACTAGGAACGGGGTGACTCTGCGTTCCTAGGAAAGACCTGTGAGCTGGTCATCAAAGCCTTCCTTGGTGTACATGGCTGCCCAGATGGACTGCACTCCCCAAGCTCCCTGTTAGCTGTAGCATGTGACTAAATTCTAGCTAAAAGAACCTGAGCTGGAGTGATGGGAGCCACGCTAGGCTAGGTCCGTGAGCTGTTGCAGGATGTGTCCTCACTGAGAGATCTTGGGAGAGGGGTCATCTAGCCGGGAGCTTGAATGCCTGAATGACTCCTTGTATCCTCCCTGGGCTGTTATGCAAGCAAGAGACAAACCTCCACTTTATCTGGGAAATGATATCGGAGTTTCTTGTATCCCAGTTTACTTACTCCAACTCTCTATTCTCACCCATTCTAGCTTTATCGCAAACCTTCGCCACATACAAGCTCCACTGTACAGTTGAGCCTTGGTGTTTAATGAGTGACCCCACTACACAGTTCAGCGCTTTCATTATGCAGCTACTGTTCAGTTCTCTTTCACCGGATGCTGGCGTCCTGCTAGATGTCCCTGCTACAGACAGTCCGCTTTGCAGTCTCTCCAGTGCCCACCCCACTCTCGGGTTCCACTACCCACATGGAGCAGAAAGAACACGGAGAATTTCCAAAGTGCCGGTAGGCTGTGCTTCCGTTATTACAAAGCCTTTGGTGTGTGCAGATGTGCAGCTTTAATTCCTGTCAGTCAGGGAGGCTAAAACGAAGCTTGAAAGGGAACACTGAGAAAGAGCTTTGTTGTTTCTTAAGGGGCAAACTTCCTAGCGGTATTTTTCCTAGGGCTGGTTCTTTGTCACCCAAAACCATGGGAGGAAGATAAATAATACCTCCCAGTGTGTTGACAGTAACTTCACAGATCAGAAAAGGCTGTGGATGTAGGTCAGACCAAAAATATATAGTGGTAAGTACAGGCTCTGATGCTAGACTGGCCAGTGTCTGTCAACCAGGGAGCACAGCCGGTCCAGCCAGGGTGGTCACCGAGACCAAAAAGAGAAATGCAAACAGTGTGGTTATTGTCCTGTGGTTACATTGCAAAGGGGTCCCTTACAGGACCAAAAAGCCATGGACCCCATCCTCTGAAGCAATGATTTTCAAGCATTTTCACTCTGACTCAGAGCAAAAAATACATTTTACATGTGCACCCAAATACACCAATGCAAGCATACACACATACAGACATTTTATAAAATTGAAGTATATTTACATAACACTTACACTTACTACTCTGATATTTTTAAAAATGTTCCTCCAAATTAATTTCTGGATCTACTAATGACTTGTGACCCTGAATCTGAAAAAGATATTTTAAAAGAAGTTGTAATGGAAACCCTGAGAGTAGTTACTGGGGGTAGAACAAGAGGGAAAACTAAGCGAGCCAATCCCAGGGCAGACTAAGAGGTAGAGGTCAGAAGACGACCATACAAACAGCAGTAGTTAAAGCTAAAAAGTTTTTTTCACTGTAAAGAAAATGCTCCTTGTGTGATATCGAGAAAATGTTAGAGACTGAATGCCTATGAATAATATATACCAAACAGAAGCAAACCTCAAGGTGATGGAGAAAAAGGACTAAGAAGCAAGCTCATAGCTTCCTCAAAGCCTTTAGTGTGTGGCTAGAAATCTTCATTACGAAGTACTGACGTTACACAATCAGACGTACCACACACACACACACACACTCCTGGAATCATGTGACTCTGTAGCCATGTTGGTTGTTTCAAAAACTGCATACAGTTATTTGGGTTGTTACCAACAACTCTTTCGTTTGTCCAAGCAGGATGGTTAAAACACCCCAGAAATCTCAAAGCAACCGCATGTGGATCAGGCTGCTCTTACCAACCAGTCCGGTAAAATTTCCTCATTTCCAAGGAACTGGAGCCTGCAAAATGAAAACCAACAGGAATTCCTCTATCTTGGGGTGAGCCAACTGTCTAGAACCCTGTAACTGAAATGGCGTTGAAGGAGCCTTAGAGATCTGGCCAACACGCCCTGATTTTGTGGGTGAGGAGACCCTAGTGCCACCGTTCTGAGTGACAGAAGCTCGACCTTGGGACTAGTGAACTTTCTGTGACACTCGGCAGCCCTGCCTGTAGCGAACGGGTCCATGAACAGGCAAAATGCACAATTATCTCAACTGTCTTATGACTCCGGATGTAATCACTAAAATGAGAAAAAACCCTGGTTCGTGCCGGTGTTATGCAGGAACTCTAAGAAAGAAAGCTAGCCTTTCTAAAAAGTTATGAAAAATGGAAAATTCCTGAATAAAGGGATAGACTGTGGTAAACTCTAAACATGTGCTCTATCCATAACTTTAAACCAGTGCCTCCCAAACTCTAATATGCATAAGAATTGCATATCCAGTGTTGAAGTGTGAATTTCTGGGCCGGTACCCAGAGTTTCTAATTCAGGAGGCACTAGGTGGTACCTGGGAATCTGCCTTTCAAGCAGCACCACAGGTGATGTGGGTCAAGGGCAGCGACCGTCCACAGGAGCTCCCCCCCCCCACCTCCCCACTCCTGCTACACCTCCAGCTTCAGGAAAGGTGGCACGTCAGAGTCCTAGAGCAGAGGGTCACTGCATCAAGTAGCAAAGCTCTGTATCAAAGCATGCGGTGACATCTGGGTCAACCACTGTCAGAGCCCACGCCTCTGTGCGCGGGAACAGAAACCCGTCCCTCGCCCGTGCTCCACGCCGCGCGACAGCAGAATTCACAGGGTCACCTTCAGGACCACTCCCGCCCGCCCCGCACTCGGAACCTGCGTCCGGCTGCGTGACGGCCACCAGTCACCCCTTGCAGGTGCCGGTCCCGCTTTCCCATCAGAACACCAGAAGAGGGGCACGCGGGCGCCTCCCTCTCGAGCTGACTGCGCGGGGTTAAGCTGAAGCAAGAAGCGCTGCCGGGTGACCAGAGCATCGCGGCCGTCGGTCCGGGCGCTCAGGCGGCAAAGTCTTCACATCATCCCAGACCAACGGCTTGCTGACGAGGAATTCCCATATCCCTTCCCTGCCCCCACAGAAAAATCCCAAACCTCCCAAATCAGTTCCTGAACAGCAGGCCAGATTCGGCCTGTTTTGTCCCAAAGGCTACGGCGCCGGTTTGCGCGGCGGCTGGTCCCGGACTCGGCGGCCGCTCCGTTAGAAGGCCGGTGCCTTGGTGATGGGCTGCGGCCAGGCCCCTGCTGATGCGTCATGAGTCCGAGCTACACTGGTGACTTATGTGCTTTTCTTCGGGCTCAACAGACCCCGTCACTCCCTTGCTAATCACTTTTACACTTGAGACTTCTCACGCGCTACACAGACACGTTTGTTCACCAGGTATGAATAAAGGCCCTTTATAAACGGTGCTGCTGTCTGCAAATGCGGAGATATAATAAAGCCTTTCTGGGGTGTTTTGAAAGATGAGAACCTTCAAACTCAAATTGTGCGTTAATTAATACTGGATTCGCATTCCCATCTGTATATTCTGTAGCCAGTGCCTGTGGCTGCAATAAATATGTCTGATTTACCATTTATTTTTAATGATAGTAAATTTTAGTATTTGCTGTCAGCACGGAATCCCCCTCTGGTGAATATACTCTATTAGTATTATATTAAAAACAGATTTCCTCAGTTAACAAAAAATATATAGGGCTACTCCAGCTTTAAAACACATACACACACACTCTCAGAAATTAGGATGAATTATTAATTTGTAACATCTGGGAATGGGTTATGTTACATTGGGAAAATCCCAAGAGAGGCAGGGCAAGCCGTCCTCTTGAAAATGACTTCATATCTGAACACTCTGGGGACACAAGGCCAGGCACTGTGTCATCATGGCCTGTACTTGACAAACGGCTGGACAGGTTCCTTGAATGGTGTATGGAAACATCACTGGGGTGACTTACACGTAAGGATAAACCGTCATGCTCCTTCTCAACAGACATTAGTTGACACCGTATATCGTGACTGACGGAGGCATGAATCTGTCAACAGTCAGTCTTGTTGGGATTTTTATGTTTCCCACTGAGAACAGCTTTATAAAAGCTTAAAGTCGGCATGTGACTTCTCTCCTATTCCTTACTTCCTTTAAATTCTGTAAAAGCCATTTTGGCGCCAGTGAAACTGACCCCCCCACAAAAGTCAGAGAGAAAGGACTTGCGTTGCATTTTAATCTCTGACATCTGAAGGGTTCTCATCTAACGCGTGTCATTAGAATCTAAGGTACATGTTGTAAACGCTTTCTTCACAAAAAGACTTGACTAGTCTTGGACTAGAACCAACCCTTTGGGCGATGCCTCGTATGAGTCTTTGAACACATTCCAATATGCTGTTTTCCCCTAGATGTTAAAATACGTAAAGTGCTCCTTAAATGCAAGGGTTTTTAAATGTCTTTTCATGGTGTCGCGTTTTCAGGTACGGGGTTGTTTCATAGCCTGACTCAGAAGGCTGTTCCCGAAAGCTCCGAAATATCCTTCTCTACTTCATCACCCTAAGCTTCTCTGACTGCTTTATATTGGGAAAACTCTACATGGGATTGTGATGTTAACTGCAGAAAATCAAATGCCCTCAAGTAAGGCGGATCAGTTCTGTAAAATATGTGAAAAAGATTAAAGTATGTAAATCAAATGTCACTTTACACATGCAAATCCAACTTTATACAATCCAGAAGAGTCACCGAAAGCCATCCCAGCCCCTCAACTCCCTGTGAGGTGGTCTAAGGTTTTTCACAACAGAAACAGACTCCTGGTCTCTGTAAACTGGCAACTTACCATCTTTTCCTTGTTATGCCTTTACAGTGCTAATAACAACTAGATTCCATAGTCTTTTAATGAAAAGTTTTCTTTCCTTTATAATTTCTTACCACTTCCAAGCAGTCAATGATCTTGGTTAGTTTATCTTCAGGTAAATTCTTCAGCAAGGATACACTTCAAAATTAAAAAGAAACCTTTAGTTATCTTCCTGAATTAAACCATAAATATGCACCTACATGTAGTTCAAAAAAATTTTCCCTGCATCTAAAAAAATTTAATGCACTTAATTTTTCCAAAGTAAACCTCCAAAATATAGCACACATAAATAACTGAATTTCAAAGAAACTGAAATTATAAGACCACATGCAATTATAGATATTTATCATGGGCGAATACATAAAGATAGTTAAGATGCCATAAAAAGAAAAAAATCAAATTTTTTCTGTTTGGGGAAAAAACAACACTTTATATTTGTTGTTGGTTTTCAGAGTGAATCACATCCAGAAATGTTCTTCCCTCCACATCTCAGTATCTCTTTTTTTAGCACGAAAAGGAGCTCGGCTTCCAGAAGAGGATCCGATTTTCATCTAAATCCTTGTAATTAAGTAAAGGCTGAATCCAGAGGGGAATGCAGGAATTAACATGGAAATGACCTTTGATGATTAGTCATACTGTACTGTCTTTTAAAATTAATGGTAGCCAGGGACAATGAATTGGAACATTTTACAAATAATAATGATATGCAGAGGATGAAGTAGGATACTGGAAATTATTATTTGAGAAAAAAAATATATCAGGGGTGCCTGGGTGGCTTCAGCTCAGGTCATGATCCCAGGGTCCTTGCGTTGAGCCCTAAGTCATCGCCAGGCTTCCTCCTCAGTGGGGAATCTGCTTCTCCCTCTCTCTCTGTTCTCACCCCTAGTTATGTTCATGCTCTCTCAAATTAATAAAATCTTTTAAAAAATCAGAAATTCCACACAGTATGATTAACCAGTCAAATGGTTAAGTTATTAGAAATTTCTCTTCTACCTTACCTTACCCACTTTTACTCAGGACTGTTGATATAAGATAAATTCTTTCATACCATCTAAAATCTGACATCTCTCGGGAAAAAAATGATGCTACTCCAAAACTGCATGATTGGATCTATTTTTGAAAAGAGAGCTCGCCCTAGACTGACCCTTGCATGTGCGCACAGAGAGGCACACCGTCAGCAGATGGAGATACGAGTGTACAGAATCCTTTGTCGTTGGAAAACACTAGAGCGCGCCCCCACGGGACAAGAGCTGACCACACTGCGGTAGAGTCAGGTAACCGCACACTACCACAGGAGGAACGGCCAAACTCACCGGGTGACGTAGAAAAAAATACTGAATAAAAAATTGAGTCACTTTAGGGTAAATACCCAATAGTGCAATTGCTGGGTCATAGGGCAGTTCTATTTATGATCTCCCTGATATGAGGAAGTGGTGATGCAACATGGGGGCTTAAGTGGGTAGGAGAAGAATCAATGAAACAAGATGGGATCGGGAGGGAGACACACCATAAGTGACTCTTAATCTCACAAAACAAACTGAGGGTTGCTGGGGGGAGGGGGGTTGGGAGAAGGGGGGTGGGGTGATGGACATTGGGGAGGGTACGTGCTTTGGTGAGTGCTGTGAAGTGTGTAAACCTGGTGATTGACAGACCTGTACCCCTGGGGATAAAAATATATGTTTATAAAAAATAAAATATTAAAAAAAATGAGTCACAAAAGTAAAACCTTTTTTTTTTAAAAAAAAAAGTTCAAAAATGGGTTAAATCAAGCTATAGGCAAAGTAATAAAGAAAACCAAGGAATGAGGACTAAGCTTCCGCATGCAGACCGCTCCCACGCAGAGGCAGGTGGAGGCCGGGAGGTGAGTGGGGAGCACGTGAGAGCCACCAACGAAGCTGTCAATGTCCCAGGTCTTGGTCTGGACAGGGAGGAGCTCGGGGACACTCATTTTGTGTGTTTCATAACTTACATAAGTACTGTACACCCTTTACACATATATTACACACTTCATAGTAAGGACATGTAGATGGAAAAGGAGCTCACTGTGTGTCATGAAACCAAGTGAAACGTCTTTCTCTAATCTCCCTCCTATGAATGAAAAGGTAAAGAAAGAGTAACCGGACTCTTCACTGGCTGACACACGCTCGTGGTGAACGTTCTGCCTCTGGTCCAGGCTGGGGTCTCTCATGTGGGTGAAAATTCTCTCCTGTAAACCTGCTACCCTTGGGGATTAGTGAGGAGACTGGTCTGAGGAAAAATCTCTAGTTTGTTTTCCTTCTATAAAGAAAGAGATAAGGTTTACCTGGGTCTCCACTGAGCCAGTGTTTAGGGCCTGGTAATAAGGATGTGATGAATGAGCATGAACAAGGGAACGAAAGGAAGAAAGAAGGGAAAAAGGTTTATGTGCTAGTAAATTCTCTGAGCTCCTTCCACTAGACAGAAGACTCTAGACTCCAGGGAACGACATGAGTACCTAGTGGCTCAAGCTTTATCTCACGTGCTCAAAGGCAGTTCACAAGCACTGGCTGATTTATTTACCCCTTCTTGGCCCTTGCGTGACTGTAGTTCATTCGCTTTTAGTGCTGACCTGAGTTGCTCAGTTGTTGGATTTTTAGGTCACCTGTACTCGGGCAGACCCCACTACGCGTCAGCCGGGATGTTGGCTGGCAATTCAGGAAGGTGCCTGCTTACTGCTGCTGAAGCTCTTGGCCAGGAGGCAGTGTGAACTGTGGAGGGTAGATCAGCAAGATTCTATAGGAAAACCCTTCACACCTACAATGTTCCATTGATTAGCAATGCATTTATTCACTATTTATTGAGTTCTTACTATATACTAGGCACTACGCCAGCTCTAAAGTCATTGGCTTTGCAGGCTAGTTATGCAAGATAAAATCACTGTAATTAAAAAGAGCTCACAATTATTATTATTATAATTATTATCACCATCACTTATCATAGGTAACACAGTGTGTACTACAGCTGTAGAGACTGTCAAATCTCCCACAAAGAAACATGGAAATGGTTTAAATAAAGAATTTATATTCTCCAAAAAATATCTGTTTATAGTCATAACTGGCTTTTACAGTGAGATACGTATTTGCTTCTCTATGAATTAATGCATCTGAGTTTTGGTGGGGGGGCGTTACAGAATAGCTCACAAAATATGTTCCAAGGAACTGTGTCATTATGACAAATATAGTAACATTTCTGGCAAGTTAATTTGCTACAAATAATAATAATTTGGAAGACAGGGTGGTTATACAAATGAGAAAAAATGTCTCAGGGAAAGCAATTAAAGACAGTAAAATACGTTAATTTTAATATTATTCTAACCAAGGCATTACTAGGAAAACTGTCTTTTGCTATCCACTTCCAAATTATAGAATGTGTTTCAAAGTCAACTGAGCAACCGGGGTGAATATTTTGGAATTTTTTGCCCATTCTTTTACATTGTGTACGACAACTCTGACAACACAAGGGCAAATTCAGTGAAAGGAAAAAATCAGCGTGCAGGGCCAACTGGGATTCAATATAATTTTTTTACCTAGTGGCATTTACTGCAAGGGAATACTTTTGCTCCAGTGGTTTAGTCATGTAGAAAATGCTTAAATGAGAAAGGCTACGGTAAAATGATCATTGTGGTAAAACCTACATGTCCACAATAAGGCCACCTCACCTTCTACTCTTTGCACCCGTGCGTCGTTCTTACCTCCTGAGGAAGTTTCTGTACTGTTCGTCTCTAGCTTGAGCCGTCCTTCTCATTATGTTCTGGAACACCTCTCGATCTAGTGCCCATGTTTTAACGTTGGTAATAGCTTTCGAGAAATCAAGAAAATAATAAAATATTGTTTAGTCCCACATTAAGAAAACACTCCATAATGTTAATCAATACATTTTTCATGTATTCTCATAAAATGATATTTCTTGGAAAATGCATTATTTAACATGCAAATGGAAGGAAGCAGTGATATAAATCGTGGGCAATTTCATAAAATCATCTTTGGCTTTGAAATGAACCATGATTTGGAAGTGAGTAGCAAAGATTTCCTCTCTAATTATGTTTTGCTTAGGATGACATCAAAATTAGTTTGCAATTCCTAATTACATACTACATCATCAGGATGTAGTTCAGATTTATGCTGCAATACAAGAGAAAACCAGCCAGCTTGTAGCTAGATCAGAGAGCAAAGAATTCACAAGTCGATAATTGGAAATTTAAGATCTTTCAGTGTATGAGTATGTTTTTATATCTTTTTATGTTGTTCAGACATTGTAGCTAATGAGAGCCAATATATTTTAAGGATCTCTATGGTTACTTTTGTATAAAGTGCATACAAATCATTTTCATAGAGATTATGCAAGACAGTTTTTGAGACAATTTTTTTATAGGAAAGACATGGAAAGCAAGAATAAAATCTAAAAAGGAAGAAGAGCAGAAGTTGCAGCTCTAAGAGATCTAGATTAAATTATATTTGCACTTTTTTTTTAAGAAGTAATGAGAGCCTATAAAAAAAATCAAGACCCAAAGCTTTGGTTTCCCAAACTTTGGAGCAACTTAGGTTTATCTTGGCATTCTTGTTAAAAATACAGATGCCCAGGCTCCATTGCCAAAGATCTTGACTGAGGTTTGGAGTAAAGTCCCAGAATCTGCATTGTTATCAAATCCTGCAGCAATTCTGAGATGCTCCCGCCAGTCCTAAATACTGAGAAACACACCTAATTAACTCTGCCCAAGATTACCATGAATGAAATCAATAAAAACAGGAACGCTTAAATTAATCCCAGAAGTCACTCATGAAACTCTCACCAATTAATTCTCATCCCTTTTGATATTTATATATTTTCCTTAGTTTCATTAATTTTTCTGGTTTATAATATGATCAGAACATCACGGAGAATGAAAGGCAAATATTCTGGATGAACCAAAGGCAGATGTTTACACAGTTAAAAAAAAAAAGTGAAGTGGCAATTAAAGCAAATATTGGAATAATTCAATAATATGAAGCTATTTTCATATTTTATATGCAGGCACCTGATGTAAAGGTTCTCTTAATTTGAATTGTTTAGATGAGGGCTTTCAATATAAATCCTGTAAGCACTCATTTCTATTAATAAGAGCACGTGAGGCACCATGAAAGACAAAAATACTCAGCAGGCCATAGTGACTCAGATTGTCATAAGCATTGGGTAATGATTCAAAAATACAACATTTTATCCCATTACCTTTCACGGAGGCAGTTCTTGTACAGTTGTATAAAATGGCTAGTTCCCCAAACGTGGTCCACATAGGGATGGATGATAGAAATTTCTCCCCTTGGAACACCTCTAGTCGGCCCTCTGTCAGTCAGAATTAAAGAAAAACACAAATGATCAAAACCCATCTGGATTCCATAATTGCAGAAGTAAGACCATCTGAAAGTACACAAAGCACACCAGCAAGATATCTTATGATTCTCGTTACAATATTGTGGTGGAGAGTGTAGACTGATAGCAACTTGGCCATGTTAGCTGATCACCCTGAAAGAAAGAGTTATCTACTTTGTCTCAGGTTTTTTGCCGGTAATGGGAGTACTAGAACTAGTATTGACTTCACACGGTGGTTGTGAGAATTAAATACGGTAATAGAGGTGGGGAACTTAGAATAAAGGCTAACACATACTAAATGCTGTATTAGTGTCATTGTTACAAAGTTCTTTCTCTGAAGCAGTGGATGGCAACTGTTGTATTTGAAATACTTTCTACCCCATGAAAACGTGGCACATAAAACTATTTCTCTTGTGCAAGAAACACAACAATCCCTGTATGTCTGTATGTCTTGAAAACACAGCGGAGCTGCTTGCAATAACAGAAGGACTAGCTTGTCCTCCCTGAGCAGTGCACCGGCCCTGGAGTCTGACCGTCCAGCACTGACCGATCATCGGCTGTGTGACCCTGGGCAAGTAACGTCACCTTGCGTCCACTGTGGTCTTCCCCTCAATCATTGAAATGAATTAATAAATGGAAGTTGATAAGAAAAATGCTTGAGAAAAACAGCATCAGGGGAATTAGAAGACAAGCCACAGACTGGGAGAAAATATTTTTGCAAAAGACACATCTGATAAAAGAATGTTTTGCAAAATATACAAAGAGTTCTTACAACTCAACAAAAAGAAAACAAGCAGTCTCATTTGAAAATGGGCCAAAGAGTTTAACAGACATTCTCAAAGGAAGAGATACAGATGGCAAATCAACATATGAAATGATGTTCCACATCCTATGTCATCAGAGAAATGCAAATTAAAACAACAGTAAAATGCTACCACACACCCGGTAGAATGACAAAAATCTGGAACACTGAGGACACCAAATGTTAGTGCAGATGTGGAGCAAGAGGCATGCTCCTCCACTGCTGATGGAGACACAACGTGGGACAGTCACTCTGGAAGACAGTGTGGTAATGCCTTACGATATTAAACATAAGAGTTTGCCGTACAATGCAGCAGGTGCCCTCTTTAGTATTCACCCAAAGGAGTTCAAAACTCAGGTCCATGTAAAGACCTGAACGTGGATGTTTATAGCAGCTTTATTTGTAACTGCCAGCACTGAGAAATGGCCGAGATGTCCTTCAACGGATGAACAAACTGTGGTCCATCCCGACAATGGGATATTACTCAGTGCTTAAAATGAAAGGAGCTATCAAGCCAGGAAAAGACCAGGAGGAAACTTAAGTGTACATGACTACGTGAAAGAAGTGAATCCGAAAGGGCTACACAGTCATGATTCCAGCAATATGATATTCTGGAAAAGGGAAATGATGGAGAAAAATAGAGAGGTTAGTGGTGGCCAGGCATGGCGTTGGCTGAGATGAACAGGTGGAGAGCAGAGAATTTTTAGGGCAGTGAGAAATGCTCTGCATGGAATTATAATGTTAGGTTCCATGTCACTAGACATTTGCCTAAATCCACAGAAGGCGCAACACCAAGAGCAAACCCTAAGATGATTCTGATGATGTATCAATATAGGTTCATCCTTGGTTAAAAAAAAAAAAAGGACCATTCTGGTCAGCGATGTCGATAATGGTGTAAGCTATGCATGTGTGGGGAGAGAGGAGGGCGGAAAATCTCTGTATCTCCCTCTCAAATTTGTTGCAAACCTAAAATAGCTCTTAAAAAAAGTTTTGTCATATAAACATGAGACAGGGTCTGACACTAATCTTGATCTGGGCAACAGCCGAGGCAAGGGGAAGACAGCAAACTCCTCACAATTCCTTTGCCTGGTGATTCTCTCCTTTCCCTTTGAACAAGTGTGAAGATAACCTTGCCTAACAGACAGTCATGTGCTAGAAAGACCTACATTCTTAAAGGAAGAAAGATGGTGGGGTCGTTCTCTTTCCCTTGGAGAATTACTCTTTCCTTCTCCTAGTTCACCACCAAGCCGCTCTGGGTCACCTCTCTCCAGCCAGCCATTCACCAAATCGGATTTGAGTACCTGTGTTGGACCAGGAGTTGGTCCAACAGCCTTCGAGACAGTGTGGACAAAACCCAGAAGATACTTGCTCTGATAGAACTTAAATTGTAGTAAAAAATACACTCTGTTTGGGCTCCAAATCTTACAGACATGATACAAAATTTAATAATTTCTCATTACAACTAAATTCTACTCCATTGAAAGCACTTAGTGGTACCGTTGAGTTGATATCATGGATTGTCATGCATTTCAAGTTTTTTTTTTTAATTGATGATGACTCATGGTACTTGAGCAATACTGAAGAATTATATGGAATATCAAAAGTTTAAGCCAAATATGCTTTTACTATGGACTATTCATGCTGTATGTTATAAAGGGGAGATTTTGAATTAATTTGCTCACTGACATCAGGCAAGTCAGTCCTGAGATAATACTGTAATCAATTCAAATAAGAAACGGCCCAATTTTCATTGTTCTGTGTGCTCTAGCCCTGGTATCTATGACTGTGTTGAAACCAGTTTCTGGCCTAACTCTTCTCTGCTCTCGCCTTTCACTGGAGTCACTGGCAAGGAACCTGATGGGCTGACATGAGCTTCTCATCCTTTCCTAGTATGTTCCATGAAAATTTGCTGAGTTAATGATCTATCTCTTCTTGTCAGAATTTCTGGTGTTGCTAACGTAGAAGTGAAATGGCCAAGGGAAAAGCTGAAAGAGGGGGAGATTGCTCTGGATCTCTGTCCCTAAAAACTTGGAGGCTAGCTAAATTCAGACCATATTTCACTTCCTGGGTAGAATAATTACTTGAGAATCACTGTATAATTTTAAGGGTGTCTACAAAGATGTTTACAGCAAATAAACACCAATATTTATGGAACTAGAGTGTCTGAAGAATCAAAGTATATGAAAACAATCTTTCATACGGTTATAACTAGAATATTACATGCTTATTAACTAGTTTGGATAGGCAACTTCTGCCCCATCCCTAAGGCCCTAAGGAAACAAGGATCATAAAAGTATTCTTAGATTGCCAGGAACTAGCAGTAGAAAATAAAAGGCCACAGAAAAACTCAGTTTACACTCCATTTGGTTAAGCTGCTTTAACTTCCTCCCTAAAACTCAAAAAGTGGGTGATTCAGAATTTGATAAGGTGTTCAATACGCGTATACCCTGTTCAGATCATGTCTTGCTTTTGTATCTAAAATAACTTTAAGTACAATATAAGGCATGCATTTGATATGCATTTAAGAAATCCTTTGCTTATCTGATTTTTAAAATCTATCCAGCATGTAAACATGTTCCTATAGGATATATGTAGAAAACAATTTAAATGGTTCTTAAAACACCAGTGTTAATCTTCAGGCATTCCATTTGAGTCATGTGCACTTACATGTACCTAAATTATCTTTTAAAGTCATTCATATATAACCAAAGTACTTCACAGAACCACAAAAAACACTGTTTTCCTTATCCTGCTGCAACAAGCTAAAACTGTCCACATAAGCAGCAATATTTTGAATAGAAGCGCCTTTTTGTAGCCGAGTAAGTGGCACTGTGACTGAGGGTACCGGCTCAAGCCAGACTGCCTACGTCTGCACTCCACCTCCACCACGAGGGAGCTCCGTGGCGTTTCTGAAGTCACTGAACTTCTCTGCTCCGAGTCCACGTTCGGAATACGGAGATAACAGCACGTGCCTAACAGAGTTGGTGGGACGGTGACAGGAGATCCCTCTAGTAACGCTCAACAGCGGCCTGACATAGAAAAAGCATTCAGTAAACATCACCATCACCAGAATGATTAGATCGACCTTGTTACTATTTCAAGAACTCAGATCTGTGATGTTGTGTATACACAGAGCAACTGGTTTTGCACTTTGATAAATGTTTGTAAAAAATCATAAGACAGTAGGCAAAGTATTTATTGTATGATACCTGGAAAAACCCGTGAAACCCACCTGCTAGCACAAAGATGTGGTTTCCTGGTTCTCCTTGCTTAATAATGTAACTGCCTTGCTGGTAGTTCCTCCCGTACATGCACTCCACCATGTCTTTGATCTGCTGAGGATCCAGTCTCTTTAGAAACTGGTTTTTATTAAGGGCATCTGTAATGAGCTTCTTCTCACTGGCGTAATGGGAAAGAGATGAAAAATGACATTGATGAAAACCATGTTTTGTTGCTTAGATTTACTTTATTTAGATTTCTAATATTACCACCTAGGTACTTACCACTTTTCCGGGAGGGACAAATTTTCTTCTGGCCTCGCCCACACAGACCCTGATAACTACCATACTTCACATATAAAACCTTTAAAAATATTTTGAATAGTTTTCGGTAATTGACATTATATCAGTTTTATCACTCCTGGCTGTCATCATCACAAATGCAGCCTCTCTCAAGATCT
Organism: Mustela lutreola; assembly: GCF_030435805.1. Classification (NCBI taxonomy): domain Eukaryota; kingdom Metazoa; phylum Chordata; class Mammalia; order Carnivora; family Mustelidae; genus Mustela; species Mustela lutreola. Next base: position 2,008,719 of record NC_081290.1, on the reverse strand, counting down.
CTAGGTTAACACAGTTAATAATATTAGTAATAGTAATGGATAAATGATTTTTTTAGACGGAGAGAAAATCTGGCTGGTCGAAGGTCGTTTAAGAGACTATAACAAAGGATGCATTTACTCATGTACACTTACATGCATAATGCCTATAGTAGAAGTTATTTATTTATTTATTTAATCTTCCTGTGAGATAATTACTGTTCCTACTTTCTGTAAAAATGGACTAAAAAGTCAGAAGCAACTTAATACCCCTAGGATTTCAATCTAAGTCCATGGGTCGGAAGACTATTGCCTCTTCTGAGCTATTAGAAGTCAGCCCCTTTGGGACTTGCTAGGTTCGATCAGAAACAGAGGGTGATGGTGGCAGGCTGGGTTCACCTACGTTTTGACCTTCAGTATGTCTAGACTAGACAGAACATACATTTCCAATCTCATAACCTAGTCATTTCCCAAACCCAAGGCCCTCTTGTTGATAGTCCTTGAACATTCTGTTTTCTTTTGGAAAAGAAGTAGTTCAAAATAATTACCCAAACTTCCTTACCGTAAATTTAAAAAGTTTTAATTAACATACTTTTCCATAGTTATAGAACTATTGAGCTGGCAGGAAAGCGACCTCGTGGGCTAAGTTAGAATCCCTGCACCACACACTTGCTTTCAGTCAAACTCAGTGTGATTTCTAAAAATAAGGGTTTCTTTTCTGTATCTTTCCTTCAAACTCTCTCCTGCCACTAGCTTTCCTGTTTCAAAACTTGTCATATTTTTCTAGACAGAAAGTTCTCAAACATAAGTAAAATTCCATGGATTGCCTCCTTCCTGGATGGCCCCACCCGTCAGATCATGAGGTTATGGAAAGAAGACACAACAGAGAGATTCCTTCTGCTCTCCAGTGACTCCATCACCCTCGGAGCCACACTAACTCTTTGAGTACCTGGAGAGCTTACCTCCTCCTGCAACTAACCTATCATCAAACCTGTCATGTCTCTTTACAAAAATATCAGTGACTCATTTCAGTTTCCCTTTTCAAGGATGTCACCACGGTCCAAGAGAAAAACTTGGGTCTGTACAATGTTAATAGCTTCTTTTTTAAAAAGAGTTTCAGCTTCTAGCCTCTTTCCCTGTAGTCGATTCTATACTTGATTATCAGATTATTCTTGCTAAAAACTGACTTCATCTGATCTCATTTTCCCCTCATCTGCTGAAGCCAATAATTCACTCAGCTGATATATATCGAGAAAATACATTGACAACATGTTCTTCTCAGAGCAAGCATCTGAACAATGCCAAAACAGCCCCAGCTTTCACAGGCCTTCAATACTCTCCTAACATCCCAGCCAGTGTTTCATCAATGCCCACAGAGCCTAATTTCCCAAAATATGTTCCAAGAAGTGCTCTTCCTTTATGAGCAAAAGTGTGCTGAGTTGAACAATTTTGGAAATTCACAATGCATACTTTCCAAGTTCAAAGAAATCTTCCAGTAAACGAATCTCTTAAACCAATGTTTCCAAACCTCAGAGTCTTCTTTATTTATTTCTTCTTTTGGCTTAACTTCTATGAACATTCCATGGAAGCAGTCTGAAAACCCTTTTGACCGTAGAAGAAAAGCAACATCCCACAATCTGGTATTCACCATTTCACACCACATGACTCCACTTCATCCATCCAGTATTTACTTGCAAAAAAAAACCTTTGCTTCAGTAGGCTGGTATCCTCATGGCCTCATATGCCTGCCAGCTTTATCGTTAGACTGAGCCTCTGTTTTCTCCTCCAACTTAATTTCTTCTTCCCTCGATCAGCTCAAGCTTTATAATTCTCCCTTTATGATCTAGCCGACCTGCCCAGGTGCAGGTGTGTAGCTCACACAATCCTTTAAGTCTATTCTAAACTCCTAGAGTATTGTATCCATGTCTATTCAATTCAACAAACTTTATCAAACATTTACTTGGGGCGTAAAAATTAACTAAGCATGGCCCATGATCTCAAAGAGTTTCCAAATCCTTTTAACTTAATTGAGGGTATAACCCTATTATAACATCCTACCAATAGAAAAGGGTTCTCTCTATAACTTTTTCTCCAAACAAGATTAAAATTCTTTTTTTTTTTAATTTTTAGAAAGATTTTATTTATTTATTTGACATTGAGAGGGGGAGGAGAGCAAACACAAGCAGGGGGAGCAGCAGGCAGAGGGAGAAGCAGGCTCTCTGTTGAGTAAGGAGCCCAATGTGGGACTCGATCACAAGACCCTTGGATCATGACCTGAGCCAAAGACAGCAGCTTAACCAAATGAGCCACCCAGGTGCCCCAAATTATAAATTCTTAAAGGACTGGGTCTTCTCTTGAAATGTCTAAGAGGCAGCATACAGCAGTGACTAAGAGTATGAACTTGGCTACTCCTTCTCCAACAATGATAGACCAACTGTTACCAAAACAACTGTCCCTGCTCACACAGTACAACTCCAAGAGCTAAAGTAGATATTTACAAATTTGTTTGAAAGCACTGGACACCTATCAACATAACCACAGCTTGAAAAGCTGTTATCGACAAGAAAATATGAGCTTGATATTCACCTCTGCTTTTCCCTTCAAGGAATTTGTTGATTTGTACCCAGCACTGAGCAGAGTTTTGGCAATCTCAAAGGACTAGGAAGACCAAAGTTAATGTTCAAGGCACACCGTGAAGGAAGAATCCTGGTAAACACCCAGGATTTCAGAGGGGTCATCCATAAGGCTGTACCAAGAGAAAGAATCAGCCCAAAAGAGGCTAGCTCTGGAAAAAGACAGAACACAAACTTCAAAGTGTCAAATCCCATTTTGGTTAAAATGATTTGTTCCTAGCCTGACTGCCTGCCACAAGCAAAGAAAAGTGTTTTCTCCAGGATATTCACAAAATTTAGAGACTCAAATTTTCTCTAGAGCTTTCCCCTAAAGAGTACATGGTAAAACATCAGGCATACCAAGAGAAAAGACCAAATGAGTGAAGACCAAGAGAAAAAAAAGAGAACAATAGAAAGAGACCTAACAGGTCAACATATTGTAGGTATCAGATACAGAATTTCAAATAATCTTATCCAAAGAAAACCATACCTAAGACCATCATAGTCAGATTAATGAAAACCAAACAGAAATGGGAAACCTGGGATGCAACTGGAGAAGAGACAATTACCTCACACAACTAGTAAATAAGTTACGGGGTTAGGTGACTTACGCCTTGACTGAAATAAAAGAAGCCAGAAGACAATGGGCTCTCCAAAGAGCTTCACGATGCCTATTTCCACTATCTTAACCCAGTGAAAATAGCCTTCAAACGTAAAAGCAAAATGAATACATTTCAAAATGGCATTCCATTGACAACAGACTCACAATGTTGGAGAGCTCCAGACAGAAACAACCCCAGATGGAAACTACTAGATGCTAGAAGGAAGAAACAGCAACAGACAAAGAAGGCATCCATGACCAAAGGAAGCTCATCTTTACAAAAGTAACAGCAACACCTCGAGGATTTTAAAATGTTTGAGAACAACAGTGAAGCTGTGCGTGGGGTGTACGAGATGGCAGTAAACATAATTTAAGGTCCAGGAAGTGATAAAAGCACTAAACTATTATTAGAAATTTACTAAATTAAGGAAGCATGTTATACTTTAGGGTAACCCTTATAAGATGAGCCAAACAATATTTAACTAGAAAGCTAACAGAAAAAAAAATGGAAAAATAATATGCATCTAATCAACCCTAGAAAATGTCAAGAAAGTAAAGAAAAAGAAACTATAGAAGTGTAACAAATAAGAAACAAATAGTACTATGGTAATAAGCAAATATTTATATTTACATTAAAGATAACATATACTAAACACTGCAATTTAAAGAAAAGACTGTCAGATTGAAAAATAAAATAAAAGGGAAATATGAAACGCGTGTTACTTATAAGAAGCATTCCTTAAAGATAAGGATACAGAAAGGCTGGAAGTAAGAAAGTAGAAAGAGATATTTATATATTATAAACACCAATTACAAAGAAAATGTTTCTTGATATAGGTAACTAGAAAAACACATTTCTAGAAATAAAGATGGATATTTCATATTGATATGATCAGGAAATACAGGTATTCTAAATCTGTATGCAATTAATTAGATAGAATCACAATACAAAAAACAAAATTGGCAAAAATAAAAGAATAAACTAATCCACAATTCTTTTGGGAGATTTTAATACATCCCTTTAAGTAACTAACAGGACAAGAAACAAAAGTCAGTCAGAACACGGTTTTAAACAGGTGACTATGAAACGTAATTTCTTGACCTCACTGATACTTCACTTAGATGATTACATTTGGGGCACTGGGTGGCTCAGCTGGTTAAGGGTCCACTCTTGCTTTTGGCTCAGGTCATGATCTCAGGACTGTGAGACCAGGCCTGGCACCAGGTTCTGCACTGGGCATGGAGCCTGCTTTAGATTCTCTCTCTCCCTCTCCCTCTCCCCCTCCCCAGCTTCCTCTCCAAAAATAAAGTAAATGATTGCATTCAACAAATTCAGAATACACACTCTGCTCAATGCATGAAAACTTTAATGAATATTGATGATATGGTGAACCCTAATGCACGTCTCAGCAACAGAGTATGTTCTTTGAATAGCAGAATGAAGCTAGAAATCAGCAACAAAAAATAATCAAAAAATTCTCAAATGTTTGAGAATTGAGCAACACATTTTTTGAGCAATATATTTCTTTATTTTATTTTATTTTCTGTAAGAGAGTGCATGCTTGAGCAGAGACACGGGGGAAGGTAGTGGGCAGAGGGAGAGGGAAAGAGAATCTCAAGCAGGTTCCACACTCAGCATAGAGTAGAATGCAAGGCTTGATCTCACGACCCTCGATCACGACCTGAGCTGAAACAAGAGTTAGACGTTTAACCAACTCAGCCACCCAGGTGCCCCAAGTAATACATTTCTAAATCACCCACCGATCAGTGATCAAATCATAAAGAAAATCAAAGAGTATTTTGAAATAAATGATAAAAGTGTGACATACCAAAACTTATGAGATGTACATAAGTCATGCTAAGAAGGAAACTTACCTTATTAAATAGATTTATTAGGAAAGAAGAAGATAAAATCAAATAAATGTTAGAGAAAAAAAAGCAGAGTGAGCTAAAAAAAAAAGGGGGGAGAAGAAAATAAACATTAAAATGAAAGCAGAAAATAGTAAAATAGAAAAAAAGTATAATGAAGAGAAACAACACAGCCCTCAATGGTTTCTTTAGAAAGACACAAAACTGAGGAATTCTCAGCAAGGCAAGGAGACAGACAGAATAATTATCAATCTTAAAAATAAGGGATCCATCACTGCAGATATTACAGATATAAAAAGAAATGATTGGATATATAGTATAATCAACTTCTGAAAATTAAGTGAAATGAAAAACCTTGAGAAAAATATAATAAACCATGTATGACAAAAGAAGAAGCAAAAAAAGTGTTTATCAATTAGAAAAATTGAACCAAAAATAAAAACGGTCTCACAAAAGGAATTCTAAATCCAACCACTAAGTTTTTCAGACACTGAAGGAAAAATAACATTAATCTTACATAATCTTTTTCAGAAAATAAAAAAGAAGAATTCTTACCACCTTATTTTAGAGTATGAGAATAGGCTGATAATAAAACTCACAGCACAAGAAAGAAAAATTAATGTGATTCACGATGTAGAAAAAATAAAGATAAAAATAAATTAGTAAAGGGGTGCCTGGGTGGCTCAGTGGGTTAAAGCCTCTGCCTTCGGCTCAGGTCATGATTCCAGGGTGGGGGGATCAAGCCCTGCATCGGGCTCTCTGCTCAGCGGGGAGCCTGCTTCCCCTCTTTCTCTACCTGCCTCTCTGCCTACTGTGATCTCTGCCTGTCAAATAAATTTAAAAAATATTTTAAAAAAATTAGTAAAATCTTATTGGATGCAGAAAAAGCATTTGATAAAAGTAAACACCTGTATATTATTTCTAAATTTTAAAAAAGCTCTTAGCAAATTAGGAATAGAGTAGAATGGAATTTCATTAATCTGATTAAAGATTATGTATAGAACAAAACAAAAACAGAAAGCATTATATCACATGGTAAAATATTGAAAGCCTTCCTCTAGGTATCAGAAATGAGACATTTTAATTTGACCCTGAACCAGAAGTCAAAGAAACACACAAACACACACACACACACACACAAAGAGAAAAAAAGAAAAAATACCAAATATGTAAATGTAGGATAAGAAGAAATAAACGTATCCTTCTTTCTAAAGACACGCTGTATAAGTAAAAGATTCAAAGGAATGTGTAGGTGAACTATCAGAATTAACAAGTGATTCCAACAACTGGATACAAGGTCCCCAAACAAATTCAATTTTATTTCTATATCCCAGCATCAAATAATTAAAAATGAAAAATTTTAAATTACATCACTTTAAAAAGATAACAAACCTCCAATATACAGGATCATATCTAACAAAACCGTGTAAGACCTCTACAGAGAGAAGTACAGAATTTTAAGAGAAATGGAAGAAATGGAAACATACACCATAGCTGTGGATGAGAAGACTAAATCTTTTAACGATGTCCGTGCTACTCAGATCAGGTTTGATGAAATCTCAGTCAAAATTCTGAAAACTTTTACGAAAATTAACAAGCTGATTCTAAAATTCTTGGTCATCAAAGGCCCAAGAAAAGCCATCACAAGAGAGGAGAGCCGTAACACAGCTGGGAGACTTGAAGTAAAGGATGTCAACATTCCCTAGACATCACAGTAATGAAAAGAATAAACTCATGGCACAAGAAGGAACAGGAAGGCCTTTGGAACAGAGGAGAAAGTTCAAAAATCCACCTCCACGAACGAAGAGCCTTCACGTAGGGCACTAGTTGTACCACCGAGCTGTAGGGAAACCGGACATCAGTGGAAAGTACATATTCCTAAAACAGCTCACCCTTGTTAACCATCAAGGAAGAGGTAACCAAAGCCGTAGCCAGATAGCGCAATGTACCCAGCAGAACGGCTAGAGCGGAAAAGCAAGACCAAAAACAAAAACCAACTGACAATGCCAAAGGCGCCGAGCAGGCAGAGTGACTTCATGCTAACAGGTTCCTGGACAGAGTCTGTGTGTGTTCAGCTACTTCGGAAGATTACGTGGCAATCTGTATCCCATGTGAACTTAGAGAGAACACAGTCCCCGGCAATTCCTCTCCTGGGTACAGAACCGCCATAACTCACACGCGTGCGACGGATGCGTATGTGCAGACACACGCGGATACAGACAGATACAGAGGGAGAGAGACAAGCAAAAACGTTCGTGGCCGCCTTGCTCAAAACTGCTAAACCGATCAAATGCTGACGATAGCAGAGTTGACAAACTGTGGCACAACATCCAATCAACACTGTATAGCGCTGATAATTAATAAGTCATTATTATTGATTGATAATTATTACTGCCACACACAATAACATAAGTGACTCTCACTATGTAAAACAAACAAGCTAGTCTATAAACCCATTAAGATAAAATTCAGAAATAAACTGGGGTGCTGGGTCGCTCAATTAAGCATGTGCCTTGGACTCAGGGCATGGTCTCGGGGTCCTGGGATCAGGCTCCACGTTGGGCTCCTGCTCAGGGGGAGCCTGCTTCTCCCTCTGCCTCTGCCCCTCGCCCCAGCCATGCATGCTCTCTCGAATAAGTAAATCAAATCTTCAAAGAAGACAAAGATAGGCACAAAGTAATCTGTGAAAATCCGAACTGACCCTGGCTACCGGTGAGGTGGATAACGGTAGAGGTTAGAGGAGAGAAAGGGGACTGAGGAATGGGGAATGTGCCGTTGTCCGGTCCGTCTGGGGGTAACATGGGCTTGTTCCCTTTAGGATTTGTGTACTTCAGTGAAAAGTTCATCAAAAGAATAAAATGTGGGGGCGCCTGGGTGGCTCAGTGGGTTAAACCGCTGCCGTCGGCTCAGGTCATGATCTCAGGGTCCTGGGATCGAGCCCCGCATCAGGCCCTCTGCAGGGAGCCTGCTTCCTCCTCTCTCTCTGCCTGCCTCTCTGCCTGCTTGTGATCTCTCTCTGTCAAATAAATAAAATCTTTAAAACAAAAAAAAATAAAATAAAAAATAAAAATAAAAAATAAAATGTGGAAAAAAAAATGTGTCAACGAGTTTGTTGTCAGAAAATCCTTCGTTCGAATCTGTTCTGCCCCTTGCTTGCGGTGCCGCCTCGGACACGTCACTGACCTTTCCGAATCCCAGACTCGGCTGTGAAGAAAGCGCAGGAATCCTTTCTGCTCAGAGTACCCCGCGCGTTAGTAAGACAATGACAGTCGAGTGTTGGCGATGCGGGAGGCAGCAGCATGTGTTTTGGGGGGTAGGAGAGTGGAATGGGAAACGTTCTAGAAACCAGGGATACACAGAGAGGCGCTGCCGAGACACTCAGCTCACTTCCAAGTTCCTCCCTCCAGGCTGATCTCAGAATTCACACCCAGAACCTCCTATAATATCCTTTCTCATCCTCTGCCTATGTAATCAACATTCTTGGAAGCAATAAATTTCTGTCCTTTAATTTGCTTCAGGAAGTTTAGTCGGTCAAAGTCCACCAACAGTTCCTGTTACGTTAGGGTCCCGCATCTTTTCTCCGGTTCTGACCTTACAGGCCTGTGTTCTCACTGTTTGCTTCTCTTGGGTAACAGCATATCCCGCAACCTTCTTTGCATAAGCTCAGGGCAAAGTAGGGGCCAGTGGCCACGGCCTGCTGCTTTCCTTCTTATCTGCCAAGGGTTTCTTGTGAGCAGAGAGGCTGAGGCCATGCAGCTCGCACGGCACGTCGTAGCTCAGTTACACACAGAGAGAGAAAGCATTCTGTAACGCACACTGCCAAGGGCACAGGATCTGGAGCCGCAGTGCCAGGGTTTGAGTCCTAATTCTGCCCCTTATGAACCGTGGAACCCTGGGCAAGTCACTTAATCTCGAGTTTCCTCAGCTGTAAAATCACAATAAACACAATAAACACAGTCCACAGGTCATAGGATTTCTATGACAATTTAATGAGTTCGCGGTTTAAACCTCTAAGAACAGTGCCCTGCACGTGAAGCTATCCCCACCTAAGGGATAGCTGTAATTCTTAGAAGCCGGCAAGTTACCAGCAACTTAAAAACCTCAAACAGCCCTAAAAACTATACTTAAGACCTACCTTGATTTTATTGAGGGAGCCCCCCTCCCAATGGTGGTAAAACTTGACAATCCAGCCTCGCTGCCTGTTCAGCCTCCTGGTGCTCAGAGCACCCACGGGCCACTAAGCTGCTTACAAGTCCCCAAATGTGCCAGATGCCTTGTCTCTCTGCCGGCCGTTCCTCCTTCAAAACCCAGCTTGGATTCATCTTTTCCATGGAGCCCTCCCCGATCCCACCAAGCAAATTGTGCCCCCTCCTTCCTCTGCACACCTACCTCTTAGAATACAAACTACACAAGACTGCAAACATGTTAGCTTCCCCAAGGAGACTGAGATCTCCAACTGCGTGGCCGTGCCTTCTTCATCCTCTTAGGAGCCAAATCCTACAAGTGCACCTGGAGCCCAGAGGAACTCAAAAGATTAAGAATGCTAACGGGCTACGAACGTTCCTACTCCTTCCCCAAGTTTACGGGTACAGGGGCAGGAACGGAGATGAGAAGTGTCGCTATTCCGTAAACAAGCCGCAGGTGAGAAGCAAAAGAAGCATCTCTTCACTTCCTTTTCCCAAATAAACCAACAAGAAAGAAAACTAATAAAGGCACAAGTTTATGATTTGGAGAAACCAGCCTGAGAACGATGAGATCACCCTGTGCGTAATCAGAAAACGAGCATGACTTTCTCCTGTCCGCCCGCTCTCTCCACTGCCATGTAATTGAATACGGTCGTGATTTAATCACGTTTACTGCTCCTTCAAGCTCATGGCAAAAACCTCTGTCTCTCTTCAGTGTGTGCCCAGGAGCCTATTCCCAGGAGCATCCAAGAACAGAGTTTAATAATGAAACGTTAAAAACAACCAAAATTTACAAGGGAGTTAACCTGACACACTCAATGATTGTCCTCTTCAGTCGTCGAACTGAATGTCTCTGGAGTCGGCGGTAGGAAGCGTGTTCCTACCTACAGAACACAGGCTCCTAATCGTCGCTGCACACCATGAGCCTCTGGGGAGGCTGTATAAATCCTGGTGCCCAGGGTGCTCCCCCCAAGCCAATTTAATAAGACCCCCGGCGGTTAAACCTCAAGGATCAGTATTTTTAAATCCTCCGCAGGTGACTACGATGCATGCTTAAGGCTATGAATTATGGCTGTAAACAAGCAAAGGCGAGGGAGCCCGAAGTTGTCCGTTTCCTCTTGATTCCCGCGGCACTGCACCGCGGGCTGCTGCAGCGATCAATCAATTACTATCAAGTAATTAACAGTGGCTGATTAGTTAACGAGACCAAATTAACATCTGTTGCAGGAGTTTTCCATATCTTACTCTCCTCTGCAATATTACAAATAAACAGAAATAAGAAAATCGTTACTCCTCTCTCCCTCTTCCCAGGAAACCATACGGAACCTGCAATGTGGGTCAGCCCCGCGGGGCCAATGCTGTCAAGTCAGCCCCAGGACTCTGGAATGTTTTTTTTAATTGTGGTGAAACACACATTTGCCAACGATACCATTTTAACCATTTTAAGAATGCAGTGCAGTCGCAGTAAGGGTATCCTCATTGTTTTTCGACCATCACCGCCATTCATCTGCAGAACCTTTCTCATCTTCCCAAACTAAAACTCTTCCCATTAAACAATGACTCCCATTCTCTGCTCCCAGCCCCTGGCAACCTCCAATTCTGCTTTATGTCTCTGCAAATGTGATTAGGTATGCCATATAAGTGGACTAATACAATATTTGTCCTTCTGGGTCCGACTTACTCACTTGGCATGATGTCCTCAAGGTTCGTTCACGTTATAGCATGAAAAAAGGAAGGAGTTTATTTCCCTTCTTAAGGCTGAACAGTATCTCATTGTATGTATACACTGTATTTCATTTACCCATTGATCCCATCGTCAGTGGACATCTGGGTTGTTTTCACGTCTGGGCTACAGTACATAGCTCACAGCATGCTGCCACAGACACACATCTACAAGCCTCTGGATTTTTACGTAAGGCGTTGTATCTCCAGCATGGCCGGCGTTCCCACCCGGGGAATCTCACAACAGTAAAACAAAAGGGCCTAGTGTAGTGTCCCGAATTCTAAGATGTCTCCATGATCTCCAATCCCTTGCATCAAACTCTTGTATAATCCCCAACCCTTGAGAGAGGTAGAACCTGTGATCTGCTCCTTGCCAACAGAATACGGCAACAGTGAAGGGAAGGTCATCCCATGTGTGTAATATAAGATTTCATCTTAATCAACTATAAAGAGATTCTCCAACTGGCCTTGAAGAAGTAAGCTGCCATGTTGGCAATGGGTCTGGGAGCAGGAATGCGGCTAGGAGCTCCAGGCAGCCACTAGGAGCCGAGAGCTGCCTTTGCTGACAGCCAGCAAGAAAACAGGATGTCAGTCCTACAACCGCAAGCAACTGAATTCTGCCAACAATCTTGGGAGCTTGGAGGAGGGCTTCTTCCACTAGAAAGCTCAAGGAAGGGACACAGTCAGCTGATTCTTTGACAACAGTCAAAATGAAACAGTCAAAAGTTTCACAGTGTGAAACCCTGAGCAGATGACATAATTGTTGTGTCATCTCCTCTCAGTAATCAGAAAATCAGAAAATCAGAAAATCTGTTGGGTCATCTCCTGACCCACGGAGACTCTAGGTAACAAATATGTGTTGCTAAGCTGCTAGGTTCATGTTGGCTCGTCACTCAGCAAGGGAAACTAATACACCTGGCTTTCCCAGTGTTTCTGTTCCAAGAAATTTCAGGAGATATCTTTCTCGCGTTTTACCTCCCTCCCCCTCATCTGACCTGGAAAGAAGGGACTGGAAGCTGCAGATCTTTCTTTCCCTCCTATTTCCGAGAGCTTGATCTATCGTCCCCAAAGGGATGCTCAAACCCCTGCGGCTTGAAAGTTACCAGTTAAAATTAATGGACATGATAAACATACATTCCGGGAAGCATTAAGTGGACACTGAGAGTTCCCAACTGCTCACATTTTAGTCTGAATTATATACAAGACACCCTCTGGTCATTCCCGGCTGTATATCTCAAACAAAACAAACCAACAACAACAAAACAAAAAACTGACAAAAACCTGTTAAACAAGGCTGCACTAAAATACCTACGACTATCAAGTAATCTGAAGGAGAGTCAACATGGAGGGGAGGAGGTAAATTATTTTAAAATGAGATTTTAAGAGAAGGAAACAGCTTTAATCAAAGAATAAATACAAGAAACATAAGAAACACATCTTTCACAGACAAGGTACTTCTAGAAAGAGTCTAAAAACCGATGGGCGCCTGGGTGGCTCAGTCGGTTGAGCAGCTACCTTCTGCTCAGGTCATGGTCCCAAGGCCCTGGGATCGAGCCCTGCGTCAGGCTCTCTGCTCATCTGGGAACCTGCTTCCTTATCTCTCTCTCTGCCTGCCTGCCTACTTGTGATCTCTCTGTGTGTCAAGTAAATTTAAAATAATAAAATTTAAGAAAGAGTCTAAAAACCAAAAAGCTTTGTCTTTGGCTTCCCTTTTTGAGAATTCCATTGCAATTTAAACCCTAGAAAAAGGGGCGCCTGGGTGGCTCAGTGGATTAAGCCGCTGCCTTCAGCTCAGGTCATGATCTCAGTGTCCTGGGATCGAGCCCCGCATCGGGCTCTTTGCTCAGCGGGAGCCTGCTTCTCTCTCTCTCTCTCTCTGCCTGACTCTCCGCCTACTTGTGATTTCTCTCTCTGTCAAATAAATAAATAAAAAAAAAAATCAAAAAAAAAAAATAAATAAAAAATAAACCCTAGAAAAAGTCAGGGGACAGGAGCGGAGCTGCCCAGGCTTCCAGAGGGAAAAGGGAGGCTTTCCCGGAAGCAGACGGTGCTGCTGCTTAGGAGGCAAAGGTCCGTGGAGATGCTCCCTCTGATCCAACGAGCTCAATGAAAAAGGTCACTCTTTTCTGGACGGTACTGTTTCTATTATACTCTTTCCTATGAATCTAACAAGAAAATGGGCAGTGTCCAGAAAGACATGCGATGTCTGTAAGAAAAAACTGGGTCAGAACCGAGGAGCGCATTTCAGAAGACACTTAGAAGATGTGAGGGCGGTTGGAGGCTCCTCTCGGGCCTGCAGGTCGGCGGTTCAAAGCCAGGCCCGCTCGGTTCATCTGCAGGAACCTGTCCGCAGTCCGGCAGCCCCACAGACTGTGGTCAGCTTCGTCGAAGTGAGCATCGCAGCAAGTACAACAGAATGATATAGGCTTCGGGGAGGCTCCGAATTGGTGGCAGCTGTGTTGACATCCAGGGGACGTCACAAGGCTCATGGCACTGCACGGTGAGCCCGGGCCGGTGACTTCTGCCAGCCGAGCCCCGGACAGTAATACTTCGCCGGCAGGCGGCTGTGAACCTGCAGAGAAAACCCCAACCCGGGTCACCCTGAGAGTGCCTGGCCTGGAGCAGGTGCTTGAACCGGCACTGGGGCCGCTGGCCGAGGGTGAAGGGGAATGAGGGGACCGAGGACACGTACACGACAGAAACGGGACACGGGACAGGCGTGCAGAGAGGGGAAGCCAAAGAAGGAGAAAACGAAATTGAACACGAGCTTGGCTGAGTGAGAGGTTCTAGTTACTGAACTGAAGCCGCTGACCCGAAGCACGGAAGGACACCTTGGCCACTCCCAGCCGCTAGCCACGGCTGCTGGCTCTCGCGGGGCCTGAGCACAGCAGGGCACGGGCCGGGGCCCGGGGGCACCGAGGCCGCCAGCGCGGGCGCCGCTCCGAGGCAGCTGGGCGCGCCCACCTGCGCCTGGACTCTGGACTGTTCCCAGCAGCGAGGCCTCGGGTGTCGAGTGTTTTCCGAGGCTTAATGAGACATTTTCCCCAACACCTGGCAACTGGCAGCAAGATTTGAGGATAACGCGAGCAGGAGCAAAGGGCAGCCTAAGCGGAGCAGAAGACCATCTGAGCCCCGAGAGGCCGCCCGGCTGCGGGTGCGCGGTGAGGGGGCCCCACGGCCTTCGTCTGCTGGAGAGAAAGACGAGGGGTCAGAGGTTGGAAGCGAGAGGGACTGGGACCAGGAATCAGAACGTCTGCCTGAGCCTCCTTAGGGTCACCGAGATGTCCAGGGAGCCGCTTCCTAATTCTAGGAGGTTCCTCAACTTGTCTGTGCTCCTTACCTCTCCCCTACCTTTTTTTTTTTTAAAGCAGCACCACCCTTTCCACTCCTGCCCTGCACGCACACCTCCAGGAGGAGCCATTCCCACGGCTGGCTGTGCCTCCTATAGGGGCTGCCCTCGGACACCGTGGTGGAGAGCTCGCACCTGGCATCAGGCAGACATAGACGTGAGTCCTGGTTCCGGAAACTACCGATCCCACGACCTTGAGCAAATTCAGAAAACTCTTGAACTACTCTGAGCTTCCACTTCTCTTTCTCGGGTGCCATGAAAAGCAACTCCCACCTCATCGGGCAAGTCTCCCGTCCCCATGATTAAGGAACAGACTCCCAGCAGTTAACCTGTAACGGTCTTCTCAGGCATTTCTGAGTAGCCGGGTCTGCTCAGGGTGTCTCAATGCAGGCCACCGCCGGAAAACGTAACCCCCGTTCTCAAACGTTCTGAACATTCATGCCAGACACAGCACCCTCTGCCTTCACCCGTAGCCTCTGGCTTTCAGATCACCGCACAACTGGACTTCGTCTTCCTTCTTTCCTTATACAGAGAGCTTCGTTTTCTGCTTTTTGGAAGACGTAAGTGAAGACAATACAAATTTTTTAACTGCCCAACTGATTAGTAAAAGTCTGTACGTACACTCCTTCCAATCTTTAATAACCGATTATGTGAAAGCTGGGTATAGAACCTCTCAAGCAGCAACATCTAAGTCATGATTTCATGGAATTAAAAATAAAAAGAAGTTCCTTTCTCTCCCAGCCCAGCACATGCTCCTCTACTGCAAACCGAGTGCAGAGCAGAACTTCCTGGAAGCATCATTTTCAGGGAGACAGAGTAGCCAGGAGCTGTTTGGAATCATACAAAACCAAAGCACTAGACACACGTCCGTTTCTAATTACATATTTAATTTTTTACCAGGGTTCCCAACTAAAATGTAACTTTCATCTTGGAAAGGTGGTATATCGGAGTTGTTAGAACAGACTGAGACAGCAGAGTTTCTGGTGTTGAATCCTGGCTCTGATATTAAGAGCCGTGTAATCTTGGACAAGATACTTAATTTTGCATGCCTCAGTTTCCTCATCCGTAGAATGGGGGTGTAATAATACTACCTGTAGTATAAGTTTGTTGTGAGAATTAAATAATTCAGTATTTGTGAGGCATTCAGAATGGCGGCCGGCACATAGTTTGTGACATATGAATGCTACTATTATTACTACTACTGGTCATTCCATACAAACAGTTCGTCCAGTGAAGAAGCCACATTTCCATAACGCACACTCGAATGCTCGGCCCCTCTTCAGGAAGGAAACCCCGATGATAACAACCACACTCCTTCTCGACCCCTTGATGTAGATCTTATTTCCATGCATGACTCACCAACATGTTCCTATTACCTATTCTGCTTCTGGGGTGGGAGTGACAGAGAAAACTAATTGTCCTTCCTAAAACTAGAGTCAACATCTGAAGTCAGATGGCAAGTCTTTGTTTTATCCTTCCTTTTCAGGGAAGAACAATAGTTTCAAATGATAGTTTTTGCGTTCCTAGCGAAAGGCAGTCATACTAGCAACTCGCCAGATGTCTCTGATTAATGTGCCTGTGTTCCGCCAGACACGCAGCATGAGCTTGTAATCTCGCTCTGCCGAGGCTGAAGTTGGCTAAACGATGCCTACATAAACGGAAAATTTAATTTCAGTGAAAGGTTTGACCTCTGCGTCCATGGTTGTCTTGGTGCTGAAGGCAGGTCAGACATGACCAGAAACGCTATCTGAGTGCTTCCTTGCCCTCCTCTGCCACTCAGTTCTCAGCCCTGAAGAGCGCGGTGTTCCTCTGGGAACCCGTTCGTGCCCCTCCATAGATCGCGAAGTGCACTATCAGGGAGCTCTAAGCCATTCCCTGTGTCACACAGGCCTGAGCCCTGAGGATCCAGCATTTGGTCAACACTGAGAGAGTGAGTAAGCTCTGCTCAGCTCTGCCTGGAAGGAGCCAGAAGCACCCATGCTCTTCCTATCCATCAATAAAGCAGGTGAAAAGGTGCCCAGACTGTCTGACATGAGGGCTTTGATTTTTGTGGGGAGTTTTAAGAAAATCAGGATTGTAGAGGAAACTAACTGCTTTCAAAGTCAAGAATCTCGGGTTCTAAACTTAGCCCTGCCACTGCCCATGACATAATCTGCAACTCTCCTGCCTGTCTCCCCTCTTCTGCAGTAAAGGTTCTTCCAGCTCTAAATCCCCGGCTGTTTGCTAAAATAAATTTATGTCAGAAATCAGAGAACTTGATACACCGTAGTGCTCTGACTCATCATGATTTATGATACTTCAGTAAGGCTAAGTACCTGTAATAGAAACGGGCTCTGTGCCCACATAGTTGTATGCCTCTGAAGATCAAAAATGGTCAGCGGATACAAAGCCAAGTCACTACAAAAGGCCATGATGTGCCGCAGGTTCAGCGCCATTGAAGAGTGGCCCCACCTTGTGCTCTCCTCTGTCTGACAAGCACATTGTCCTTTGCTGTGGCTTTGTCCTGGAACCAAATACGAGTCCTATGTTGCCACACTTCTCTAGGTCATCATTCCCATCTCAGGAAATAGCAGTTCCAGTCAAAAACACACAATCGATTTCTAAAGAAGACTTGCAAATGGCGAACGGATGCAAGAGAAGGTGTTCAAAGTCACCAATCATCAGAGAAATGCAAATCAAAACCACAACGCGGGATCATACCTTACAGGCGTCAGAACGCCTAGTATCCAAGAGACAGGAAATGACGAATGTGGGCCAGGATGCGGAGAAAAAGGAGCTCTTGTGCACTGTTGGTGGGAATGTGAGTTGGTGCAACCATTACGGAAAACGGTGTGGAGGTTCCTCAAATCATTAAAACAGAAACAGCACACAATCCAGTAATCGCACTCCTGGGTAGTTACCCAAAGAAAATGAAAACACTGATTTTAAGAGATACGTACATCCCCGTGTTTGCTGCGGCCTTATTTACAGCCAATGCATGGAAGCAACCCAAGTGTCCATCAACAGATGAATGGATCAAGAAGCTGTGGTGTGTCTGTATGCAGTGGAATATTCCTCAACCATACAAAGAATGAGATTTTGTCATTTGTGACAACATGGATGGAACTAGAGGGTATTGTGCTAAGTAAAATAAGTTAACAGAGAAAGACAAATACCCTATAATTCCACTTATATGCAGACTCTAAAAAACAAAGCAGAACAAACCAACAGAAACACACCCATAACGACAAAGAACAAACTGGTAATTGCCGAAAAGGAGGACCATGGGGGGCTGGATGAAGGGGGGTGTGGAGTGCAGGCTTCCAGGTCTGGAAACAGGAAGCCACAGGGATGAAAGGCACAGCATAGGGACATAGTCACTGGTATTGTAATAGTCCTATAGACCCAATAGATGGAAGCTACACTTCAGGCGAGCACGGCATCCCTTAAAGTGGTCGAATCACGGCGCTGTACGCCTAAAACTAGCATAACATTGTGTCAGCTCTACTTCAGTTAAAGCATAATACGTAATCCAGAATTGCAACATCCAATACAGTAACCGCCAGACACGTGGCTATTCCATTTTAAAGTTAATTAAAACAGGGGCGCCTGGGCGGCTCAGTGGTTAAGTCTCTGCCTTTGGCTCAGGTCATGATCAGGGTCCTGGATTTGAGGCCCACACGGGGCTCCCTGCTCATTGGGAAGCCTGCTTCTCCCTCTCCCACTCGCCCTGCGTGTAATACTGCTCTCACTCTCTTGCTCTCTCTCTGCAAATAAATAAATGAAATATTTAAAAATAAATAAATAAAGTTAATTAAAATGAATATTCCATTCCTCCGTGGCACTAGCCATAGTTCCAGTGCTCACAGCCCCATTTTGCTCTTGGCTACCACACTGGGCAGCACAGATTATAGAACACATCCGCCGGGCAGAGTGTCCTATCGAACAGCACTGAGTTAAGAGTTTCCCAGCACCACTACAGTACATACGTTGTTCCATAGTCCCTCTATCCAGTTTGAGCCCCCGCTTCAAGCCCCGCAGGAACACTTGATGGGTACGGGACAGCAAAGCTGGCATGAGTGGGCTGTCTGGTCGTTAGTGAAGTTCACTTGCCGTTTACAATAACCTCGAGCACGGGGCCCCAGCAAGCTCACAGAGTACCGGGGATGGGTTTTACAGCTTCTCATGAACTACTGAATCTGAATCTTCAGGTCACAAATCTGTCGTCCCCCAATGTTATCTCACAGTTTCTGTTGGCACATCATGTACGCCTAGCGCTGCTGACGGCAAGAGGGCTGGGGATCTCCCCTCACTTTCCTGCTCACTGTCACGTCCGGTACTCATCGGACACACTCTGGTTCACAAAAAGACTAAAAAGCCGTTCAATGGCTTTCTGACTCAGTGTGGAAGCAGGAACTCCAAAATGTTGTTGCCACTTATCAGTCGGAACAAATTCATTCAAAAATTCAGCCAAGAAACTTTATAGAGCTCAACAAGTAAGTCATGAGCACGTCAAAATAAATGAAGGAAACATTGACGGATGCGTTAAATTCTCTAATATCTCCAGTAACTGCCTGGAAAAGTAGCTAAGCCAGCGAGTGCCAGGTGCCGTCCTCTTATCAGTTAAAGACGCTCCCCCCTTTTCTAATGCTCTCACTCCTAGAAAATTGTTTCTTGCAAGATTTTTGGTAGACTCTATAAAAGAAATATAATAATATCCAAAGTTTACTTGAGGCTTTTCTCTAAAACTAGAACTACTTGAAACTGGAAAATGATTTGTAATGCTGACTAATTTTTAAAAAACTGGAAAATTTAAAGTCTCTGACTTGATGATGTTAGTCATCTATATTTAGGCAGTTATTCCAAACTTAAGAAGAAAGACATCTGCAAGGGAGATTGCAAGACAACTTGAGGCAAAAACTGCTGCACAGGAACCTGGGGCACAAACCAATCCATGAAAAAAGAATGGATGGTCCCCCAATTCTAATTATTGTTTTCAATTTAGAGCCACAATGTTTTATGGAAGTGTAGGAGGGAACATTAGGACAGGGATGATCTAGCTTGGTCTCTTTGGGACTTATTCATTAAAAAAACAAAAACAAAAACAAGCCATTAGCCTACTTCTTCATCATGGCCTTCATGTAGACTCGTACCCATGGCTTGCCTTTATGATGAAGGGAGTCATTTTTAGTCCTCATTCAAGAGCTCTAATGTTTTCCCTCCTGTGTCCCACTCACTATAGACAGGTGGTTTGGCTCAGAAACTGACTGCACCTAACTACTGCTTTATTTTCCTGATTACAAAAGAGTTAATAAAGAAATACAAAGAAAGAAATTTTATACAAAGGAATATGTTTATCTTGGATGGTCCAGTTCCCTAACACCAGGAGAATGGTGTTCTGCCTCAAGATGGACAAGTCTTTGGAAAAAAAGAATGAACACAACTTGTGCTCAAGAGAAATCTGGTAGAATATGTAGGGGCAGGTCAAAGAAGATGAATTGCTATTAAATTCTCTGATGCTTCTCTTAGATATACAAGAACATTCCTATTTGAAAGATTTTTGGTGGGACAAATAATATACTGTGCTTACATACATATAATAATATACTACGTAATAAGTAATATTACTATATATGAAAATATCTCTGTTATATCAAAAGAGAAGATTAGATGATTTCCAGCACAAATCCACAAATCCACACCATTAAAAATAAATATTAGTTTTGCAAAGGGAGTAGATACAACCTTCCTAAACCAAATAATAATAAAAATCTTGGCTTACAACAAACTCTTCCATTTTTTTTTAACAGCAAACTCTTCTGAACCCTAATATTAATCAGATTTCTTTCAGCCACAGAGTATTATGATTAATAACCCAGTGTGACTTGTTTCCTTAGCAAATATTTATTGATCACGCACTATGTGACTGTCAACAAATTGATGAATTAAACCTCCCTTTGTAATTCTGTTGTCAAAATTAATCATTTATTTGTTTAAGTCAGATGTTTTATGTTGATTTATATGACTTGTATTTATGAATAAGTTAAAATTTGTTTTAAATTCACAAATCCTGCATTTTGCTCAAGGGTTCCAGGCTCAGCCAAGATGTTATCAAGGTGAAAGATCTAATTTCAACTAAAAATGTTCATTCACTTCAAAATAATACAGAAAAGAGACCCTAACTTGGGTTGTTTCTAGTCAGTCTTCCCAGCTTGGGAAACCCAACCTTCAGTAGGAAAAGAAATGTGCGTGCACGTACCAGAGCGCTATCATCAATATTTATAATTCCTCGTAAACATCTTTATTTTCAGAATTCATGCTTTTGATTGCTCCCTCCACCTGAAATGCCCTTTCCACCCCATCCAGGCTTTTTTTCCTCCTTCAGACCTCAGGAAAGGTCACCTGCTCAGCCAGGCCTCCAGGACAACCCCAGTTGTGCGGTTTTTGCCCGTCTCTCCCCGGACCGCAGACAGCGGCACGATACCGATCCAGTTGGTCCCATCACACGGTGTATCCTGGTTAGTAATGACCCGCATCTGCCGGTCTTCGCGGAGACTGCGGCCTCCCCCGAGGAAGGCTCTGCCCCTGTCCGCGCTAACACCCGCCGGGCATCTAACACCGGCGGGCCGTGGTGCTCCCTCGCGCCGTGGGGTGCGCACGAATTCGCCCCCCTCTGAGGATCCCGCTTCTTCCTTCCCCTGACGCTTGCCGTCGGTGCGGGCAGCAGGGTTGAGCCCGCACACCGAGCATGCACGGTGATCCGTGCCCGCATCCAAGCCCACTCCTGCGGGCAGACCTCCTGGGACCCCCTCCGCGCGCAGCCCTCGGGGCGCTCAGGATGACCGACCTGACCTTCGCGAGCTCAGCTCCCGGGTACACGCATCCCAAGGGTCGGCTGAGCGCCGCCCCCGTAGAAAGGGGGGCTCTGCTTCGAGGGGCCCTTCTCCAGGACCCACCCAGGCTGGAGGTCCCCTGCATCCACACCCGAGAGAGGTCGTGTCCCCTTTCCCCGAAGCGGCCGGAGGAGCCCCCACCCCCGCCCGCCCGCCCTGCCCGGCCGGAGCGCGCGCCCCTCACCTGGAGTCCTTCCTGACTCTCGCCTTCTCGAAGGAGAACTCCGGGGGCTTGTTGAGGTCATAGGTCCGGCTCGTGGGCTCCGCAGACACCCCGGCCTTTGCCCCCCGCCTGCTGTGCAGGGAGACCAAGCCCGAGGCCTCGCGGTGGACGTCCAGCGGCGCCTTCCCGGGCGAGGCCTGCGGCGCGCCGTCGCCCTGCGAGCGCACCACGTCCTGCAGCTGGTTGAGCTGGACGCACTTGGCCTGCAGCTGCTCCGTGAGCTCCGCCACGGCCGCCGTCTGCTTGGCCAGCTGCTCCCGCAGCTCCTTCAGCTGGTACTCGCGCTCCTGGACGTCCGCCTCCCTCCGCCGCAGCTCGCGCTCCAGCTCGGCCACCCTGGCCCGCAGCGCCTGCACCCCCGGGGGCCCCGCGCGGCCGTCGGGGTGCTTGGCGTGCTTGGGTTTCACCGACCCATTGCCCATCTTGCTCCAGGACCTGCGAGAAGGCAGAGAATCGGGGTGACCCAGTGCGCGAGGGACCCACGTCCCGGCCTGGCGTGCCCGCCTCATCCCGACCTGGGTCATAAGCGTGAACCCCGCGGGTCAGCACTACTGACAGTGATGCCCCTGCTTGCAGGTGGCGAGCGAGCCACTGATTTCCTTCACCTCCCCGTGAGCTGGCACTTGGTTTCGCTGCCCCTGTCCCTGTCACGATGGCACAGGTGTCCCACCGAAGCACTGTGCGCCAGCGGCCGGAGCTCCCTGCACTTCCCTCCGCTCATTCTCCCCGGACAGCCGTCGAGGGCCCCACAACAACACTGGACATCAGCGCGGCCAAGAGGCCACACGAAGGAGCAGCTACAGAAGCAGAGGCTCGGCCTGGGCACGCTCTCCCCGCTCCCTGTGCAGCCGCAGCAAGAAACTACTCCCTGATCTAGAAAACCGCCTCTGCCTTCCTCCTGCCGACCAGACTGAGCGGTGCTGCCGCCTTGTTAACGCGTTCCTCCTGCTGGGGCACCCCTGTGTTCTGTATTTCCCTGTTAAAAAGTTCTGGGCAACTGTTCCTAGAAAGTAGAACAGAGGGATAAGGAGTCGTTGACATCCTTTACGGAATATCCTAAAGCCAAGGTTTATCCCAAAACGATGATGTGCGGTGCAAGGCTCCACTCCTTTCCGGTTCCCAATATGTTCAGCGTAGACCCCAAAGTGCGTCCCTAACCAGCAGATCTGGGGGGGGGGGGGACATAAACAAGAATTATCAGGGTGGTTTTAATTCTGTCAGAATCCTTTCATTGTTGTTCAAAGCTCTGTGTTTACTGTAACATTCCTTATAAATACAAATAACTGGCCCCGCAGACTTGTGATTTCACTGATATTATTACTTAAGTGGGAGATAAATTAGGTATCAGGCTTACTGAATCAATTCAATGAAAATTTTTTAAAAATCGCCTGCAGATCAGAAGCGCATATGAGCAAAACGAGTAAGGAGAACTTGAAAAGGTGAGTTCGGAAAAACACTGCTTTGATTAATTCCCATTAGGTGTAAGTCTTTTTAGGCTACCTATCTAAACGTCATACTTCCACATGTGTACTTTTTGACAACCATAGCTCAAGATGCATTATAACAGTTAAGTTTAAATTCTCTCTCATGATATAACACCCGAAGATCTAGATGACACTTCGTAATTACATAAGCCACATATTCTTGCCCCTCTCTCCCTTTAAATTTCAAACTCAAGGAGAAATGAAATGCTCAGACTGATTTCACTAGCTCCCCCAGAATAATCGTGACCTCTACAGCAATAAAGGCAAAGACAGACAGATCTAAAACAGCCTCTAAGCCTCAAGCAGATGCAACCAAATAGCCAATGCACATCGCCTGAGACAGACGGCACACACAGCAAATAAACGTACTTACAGAAGTAATCTCGTAATGCCCAGATATTCCTCATAGAATTCAGAGGTTCAGAATAGGCATTAATAAACATTAGCCTCCAGAAAACTGCCTTGCTATGTTGCAAAGATGTGGCAGGTTTAACCTTTAAGTTTCTCTTGACTTGGCGGCATTTACTATTACATATTAAGTAAGAATACATAAAAAGGTTGAGGAGACTAGAATTCAATGAAGTGGACACCCTTGTATCCAAATAAGCAATTCAGAAGACATTAGACTGGGACCTAGGAATAAACCTGAGTGGAATTCTGCATGGCAGGTGTGAGATGGAGCTCCCAGGGGTGTCTTAAATTAATGAGTGCACAAGTTTTTAACATCCAGCAGTAACCCATTTCCTAGACATGCTTTTTAGGTCCATGGACAAGCATTCCCAACCGAGGCAGGTTGGAGGAAGGGGCAGGTTGAAGGAAAAGGGATTGCCTTATAAAGAAAAGTGAGCATAAAAACTTTAAAATGTAACATTAAACTAATTTACTCTTTATTCATAGAACAACTGTTTACTAAGGCCGAAGGCAGTGCCACAATGTACTGTATCAGGGGCATAACTCCATGGATTTGGAATCCAATTGGACAGAGAGAAGAGTTCCAACATTCTTAATATGAAAAGGCTTAGAAACATTTTTGCTCTATGTATGGTACTCAAAATACCCTATTCCGATCCAATAATTTTACAAGCTTGAAACACAATGAAACAGGTGTTAAGATCTCCCAAAACACCAGCTCTTCCCCCCATTTTAATGCAGATGCTTTAGAAGCTGTGTAAATCCTTCAAGCCAAGAATTCTTAAGAGGGGTGAAATTAACTGGTCTTTCAAGTAACAAATTTAAGATATGTAAGTCGGTTACTGAATGGCTCAATACTGAGTCTGATTTCTCAGTGAGCTCACTCATTTAAATTTTGTTGTCCCTTAAGCCAAGGCTTCAAGTGCCTGGCTTCACAAAATCTAATTAGATTCACTGTTTCCTATATCAGTCACTAAGATAGATAAGCTATTTCTCCAAAATGTATTGCTAGCCACAAGGAGAACATATTGTTAGAAACACAGGATGCTGCCCCATCAAACTAGCAACTACAGGTTATTAAAGTTATTGTTAGAATCAGAGGGCAAGACTTGATGTAATAAGAAATGAACTTGGAGATAAAGATGAGAATTTAAGGTGAGCAACAGAGTCAGGCCAGCCAGGGTTTGGAAGACAACCTGCCCTTTCCGGTTGTGTGACCTTCTACAAATGACTTAGAATCCTGTTTTCCAATCTAGGAAGCGGGTATAATTATATTCAGCTCATAAGGTCATTATGAAGATTATGTTTACAAGGTATCCTGTACAATGCTTGACACACAACAGGCCCCAAGTAGCTCTTACAGTGCTGGAGACAGACACTGAGTGTCTCGGTGGGAGGAACTCCCAGAAGAGATCATTGGTGGTTGGGACAAAGTCTAGCATGTTGGATGTCTTCCAGACAAGAGGTCTCTAAAGATGCCAGTTATTCCCTGGGGGTGAGGGGAACCTTACTCTGCCTGGCTTATCTCTTCCATTAAAGAAAGAAATGATTCTGGAACAGCCTGGGCAACCTTCCCTGAGAAGGGAAGCTCCACCTAAGAATGGAGACCAGAAAGCTTCATGAATGACCCAGCTCAGGATCTAGGACTGTAAGGACTAATGACAAGCTTTGTCATTCCCTCACACTGCCTCTACCTGTTTGCACATATTCAGGGTAAGCCCTCAACCAAAGGGGCCTACCGAACTATCTGGGAAGACAATTAATTAAAAAAAAAAAGAAAAAAGAAAAAAAAAAAGGCTCACCGTGAAGGTGGGATTCTTCTGTCTCCATAAACAGGCAAGAGGAATGGAATGAGTTGTGGCATTGAGCAAGAAAAGAAGAAAATACATGCAATTTTAAATTATTATTACATTAATTTGATCGCCACTTAGGAAATATCCCATACAAGAAGTACCGGAAAAGACACAGGAGAAGCCAAACTGCCCGTGAAGGCTCTTGCCTGTGGTCGAACACCTGGCAGCCAGTGTGGGGGCAGTTGGGCTTTGTTGTCTGTGTTTTCCTCCAGCCCTAAACTAGTTTGAAACCACAATCTTGGCTCTGATCTAGATGATATCTATTTCTCTCTCTCCCCATATGGAGTCTGACATAAATACATTTATCTGTAAATATGGGAGATGATATAGTGCTGACTAAGGTGACATAGCCAGACTCTCAACCCAAGCAGTTTCCTTAGTATATATCTGTCCTTGGGCATGACTTTGGGCTTGGGTGTCAATAATAGAATAGATGGACAGACCCACGGACAGAGCCACGGGTAGATAAAAGCCACTATGCACATCATGTAAAGTTGTTAGAGGGTCAAATAAGAAAAGCCATATTAAACATTATTACTAGTACTGTTACCATTATTTAACATTATTACTAGTACTGTTACCATTATTTAACATTATTACTAGTACTGTTACCATTATTTAACATTATTACTAGTACTGTTACCATTATTTAACATTATTACTAGTACTGTTACCATTATTTAACATTATTACTAGTACTGTTACCATTATTTAACATTATTACTAGTACTGTTACCATTATTAAACAGTATTACTAGTACTGTTACCATTATTTAACATTATTACCAGTACTGTTACCATTATTTAACATTATTACCAGTATTGTTACCATTATTTAACATTATTACTAGTACTGTTACCATTATTTAACATTATTACCAGTACTGTTACCATTATTTAACAGTATTACTAGTACTGTTACCATTATTAAACATTATTACTAGTACTGTTACCATTATTTAACATTATTACTAGTACTGTTACCATTATTTAACATTATTACCAGTACTGTTACCATTATTTAACATTATTACTAGTACTGTTACCATTATTTAACATTATTACTAGTACTGTTACCATTATTTACCCAACAAAATAACTCATCTTAGTAGAAAAATGTACTGATCAAGAAACATGGGGGCGCCTGGATGGCTCAGTGGGTTAAGCCGCTGCCTTCGGCTCAGGTCATGATCTCAAGGTCCTGGGATCGAGTCCCACATCGGGCTCTCTGCTCAGCAGGGAGCCTGTTTCCTCCTCTCTCTCTCTGCCTGCCTCTCTGCCTACTTGTGATCTCTCTCTGTCAAATAAATAAATAAAATCTTTAAAAAAAAAAAAGAAACATGCACTGAACGAACACAATATTATCAGAGAACAAAGTCAGTGGTGATACAAGCCGACTTAAAAACTTACTATTAAAAAAGAGACTTACTATAAAGCTGCAATAATCAAGACAGTGGTTTTAGTGAAAGATAGACGAATAGATCAATGGTACATAATAGAGCTCAGAAATAGACACACAAATATAGTTAACTGGGCTTTGACAAAGAAACAAAAACAGTTCAGTGGAGAAATAGTTTTTTAACAAACTGGACACACACACATACACACACTCATTAATCTAGATACAGATCTCATATCTTCACAAAAATTATCCTAAAGTGTATCAAAGACCTAAATATAAAACACAAAACTATAAAATTGCTAGTAAGACAACAGAGGCAAAATTCTAAGTGATCTTGGGTTTGGTGATGACTTTTTAGATAAAACATCAAAAGCACAATCCATGAAAGGAAAAAAGTTGATAAGGCAGACTTCATTAACATTTAAAACATCTGCTCTGCAAAGACACCATTGACAGAATGCACCAACAAGCCACAGACTGGGAGACAGCACTTGCAAAGCACATATTTAATAAAGGACTAGTATCCAAAATATACAAAGAACACTTAACATTCAACAATAGGAAAACAAACAACCCAGTTAAAAAATGGGCAAAAATAAGGGGTGCACGTGTGGCTCAATCAGTTAAACATCTGAATTTAGCTCAGATCATGATCTGAGCCCCCATCCCAGGGGGCTGGGACCGAGCCCCACCTCTGGGCCTTCTGCTCGGTGGGGAGTCCACTTCTCCCTCTCCCTCTACCTGCCTCTACCTCCCTCTACCTGCCGCTCTGCCTGCTGTGCTCTCTCACTCTCTCTCAGTCAAATAAATTAATAAAATATTTTTTAAAATGGGCAAAAATCTAAGCAGATATGTCACCACAGAAGATACACATGTAGAAAATAGGGATGTGAAAATATGCTCAACATTGTATGTCGTTAGAGAATCTCCAAATAAATCAGTCGTGAGATACCACCATATACCTATCAGAATGACCAAAATCCAAACACTGACAACACCAAATGCTGGAAAGAATGTGGAGCAGCACGAACTCCCATTCATTGCTAATGGGAGTGTGAAGTGATACAGTCACTCTAGAAGACAGTTTTGGAGTCGCTTATAAAGCTACATAATTATATAATCCATTGGTCATGTTCCTTGGTATTGATTTGACTGATATGAACATGTACGTCCACACCAAAACCTGCACATGGATATCTGCAGTAGCTTTATTCATAACTGCCGCAACATCGAAGCAATCGGTATGTCCTTCTTTGGACAGACAGATAAACAAACTGCGGTAAACCTAGACAACGAAATATTATTCAGGGTTGAAAAGTTGTAACGATGGAGCCATGACAAGACATGGAGGCATTTTAAATACACATTGCCAAGTGAGAGAAGTCAGTCTGGAAAAATCTAGTTACAGCATGATTCCAACTATTTGACATGCAGGAAAAGACAAAATTTAGAACACTGAAAAGATCCGTGGTTGCAGAGACTTCGAGAGAGGGAAAGAGGAAAGAATAGGAGGAGCACCGGCAGGTTTCAGGGCCGTGAAATTACTGTGCGATGCTGTGACGGTGGATACGCGTCTTGCACATGTGTCCAAACCCACCGAATGTACAATACAAAGAATGAGCCTTATTGTTAACTAGGTACTTGAGTTAATAATCATGGGCCAATCCTGGTTCATCAATTATAACAAATGTAACATTCATTATCATACTATATATATATATAAAATATATAATATAATAATAATATATATTTATAAATAATATATAATATACATAATAATAATATATATTATTATACAATTGTATCAATGTATCACATTGATACAAGATATTAAGAATAGGGGATAGGAGGAGGGGGCAGGGGAGCATATGGAAACTCTGTAATTTTCGCTTAATTTTTCTATAAAACTGCTCTAAAAACTAAAGTCTATTAATTTAAAAAAAACACATATTAAAGAGTGAAGGCAAAAAAGCTGACAGCATATCCAGGAAACAGACAGATGCATGATGGGAGAAAGAGAGTGACGAGCCATGAAAAGTCTAGGGCAGGAATAAGGCGCGGAAGAATTTATACACCACGTTATGGTATCTGCATTTTAGTGTAGGTCACGTTTTTTTCAAGTTATATGGTCAGATTTGTCCTTGAGAAAAGACTATTTTCTTGGCCATAAATATGGAATGGAGTGAAAAGAGCTTTAGAGGGAAAGGAACAAAGCACAGGTTATCGCGCCAATCCGAGTCAAAGGTGACGGGACGGGGAAAGGCCAAAGTCCCAACCCCATTCTCATGTCTTGAACTTCTGGAACTCAAGATAACTCTGTTTATATGGACCAGCTCCATGGTAGCCAGAAGAGAAAACTGTGATCATCAGGGATTTGGTAAAAGCTATGACTACAGGTAACTCTGCAATTTCCTTGCCTTCAACAGACCATGAAAAGTAGAATCAATGCTTTTTTTTTTATGATATGGAGAGTTTAACCTGAAATCAGAGAAGTGAACTACACAAGCTTTTATAAATAGTCTTTTAAGTCTATGTGAAACTAATGCATTTGGTACTATCCTTAATTTGTTTCACCAAATTTCTTTTATAAAATAATTAACCATCACTAAATATATAAACCCCTGCTTCTTTTCCCTGAGGTGAAGCACACAGAGCTGCCATTGTGAGAACAGCTCAATTCCCTGTCGATGCTACAGTTAAAACCATCCTCCGGTCTTGTGACTGATGACCCGGGACTCAGTTTTGAATCTACTGTGTGTTTTCTGTAGCCACAGCACGGCAGTACGAGAGCAATCTTCTTTCCTCAGGCAGTCATATGAGCTCAGTTTCAGCTACCCCAGAGGTTGACTCTCTCTTTGAAGGGCCTCTCCACCTAACAGAATGTTCATAGTGAATTTTACAAACGACACATATCCTGTGTTTTCACTGTCCAATGTGGTGGCATGCCATTCAGCTATTTTTGGGTGCTGCAGTATCCGATAGACAGGCCAAGACAGAGAAATGTAATTTTATAGGTGTAGGTCAGGATATTACAGCTGATGGAACTTGAGTGGTGATAAGGAGAAAGAGAACAAAGATTTGGAAATTTCCACTGTGGCAAACTGGGTAAGAGGGGATGTCATTAACCAAAAGGAGGAACAGATTGGAGGGATGAGACAGGGAGTCCAATTCTGGACGTGCTCCGTCTGAAGGGCCTGTGGCACTAACATGGAGGACTTCAGTAGGCCGTAAGACGTGAGCCCTGGACGATCAGGAGCACGGAGGTGCAAATGGGTCTGATAGCCTCAGTACGGGCTGGAGCTGAAGTAGTGGATTAACGTGCCCAGGAGACTGGCAATAAGGAGAGGAAAAGTATCTAGGCATACATCCCACGTGAAAGAAAAACTAGAGATAGGGTAAGAAGAAGCTACTGCTTTGGTAAAAGTGAGAGAAGGTATGAATGGGTTCATAGTCAGAATGAGATTGGTGGAAGGAATCCTGCAGAGACTAAATAGCTCAGTGTGGTGAGAACATGGGTGTGCACAGAGGGGAAAGGAAGGAAGGAAGGAAGGAAGGAAGGAAGGAAGGAAGAAAGAAAGAAAGAAAGAAAGAAAGAAAGATAGATGATCCCAATATTTTGATCTGAGAAGGCTGAGAGGAAGGTAGTGCCATTAACGGATTCATTCGTTCAGAGGTGAAGACAGCACCATCTACGGGCTGGGCGCCGAGACATTGACTCAAGTCAGGGCAATGAGCATGCTTTATGGGGACAGGAATGAAGCGGACCTTATCTGTGTTGAGCATAAGGTGTCTGAGTGTCATCACGGTCGAAATGCTGAGCAGAGAGCAGCAAAAAAGAAAGGTGGAGGCAAGAGACTGCTTTACAGAGGGAAGACTTTGAAGTCCCATTAGTAGATGAGATCACTCCAAGAAAGGGAAGGAATGCCTCTGCCACTACATATGTACATCTAGATGATAGCTACAGATCCCGTTGATTGGAGAAGAGGCAGAGAAGCGAACAAGGCAGACGCGGAAGGCGCAGCTGTACAAGTAAGAGAAGTAGCAGAAGTATCCTAGAGGCCAGGAAGGCAAGGCTTCCAAGAAGTGAGCAGGCGGCCGTTGACATCCCACAGATACACCAAAGCAAATTAAATCAGAGGGAAAAAGCATGGAATTTAGCCTTTCACACAAGAGTTGGGATAGAAATCTGATTCCAAAGGACCGTGGGAAGAGCTGACGTAGACAGCAGGGGTTTCAAGATGATAACTTGGTTCATGAAGTGGATTTTTACAACAGTGGGAACTTGAGTGTGTTTGTAAACCCGGAATCATGGCCCAGCGTAGATGCAGAAAAATGAAAACATAGAAGAGGGAGTCACTGATAGGGAAATGGCCTAGAGGAAGACAGTGTGGGATCAGAAGATTTGGGCAACCTCCAGGAAGCACCTGCCTTACCCGGGGCGGTGAGTTAGCCTCACCTGTAAGGACCGCACAGGACTGTAGTTCAGTCTGCACACGGAGCACAGAGATCTCTGCCACATCGTCTGAGGCCGTTTATTTTCCGTTACACAGTGTCTCAGCGCAGGCACAATGGCCTCTCATTCTCCAAAGAGGATCCTCCACCATATTAGGTCCTGCGCTCGGTGCACTACACCGGAGCGCGGAACAGACACTGCGTTCGTCCGGGAGTTAAACAGAAACTTGCCAAGAAAAGAGACAATGATTTCTAAGGAACTGGGGACGGGGGTTGGGAGCTGTACGTTGCTCCCTTCCCTTATGTAAAAAAAAAAAAAAAAAAAAAAAAAAAGCCCCTCGGACCCTCTGGAGCGAGGTGGAAATCGGACTTTTCTACCTGTTAATTCTGCCTCCCTTGTTCCCAGCCTCACCTCCGGCCTCGGCCGCCGCCCATCCGCACCCGAGTCCTGCCCCGCGCTGACCCCTGCTTTCTCCCCCATCCTGTAAGTGGACGATTTGCGGGGTCCGCCCGCTCCTGTCCCTGCATCACTTAGAAACGCAGGCACGCGAAGCGGCTCCGGAGCCGCGAGCGCCCCCGAGCACCCGCCCAAGTTTGCGCGGACTCCCAAGTCCTCGCGCCCGGGCCGCCTCGCCGCCGCTCCGCAGGGCTGGAGGAGCCGGAGCGCACGCGGCCCGCCCCGCGAGCCCCAGCCCCGCAGCGCCGCCGCCTCGGCGGGGACAGCCGCGAGGACCCCCGCCCCGAGGACCCCCGCCCCCGCGCCGAGCTCGCCCCTCCCGCCCCTGCCCGCCTCTTAGGCTCGCGCAGCCCGTCCGCGCCCGCGGCGCCGGGGAGCACGGCCACAGCCCGCCAGCCGCGCGCGCCCGCGTCCCCACACACACGCACGGGAGCGGCGGGTGTGGAACGGCGCCCCGCGCCCCGCGCGCCCCGCAGGCAGCGGCGCACCCCGGCCCCGCGCCTCCCCGCGCGGCCCCCGCGCCCCAGCCCGCCGCCCGCCGCGCTCACCGCACCGCCGGGAACTTTCCAGGTGCGCAGCTCGTCGCCTCGGCGCCGCCGCCCCCGCGCCTCCGCGTCCTCTCCCGCGCCGCCCTCCCCTGCCGCCCGCGGCGCCCGAGCCTGGAGCGCGGGGCCCTCGGCGAGCCCGGCCGTGCGCGGGACGCGGGACGCGCGGCGCGGGCCCGGGGCTCCGGCTGCGGGGGATCCGGGGGCGCGGGCGAGCGCGCTGCGGGCAGGAGCTGCGGCGGCTCGGGCGCTGCCGCCTGGCTCCTCCGCGGGGGCCGGTGCGGAGCAGACGCGCCGGGAGGGCGGAGGGAGGGCGGGAGGAGGGAGGGGAGGAGGCGGAGGAGGGGGAGGGTCAGCGGGGCGGCCGCGGGCCGGAGCGCCGAGCCGGCCTCCCGGAAGGTGGGGTCCCGGGCGCATCCCGGCGGCCGCACCTTGGCTCCGCGGCGAGCCTGGCCGGAGCCCGGCCCGCACTTGCCCGCGCTCCCTCCGCAGCGAGGCCGCGGCGGGAGACGACGTCGGGCGGGAACCGTGCTCTGTGTTATTGTTCTCTCCACTCGGAGCGAGTGGGCCGAGGGGACAGCAAAGTTCGGGGGCGCGTTCGTCTCCCCGCCCCGGTCTGCCCTGCGCCCCCCCACCCCCGCCCAGCTCGCCTTCCCTCGCGGAGCGCTCGCGGGGCGCACGGCCGGACGCGCTCTCGGGTCACTCGCTGCCCTCCCAGCGGACGGGTGACCCCAGGAGCCCCGAGCCGCGCTGTCCCCGGACTCTGGAGCCACAACTTGCGCCCAGTTTGCGGCTCACGGGATCCCGGGGGCAGGGGTTTGCACCGAGTTTTAAGGGGCAGAGATTAGACCTTCGGAACCGGTGGGCCCCTGAGCAGGGCCCCTCCCTGATCGCCCAGGCCGCTGTTGCTCGCCCAGTCGCCTTCTGATTCCATGGTTTTTTGTCTTGTTTTGTTTTTCCCCTGAGGCTCGCATTATGGTTTTCTAAATATATACGTGCCCCGCCGCGTAACTTGCTGTGCTCTGGACTTGAGAGATCCCCGTGTGGCTTTTCCCCTTCCCTCCTGCCACCAGAGGAATTTCACTGGCAAGTCCACCGAGGACAGGGCAGTGTCTGTGCTGAGGAACGGGAAGTACAGTGAGGTTTTATTCTGGAGAAGGTCGGAACCCACCTCCCCGGGGGTTAAACCTCGTGGTGGCAGTGGCTCCTGTCGCACTGGTCAGCGCTGGTACATACGTAGACTTATATAGAAGTGAGCCCAGGGAGGGTCTGTTGAATGGGGCCACTACATTTCAGAAGAAGAATGCAGTCCTGTTTGTTTTTGTGCCAAGTGAAAAAAAAAAAAAAATTAAGCAAAAGTACAAAGTACTTTTTCATGAACATATGCTACAGTCTTCCCATTTTATGCAGGCCTTCAAAATAGCCCAGCTAGAGAAGATGGTCTGGGGAAGGATTCCACAGGAAAAAGAAAAATAATTAAGTCATTGTTAAGTCACTGTCATCATGGACTTCTCAGTCAACAGAATGGATTTTTATGAACAGTCTAACAACAACAAGAAGGAAATCAGATTTTCAAAGTCCTTCAAAGTCCTTTCATGCATTTAGTCCACGTTGCGGTGCGGGGGGTAGTGGCTTGCTAATTAATGGGTCTACATTTTTTTAAACATTTTATTTATTTATTTGACAGAGATCACAAGTAGGCAGAGAGGCAGGCAGAGAGAGAGAGGAAGGGAAGCAGGCTCCCCGCTGAGCAGAGAGCCCAGATGCGGGGCTCGATCCCAGGACCCTGGGATCATGACCCTAGCCAAAGGCAGAGGCTTTAACCCACTGAGCCACCCAGGCGCCCCTGGGTCCACATTTTTAAATGAAGTAGAATAAAAATATCAGATATATCATGCATAGTAAGAATAAATATGCTCTGTATATCTTTCCTTTCAGTTAAATATGTGTATGTAGGGTCAACCATGTAATATGTATTTTCTTACTATTCCTTGAGGCAAAGGCTTCTGTACTCCTGCTGCCCTAGGTCACCCATCTAGTCATTTTGAGGGGAACATTAGCTCCTTCCCAAAGATCCTGTCCTCTGGCAACAATGCCATGCTGAGCTGTTAAAATACAAGGAGTATGGTGAGGAGGAGGAGAAAAGTGACCTTTTTTTGAGCCTTTATTCACTCTTTCAACAAATGTCTTTAAGCAGCTCCTGTGTCTCAGGGACAGTGCTGCAATCCGGAAATTCGGTGGTGAGCGAAATCAACACACGATCTTGGCAAATTAGACTCTACAGTCCGGAGGGGGAGACAGACATCAAACCAATACACACAGAAGTAACATATATGTCAAAAGTGCCGTGAAAGATAATATGACATGGGAGGGGAAACGGGGTTATGATCTAGATGCAGAAGGCTGCAATTAATCATTAACCTAGTTTAAAATGTCTTAAATGATAAGGAAATTTACGGTTTCCTGTGGCTTGAAGTCCCAAGGTTGAGAGGCTCTTGCTGGTAAATTCAGTACCTCAGGGATGTCAGGGTAGGTCTGGGCTGTTTCTGCATCCCCCTGCCAGCTCTGCACGCCAGCTCTGCCCCTGGGTCTGCCCCCTGCCCCGTGGTCCCAGGATGGCCAGAGCAGCCACAGTTACCACAGATAATCCTGGCGGTGCCCAAGAGCAGGGGAAGGGGTCTGCGCCCCAGAGCTCACGGAAGCTCCTCGCCGACCCCTCACCTGTCATTAGTCCGGACCGACCCCCGTGCCCACACCTAAGTGCTGGGTGTGGAAGGAAGATCACCAAAATTGGCTTAAGCTCTCTTCAGAATTTGCCCTGGAGCTTTCCAGAGTCGCATTCTTTGAGGAGCTGATACTCGAGCAGAGAGGAGGAAGTGGCCATGGATGTTGGGTAGGCAACGTAGAGTCTGCCGGAGGGACTCGGGGATGACTCCTCTGAAAAAAATAACATTTCAGTGTAGGATGAGTAAGAGTCAGCAAGGAGGAGAGCCTTCCGGCAGGAGGAACTGCGGGTGCGGTTGACTCGCCAAGTGTTGAAAGACACACACGCGATTTCTCATTTACTATGTGGCAGAAGGGAGCCAGCCTCGGGAAGCCAGCTCGGAGAGTTAGATAACGGGACCAAGTTCACAGAACTCCTAAATTGCAGAGCCTACCTCTTGACTCCTCCTTCTGAGACAGGAGGAAGCCAGAGTCCCGTGGCCTTCCTGGTCACCCACTGAGCAGCACAGCCTCCTCCAGGACGCCCTGCAAGCTTTCCCAGGCCTACCGGTGGTGAGGGACCTGATTCGGGAACAGCCCCTCCCCCACTGGGTCGGCCTTTTGTTCCCAGACCAGACCGGCTGGCCTGGTCTCTGCCAAACACTGTCACCAGAGCGCGAGGGTTGTCCCAGTGTCAACCCTCCGAGGGAGCCTGTGGAGATGCGGACGGTAAAATGCAGGTCTCACGCTACGAGCAGCTCCAGGAAGTACCCAAACAGCCCCGATTTTTACTACTTTCTCTTTCTTGCTGCATCCAAGGGACTGCCCTGGAGACAGCCCCCAGCAGTGCCTCCGTTCCAGACCCAGGCTCCCAGGCCCCAGGCTCCCAGGCCCCCGCGCGACCGAGCTCCAGTTCAGCTCCTCCAGCCGGAATCCGTGGCCTCACGGGAGGCTCCGTAGCTGTCCTGGCACCGGGGACGTCCCGTCGGGCCACCGGGTCGGAGCAGCAGTGCTCACTGTGTGAGCCGCAGCTCGCAGCCGGCCCAGGCTCCAGCGAAGCTCTCCGCCGTGAGCCACCAGATCTCCCGAGGGTGTGAGAGCGTCAGACTCCACCAGGTTCTCACCATCTCTTTGGCTTTGCCCCCCTCCCTTCTTTCCTCTGTCATTTGTCTACTGGCTTGTTTCTCTTACGGCGCTGACCCCCGGGCAGCCGTTTCCGTTGCTACGGCTGGAACCTTAGGTCCCCGGGGCCTTTGATCTTGTCAGCTTTGCCAAGCCCTGACCCTGGACCGAACTGCCGTTGCCTTCGGTGCTCCGGCCCTCAGGGCACCAGCATCCCTCGATGCGGTAACAGAGTGGGGCCGGCTGAGTCGGCTGCCCTTTCTCG
This sequence comes from Mustela lutreola, assembly GCF_030435805.1. NCBI lineage: Eukaryota > Metazoa > Chordata > Mammalia > Carnivora > Mustelidae > Mustela > Mustela lutreola. The sequence goes on along the minus strand of NC_081290.1, from coordinate 1,972,617 downwards.
GTCTCCAGCCTCCCTGCAGCCAATAACCCCTCTCTTCACCTCAGAGCCACTTATTTCTTCCGTGACATCTCACGGATGCTGCAGGATCTCTCCTTGGGGATCCCACAGCAGCCGCTGCCCCGCGTCACATGTAGCTGTTAACTCCCCGTCTCTCTTACTGGACCTCAGAGCAGGGCCTTTGCGGGATCACTTCGTACGGCCTCAGAACACACGCCGCTCAAATCTTTAATACATAGAAAACAATCAGAACATTCCACTTTCAACCTACTGCCTCGATTTTCAAAATCAATCAATCGATCGATCGATCTTTTTTTTTTTAACTGCTTCCCCAGATGCTAGAGGCTCGAGCGGGCATTCCGTCCCAGGGTCTCTCCTTCCCCGGCAGAAGCTCACTGCTGACATCACCACCTTCCAGGCCCGGCTCTGGGAGCGCCGTTCTCCGTTCCACGCTCGTGTCTTCGACGGGACCGTGACCTCTCGTTTGCCAAGTGCCTCCCTGATGATCCCCGACGGAGAGGAGAGTGAAGCCTGTGGGCATGAACCCAGAGCGCACTTGCGTGGCTTTGCGGCTCACCAGGCAGCGGCCAGAACCTACATGTGTCCCGCACTTGGAACTGACCTCTCCCCCGTGCTCCCCTCGAAAGTCCTCCCTCCTCCACACCACTTTCACTCATTCTCAGTTTTCCCAGGACTCTGACTCCGCTTCCCGCCTCCCTCTCTCCTGTGCCCTTTCTCCTCATAGCCCCCCTCATTACTTTCGGGTACGCCGTCAGCACCCCCACAAGACTGTACTTTATCTCAGTCCCTCTTATGCTGTTTGTGACTCTCTACTCTGTATTATCATTATCTCTGGGCCGTCCCCATCACCCCGAGTCACTGTGAATATCCGGAGGGCATAGTTCGTCTGATTCGTCTTCGCTGACTCTCTTAAAGCACCCGCAGCAGGTCCAGACCCTAGGGATAGAGTAAGCTGTGACGTACTACCCAGGAGAATCATACCTGTGTTTCCACCATTCTTTAGAAAGAATTTGAAGGGGCGCCTGGGTGGCTCAGTGGGTTACGCCTCTGCCTTCAGCTCAGGTCATGGTCTCAGGGTCCTGGGATCGAGTCCCACATCGGGCTCTCTGCTCAGCAGGGAGCCTGATTTCTCCTCTCTCTCTGCCTGCCTCTCTGCCTACTTGTGATCTCTCTCTGTCAAATAAATAAATAAAATCTTTAAAGAAAAAAAAGAAGAAGGAAGAATTTGAAATATGTTCTTGGTTTTCCTTCTGAAATAAAAGCTATTGTTTGGAAAATGACACAATTGATTAACAAATTCATAATCTGCCTCATTAACAATCAGATAATAGAAAGTTTTACTCTAAAAAACTAATACATAAATACTTTTCATTTTGCTTTTCTCTGCACATATTGGATTTGAGTCCATAGTGTGTTGACTTTCCTAAATAGTGATTTTTTTCTAGTTATGGGCGCTCATTAAATAATACAGCCAATGTATGTCAATCAACTATGCACTGAGCTCTCAGTGTCTGGAATCCCACCGTCCTGGGCTATTTCAAAGCATCCGTCCATGCTTTGACCTTGAAGCTCCCTAGTTCCCATATCCAACATCCCTCTCAGCTTCAGACTCCCACAGTCACATCTGACTCTCCTCTAAAATCTCTGGCTCAGACGATATCTGTGCTCCCCAGATCTGCTCAGCCCTGTCTGCCCACAAGGCATCAGTCCCCCGCCTTGCTTCTCAGACGCGATGGTCATCGCAGTGCCTCACGCTGCTGACATCGTAGCAAAGCCGAGGCTAGCACTGCCCTGACCTCGGCCTCCTCGACATTGAGGAACACAGCAGCACGGCTGTGCCGTCCACCATTGAGGCAGCCTAAGCTATTCCAGCGCCCGGGTCTGACCTGTCAGGATCCACAGAACCTCCAGCTTCCCTAGCTTGTACCTGGAGGGGGCCCAAGACATAGCCTGGAGATACAGTAGAATTAATTCCCTATGGAGTCAACTTTGACCGTTGAGAGACAGGAGCCAAGAAGAAGCCGGCAAATGATTGCTTGTCCTTCCTGCCCACCCAGGAGGCAGTTCTGCACTTCTGGCTGCTCTGTGTGACTCAGCAACCAGCTTTGTTTTCTGAAGAACCTGTGGGCAGACTCGTACTGTACCACCTGGAGTCTGTTTTTTCTCCTTCTCTCGCTCATTTCCCTTCTTCCATTACTCCTGCTTCCTTAGGACGGCAGCCCTGATGGAGAATGAGCATGTGAGCTTTGCCTCAGGCTCTGTTGTCTTTTTCTTTTCTTCTTTTTTTTTTTTAAATTTAAATTCCATTAGCCAACTTATACTAGTACAGCATTCGTTTCCAGTGCAGTGTTTGGGCGAAGACGAGATGGTACTGTCTATGGCCACAGCCTCTGTCCTTCTCTTCATGTTTGTCTTTAACGTGACCTCTAATTCCTTCACCGTTTCCTTTCTCTCTCTCTTTACCCAGCTTCTTACTCGGTTTAGTATGCAGTGCCATATACTGAATATCGTATTTCAAACTCTACATAAAGTTCTAGTAATTATAACAGTATTAACATAAAACAGATACATAGGTCAATCAAATGAATAGAGAGCACAGAAGTAAGCCCTGCTTATAGGATCAGTTAATTCACAACAGAGAAGCCAAGAATGTACAGTGAGGGAAGGATAATCTCTTCAGTAAGTGATGCTGGAAAACGGGACGGCAACAGGCAAAGAACGAAACTCAAACGCTATTCTATACCACACACAAAAATTAACTCAAAATGAACAAAAGGCTTGAATATTAGTCCCCAAACATAGAACTCCTAGCAGAACACATAGGCAATAAGGTCTTTGATACTGGTCTTGGCAATGGTTTTGGAATCAGACACCAAAAACAAAAGTCACAAAAGCAAAAATAAGTAAGTGGAACTAGATCATATTAAAAACCTTCTGCACAACAAAGGAAAACCATGAATAAAATGAAAAAGCCACTTACCTAACAGGAGGAAATGTTTGCAAATCATATATATGGTAAGGGGCTAATATTCAAAATATATAAAGAACTCATACACGTCAAAAGCAAAAAAAAAAAAAAAAATCACATTACAAAATGGTCAGCTTACATGGGGTCCCGTAGGCAATAATGAAGAGTTGGGTTTATGTCTATATATAAACACACATTTATATTTATATTTAAGTTTCTCCCACCTTAAGCAAGGGCTTCTTCCATTATATCTTATACAGAAACTCCTCAAACTTCCCGACATCTACGCATCCTATCTTTAGTTCCTCTGTCATCTCTTTGATTTTCAGTGTATTAGCTTCTTTGTGCTGCTATAACAAATTACCACAAACTGAGGGGTTAAAGTAATATGCACTCATTTTCTTAACATTTTGAGATCAGAACTCGAAGACCAGCCTCGCTGAACTAAAAGCAAAGTGTCCTCAGAGCTGTGTTCCTTCTGGAGGCTCCACGGGGGGAATCTATTGCCTTGTCATTTCCGGCTTCATGAGGGTGTCCACATTTCTTGGCTCATGGTCCCCCTCCGACTTCAAACCTAACAGCTTAGTATCTTCAAAACTCTTTGACTCTGACTGTCCTGCTTCCCTCTCTTGCTTGAGGACTCTGGTGACTACACTTGGCTCACCCAGATGTGCGTGGATATCTTGTCTCCTCAGAACCCTTACCTTCATCCATCTGCACAATCCTTTTGCCATTTAGGTAACAGCATCACAGGTCCTGGAATTTAGGACACGGCCATGTGGGGAGGCTGTTGTTCTGTCTACCACACTCAGTAATCTGGTTTCCCACCACTCTACCAAAAACGCTTTCCTCGAGGTCACCAACGACGTCCTTTTTTCTGGTTTCCTTAGACTCTGTCTGGTTGGGTTGCTCTCTCCAGCGGTACCACACGCAACCTCTTCACGTCCTCCCAGGGCAGCACACGTGTCCCAGAGCTTCTCTGTGTCTCCACTAGCTGCTCCTTCTCAAGTTCCTTTGCCGCCGGCTCTGCCTCCAACCGTAAGCGGCCAAAGTCCTTGCTGCGTAAGGCACGGTTGTTCTTCCTTCCTGAGAGTGATGGTCCTCTGGAAAGTAGTGCCCCTTTGGGGCCCACAATAAAGAAGGTGGCGCTTAGAGACGCCCTTGTTTCAACAGCCATCTGCGTGATGGTGGCTCCCAACTCAACCTTTCCAAGTCAGGCTTCTCTTCTGGAATTCCAGAACAGATTGCTCATCTGCCTTTTTAGCATTTCCACTCGGGGACCAAGATGCAAGCCAATCAATAACAACATGGCCAAAAATAAAGGAACATCTTTTTCCCCAAGAACAAACTGTTCCTTCAGTGTCACTCGTGTGCGTGCGCCATTTTCCAGCTAGATTCCTGGTTGGAATTCGAGGAGTCATCCCTATCTCCTTCTCCCCCTCGCTGCCCATGAAAACTTCCTCCTGTCACACATGTACCTCTGATATCCATGAGCCTCCCTCCATGACCACCACCAGCCTCCTCTCTTGCCTGAGCTGCTCCGAGTCGCTTCATTCCGTGCCGTTTGCTTCCGTCCCGTCCCAATGTGTTCTCCACACAGCTGTCTGAGTGATCCTGTGAGAACAGAAAGCTGACTCTGTCGCTTCTCTGCTCAAAGGCCATTAATCTAACAGGCATATACAGCCACAGTGCTTTGGGCCATCGTTATCAAGGACCTATGAAATTACATGAGACCTGGAAAAAAATTATTGCCTCCATGCTACAAAAGAAAAAGTCAAAAAATGTTTAACTGAATATCTATAAAGCATGATATTCCAACTAGCAATTCAAGTGTACATGTGTATTTCATGTGTGTGTGTGTATTCATTTTTAAATCATTTTAAAATCAGAAAACAAAAGGAATAATTCCATCATATAGAAACTCAATTTATGAATTATAAAATATATTGTTTCTTTAAGAAAATTACATCTCATGTTGAATGGGATGCCAATACATTTGAATGTTCTTACTGTGTTGGGGGGTGAAGCCTCTGAATGTCAGAGTGTGTAGGGCCTATAAAAATCCTTAAACAGTTTGGCCTCCAAGACCTTCTTGCTGCTTTTACAATAAAATCCCAAATCTTTAATGGGGCTTTCTAGCAGGTCAGGGCTGCATTTTATAGCTTGCCCTGGGTTGTATCCATGCTGGAAGAATACATGGCTTCCTAGGAGGCCCCAGACCAGGACTTTTCAAATTGCAGTGTGTGCCTGGGCACCTGGGAAGCTTGTTACAACGTGGGTTCTGACTCAGCAGGCCTGGGAGGGGCTGAGATGCTGCAGTGCGTTTGTCACGGCTCCCGGGTACCAGTGCTGCTGCTGGTGTGCGGATTGGGTGGAGGACCCCAGAGAGCAGCCCTGCCTCCTGCCATTGGCTCTCAAGTACTGCTAAGAGCTCCATGGGTCTAAGTGGACTTAGAGGTGCAAGGGTTAGGAGGTACTTGTAGTCTGATGGGAAATCTTCATGAGAGAAGAAGATGATTTTGAGGATTAGAAGATGAGAGACTTCATATGTGCAGTATCAAGACTGAGTTCATGGGGTAGGAGAGCAGGAGAGGCCGATGAATCCGCTTCCCTCTATATGTGCTTGCACTCAGGGCGTATGCTCGCACAACCTCGGGCTGCCCCCAGGCCTCTTTCCCCGATGTCGGAATCAGGCTGAGACTTTCCCTGTAGCAGCTTTCATTGGGCAGTTTTGTAACCATGGGCTCATGTACCTGTTTTAGGATTAAACTATAAACTCCTAGGTGGCCACGATGAGCTCTTCTTCTCCTTTCGGGGCTAACAATGAATAAGAGAGTGATGTTAATACCTATTCAGATATAACTTCCAGCCAGAAGGCAACATTGTTCTGGAATGCCAGGAAATAATTCCACCCCACAGGACAACCTGTGTACAGTAACCAGAGTTGGGTTAGCTGCTTTGGCACGCAGAAGCCGTATACCCAACAAATGGAAATAGCACATAGCAACAGCTCTATAAATGGCAGCCCTAGCTATAAGATTTAAAAGAACACCCGTGCCTACGTAGCAACAGCTGGGGTAACACAAGCTGTTTGCTAATGGTGGCTGGTGTTTGCTTATTGGTTGGCTTTGCCTGTTGTTTATAGTGTTGTCATGTGATAACTTGTATTAAAAGCAGGGCAACTTTGCCTCCAAAGTAGTGAAAGATAAATGAAAATAACTTGAGTGCTATTTTTTTTTTTCACTTGATGCTTTGCAAAGGCTATGCCACGTAGATGTGAGCTATTATGTGTCCGTCTTGGCATTTAAACAGCAGAAACCTGGCTTGACCTATGGTACGTTTGTCCGTTGTGCAAGCATTCGAGGGAAACCAACTCGATCAGGACCTCTCTGGGACGTGAGCTTGTCTGTGTCCCAGACCCAGACGGTCTATAACGGGGTTTTCCTCCTAGAAGGTCCTCCAGATATGGGAGATTTCATTTCATCCGTCAGTGATGATATTTCCCGGAAACAAGAGTAGTTGAAATTCCGGTTTCATTTCAGTACTTCAATGGGGCCAAACTGGTTTTCAGGCTTTGCTCAGTCTGCGTAAACAGTGTACCACTGCGTGGGCCCATTTAACGCCACAATGACCGCAGAGACATCTGCTCAAAGACACCGATAATAATACACCAAATCTGGGCCTGTATCTAACCAGAATGTCGCAGGAAGAAGCCAACCAAACAGAACTACGTGGTCTTCCATCTTAGTGCATGGTCGGACTTCCCTTTGTTTCTCTGTCATGATCTTTCCGGTGGGGATAATCATTCATTAAGCTAAGCTACATGTCCTCCCTTTTCTCTGACCATTCTGTTATCTCTGGCAATTTACATGTCCAGCTTCCCTTGGAAGATCTAATTGGGCATAGGCTGCTAGTTTAATCGTCAGGGTGATCCATTTAAACAGGTACCTATGTTAACGAAGTATAATAAAAATTGTATGCAAAATTTTATGTTTGTTCTGATCTCGAGTCAGTGCATGTTACAAAAACCAAGGTTCAAGGATTATTCACCAGAGCTGGCCACAAGATATGCAAAATTTTGTGGGCTGGGTATTTACAAACATTCACAGAGTGTAGCTAATATAGAATGGGTGATCAATAAATATTTCTTGAATAGATGTACAAATGTTGCTGGCTACTTAGCCATAAGAGGAGAGGTGAAGATCACACTGTTTTTGAAAATTTAATTAAAGTGAAAATGTATGAGGATCAATTTTTTATTGATAAAAACATAAAATTTAATAAAAACATATTAGAGGTTCTGCAACAGTAATTGAGTTACTGTATTTTTCCCCATCAGTGAATGACTTCTGTATTGAGAGAACATTTCAGTAACGACATAATTAACACACTCTCCAGTAGCTGATTGTAATTAGTTTTCCTTAACAGATTTTATGTAGGAGTTGAGGCTTCACAGTATTGGGAGAAGAATGTTTTGAGAGCTTTGCAGTAGGACGAATGGACACCAGAGTTTGGGCTCAGGCCAGAAATATCCAGTTCCAATTGCAGATTCCCAGAGAAGCAGACTAGAGTTGGCCTGGTGGAGGGTGTGTGCTCACAGGAATAAGGTACGGAGGAGGGGGGAGGCCCTAAACCATTTAAGTGAAGTACTTCCTGCCTCTACACCCAACGTACACACCAACTGAGAGGGCCGTGGGTTTTGAAGCTGCTTGTTAGCCCAGGTTTGGCTAATTTAGTGGTTCTCACTTTTCTTTTTTGGCTCAGAAGACTTTTACAGTCTTAAAATTCTTGAAGACCCCAACAGACTTTTGTTTATGTAGGTTGTATCTATCAGTATCATATTCAAAATGAAAACTGAGAAATCTTATAAGTATTTATTTATTTGAAAATAACTATTATAAAACCATTAGATTTTAACACAAAAGATATCATCTTAATGAAAAATAACTCTTTCCCCCAAAATGTAGAAGAGAAGCATTATTTTATGTTTTCGCAAATCTTTCTAATGTTTGGCTTCATCGAAGGCGGCTGGGCTTGCATATTGACCTTTGCACTCTACGTGTTACTGTGTTACGTATCTCATAATGCCTGGGCAAGTCCACTGGATGAGAACAGAAAGGCAAATACGGTTCAGTATTGTCATAAGAACTGTTTCCATCTGCGACTCCCCGAAAAGATCTTGGGGACGCCCATGTGTCCCTGAACCACATGTTGAGAGCCATTACTTCAGTTCATGAGCCCCGTTCTACTTTATATGTCATTGGTGATCCCATCTACCACAGTGCTCGTCTTTGACGTTTAGCTCAGTGGCCGGCCTAACTGGCTACCCCAACCATAGGCTTCCAACGATGGTGGCAGAAAAAAAAGGAAAAAAAAAAAAAAAGAGGATTGCAGATTATTCAGCTCTAGTGTGCTTTCTCAACTTCCAAGGTAAGTAAGTATGTGAATGAAGATACAAATGAATGAAAAGAGTTTACTCCTCAATTTTAATATTTTCATTTACTTGATCTTGAAATTAGATTATAGTCCCTACCATGAAGC